>NC_081425.1:83857638-84157638 GCF_949786415.1 Peromyscus eremicus
CAATGGGGCCTGCCTCTGCTTTCCAGACTACAAGGGTATTGCCTGCCATATCTGCTCCAACCCAAACAAGCATGGCGAGCGGTGCCAGGAGGGTGAGTGATGGTGGCCTGGGCCACCTCCCAGAGAGAGAGAAGCTCTTAATGTAGAAACTGTGACGAGGGCCTCCCGAGAAGGAACAGGGCCCTAAGAGGAATGGTGGCCACAGGGAGTAGTGCCAGTTGGAGAACAGTAACGGATGTTTTTCACCAGAAGAAAACTGTTCTTTAATCTAAAGCAAGCGAGATTTAAGCAAGACACATTGGAGACTTTCTGATAGTGGGATTAGAGACAGAGTAGCTAGAATGATGTGACTGAAAATTCAAAGCTGAGCATGGTGGCACACGCCTTTAACCCCAGCACTCAGGAGGCAGAGGCAGGTAGATCTGTGAGTTCAAGGCCAGCCTGGTCTACAGAGCGAGTTCTAGGACAGCCAGAGCTACATAGAGAAACCCTGTCTCAAAAAAACAAAAACAAAACAAATAAATGGCCTGCCTCATAGTTTACTTACCTGCTCTTTGAGTTTGAATGATCTATGATTTAGGGACCCTAATATAGAGTCAAATAACATAAAGTCAAGTCTATTATAGCCACTCCATTCCCAGCCCCTTACTTTGCAACCCAGTCTTGGCTTCCAACAAGCCCTACTTGCTGCCCAATTTCTCTGTTCTCATTTCCCCCCCCCCCCATAGACTGTGGCTGTGTCCATGGTCTGTGTGACAACCGTCCTGGCAGTGGAGGAGTGTGCCAGAGCGGTACTTGTGCCCCTGGCTTCCGGGGGCGTTTCTGCAATGAGTCCACGGGAAGCTGTGCATCCAGAGGGTTGGCCCAGCTCTGCCACCAACATGCTCGCTGCGTTAGTCAGGAGGGTGAGGCCAGGTGAGGACTCTGGCTTCCTTTGTGTCCTGTCGTAATTACATGTTGGTTTGCTCGTTCTCCAGCCTCTTACCCAGGCTCACGGGGGGTCTCTTTCCCTACTCTAGGTGTGTCTGCCTTGATGGTTTTGAAGGGGATGGCTTCTCCTGCACGCGCAGCAATCCCTGCTCACACCCAGACCGTGGTGGCTGCTCAGAGAATGTTAGTTCCTCTCTCCCCTCCCCTTACCTTTTTACTGACCCAGACACAGGATGGGGCTCCTTGGCCTCCACCCATGGCTCTGTACCCCTGAGTCACTCATCCCTGACCCACACAGGCCGAATGTGTCCCTGGAGACCTGGGCACCCACCGCTGCATTTGCCACAAAGGCTGGAGTGGGGATGGCCGCATCTGTGTGGCCATTGATGAATGTGGGCTGGACACTCGAGGTGGCTGTCATGCGGATGCTCTCTGCAGCTACGTGGGCCCTGGACAGGTAAGGAACAGAAGGATAGCTGGGGACTTGCCTCCACCCAATCTAACTTCAGGAACATCCACTCTAAGCTCAGAGTCTGGACCCACAGATGCAGATGAAGTCATACACCCTGGTACTCATGTGCTCCCTGGGTCCCTATGTGTAACCCAGCACCTGTTATAGGGCAAGCTTTCTCCAAGACTTGGGGAGTGTGATACTAAGCAGGTAAGGGGAAACCCTGCCTCTAGAGGTCCCAAATCTGTAGATCCACAGTAATCTGTCTCTGGAATGTCACAGTCTAGTCTCAAATACTTGTTGTGGGATCTTAAAGCATTTTGAGGTTCATGAACCCGAGTTCTGACAAGTGTCTAAGAATATCTAACATGGGCCAAGCACGGTGGCACATGCCTTTAATCCCAGTATTCAGGGGGCAGAGGGAGACAGACCTCTATGAGTTTGAGGCCAGCTTGGTATGCATAATGAATTCCAGAACAGTCAGAGATACAGAATAGACCCTGTTTCAAAACAAAACAAAAAAAAAACATCTAAGGTGGGGCTGGAGAGATAGCTCTGTGGTTAAGAGCACTTGGCGCTCTTGCAGAGGATCTGGGTTAGGTTCTAATATCCACGTGGCAGCTCACAACTGTGTAACTCCAGTTCCAGAGGATCCAATGCCTTCATCTGGCCTCTGAAGGCATTGCATGCATGCAGTGCACAGACATAATGCAGGCAAAACCCCATATATAAAAATTAAGCATAAATAAGTCAGGGCTGGAGAGATGGCTTAACAGTCAAGAATTCTGGCTGCTCTTACTAAGAACCCAGGTTTGGTTCCCAGCACCCACATGGCAGCTCACAATGGTCTGTAACTCTAGTCTCTGGGAATCCAGAGTCCTTTTCAGGCCTCCACAGGAGTTTTAGAAGTAAGAATCTGTAAGATTGAGGGGTTACATAATTTATGATGGTGATGAGTAATTTATGAATATGATGATTTATGATGGTCAGGAATGCACATGGTATACACACACATGTAGGCAAAACACCCATACACATAAAACAATTTTGTATACATACATATTTTAGAAGAATATCTATGGTACCAACAGGAGGCTAGGCTGACTGGTTCAGAGTCACCCTCTTCCCGGCCCTGTCCTCTCGATTCTGTGACGGCCTCTGGGCCAGCAGTCTGTGGAGTGTTGTCAATAAATCAGACTGAAATCTGAACCCCATCCAGGAGCTGGGGAGCACTCAGGAGGCAGAAGCGGGGCTCTCACATTCAAGACCAGCCTGGGCTGTGTAACAAGAGTCTGTGAAAGGAAAGAGAGAAAGAAAACTCAGCACTGAGGCTTTGAATGCTTAGGTGTAGATGCCCCCCAACAATTGAGATGGGGGTGAGGGTCCCACTCGTGCTGATTTGCAGTGTAGACAAGCACAAAGGCATGTCCATTGGGGGAAGAGACTATAACAGCTGACTGGATGACCGAGAAGGAGGTGGGATTCCAGTGCCCTTCCTGGGGCTGGCCTTGGCCAACCCCTGCCCATATGCCGCAAGACACTGACCTCGAGCCAAAGGCCTTGACGGGGCTCTGAGTACAGGGTGGCGCTGAGTCTCCACGGAAGCTTCCAGTCAGGGCCGTCTCTTGACCAGCCTTACCCTGAGAACTGGTTTCCCCTTGGGGCTCCGGAGCACAGATCTCCAAGGGCAAGATAGTAAGAGCTCATCTGAGGTATGGGCAGATCTGGGGAGCCGAGGAAGAGATGGGGAAAGTCAAACTCTGTTCCCTTGCCTCCCTCCCCAGAGTCGATGCACATGTAAGCTGGGCTTCGCTGGAGACGGCTACCAGTGCAGCCCCATCGACCCCTGTCGGGTAGGCAATGGTGGCTGCCATGGCCTGGTAAGAGGGCACAAAGGCTTCGAGCCCCCGGGGAGGCTCTCAGGGGAGGGCCTGCTGCAGCTGGGCATGTCTGTCCTTAGCACTTGTATCTTTCTAAATCCCAATTCCCGTCACCACTCTACAACAGGATAAAGCCCCTGTGCTGCTTTATTAAGGCCATAGCACCTCCAAGAGCCTCCCAGCCTGCCCGGTCCCTCTCACTGCGCCCCCCCCCCACTCCATTCCTTGTTCCTCTGGTCCTGGCAAGCTCCTTGCTGTGTCTTGACTTCCCTCTGCCCTCCTACCCTACGGCATCTCTACCTTTCCCAGACACTCCTCAGGCCTTGCCCCTCCTGCTTTCAAAGGCTCCGGCTCCTGCAGGCCAGGGTTACCTTTGTTGCTCTATAGGGCTGGCTCCCCAAGCCCTTAGTTACGACTGGTGGGATGATCCCCATGCCCAGGGCTCTGTGGTCCTGGGGAGCAGGCCTACTGAATGGGCTTTGTGAACACAGACAGGATGGCATAGAAGGACTCAGCCCCCTCCCCCCACACACACACACACAGGCGAAGGGGCAGGGGCAGCGGTGATAACAAGAGGAGAAGAAGATGAGAACAGCTGGTGTCCAGCTGTTGTTTGGGTGATGAATGGAGGCCCTAACTGTCTGTTCCTTACCCCTACCAGGCTACTTGCCGGGCAGTTGGAGGAGGCCAGCGGATTTGCACATGCCCCCCTCATTTTGGCGGTGATGGCTTCAGTTGCTATGGAGACATCCTCCAGGTAGGTGGTGCACAGGCTTGTTCTCCCTAAGTCTGTGCTGTCCTCCCACGTACCTGTGGGGAAGGGGGTGATTGGGGACTTCAACTTGTCCTTAGGTCTATGCCCTCAGCCTTCTTTTCCTGCCCCTTAGGAACTGGAGGCAAATGCCCACTTCTCCGCCTTCTCGCAGTGGTTCAAGGTAGGGACGGGGCAGAATGCTAGGGTTGGGCTCGTGTCTACAAGGCCTTCCTGGATACAGGAATGCTACCTAGCGCTCCAAGAGTCACCTTTATCTCCCTGTCCTCACTCGCTGTGTGCAGAATTCAAGTGTCGTTCTCCCTGCTGACAGCAAAGTCACAGCCCTGGTACCTTCTGAATCGGCCGTCCGGAGGTTGAGCCCCGAGGACCAGGCCTTCTGGCTGCAGCCAAAGATGCTGCCCGAACTGGTCAGGTGGGACAGCTGGGAAGGGCCTGGGTCATGGAGGGGATTCTGGGTGGAACCTTGGACCCTTCCCAGACAGGGTTGAGAGGATCTGGTTCTTTGTTTACCATGTATCTACACAAGTGGGGAGAACCCAGGCTCAAGGTTCTTTGTAGGTCACACTAATCTGGTTCAATGCCCCCGAACTGTTCCCCTTAGGGCCCATTTTCTCCAGGGTGCCTTCTCAGAGGAGGAGTTAGCCCGGTTAAGTGGACAACAAGTAGCCACACTGAGCCCCACGACACGCTGGCAGATACATAACATCAGTGGGGTAAGAGCTGAGCTCTGGAGCAATCAGCCCAGGGCTGATTCAGAGACTAACACAGGACACACAGTTGTCTCGTTAGAAGCTGTGTGTGCTAGCGCCTGTAACTGTGCCCTCTCTTGTGGGGACTGGTGGGGGTTTATGCATCCATCTGGTGGAGACCGAGGCTGCAAGCCCGGTGGGATATCTCTCACACCATGTATCAGTGGCCAACTAGAGTGAGCTCTTCTGCTGCCTTCCAGAAAATCTGGGTGCAGAATGTCAGTGTGGATGTAACCGACCTCCTTGCTACCAATGGCGTCCTACACATCATTAGCCAGGTATAGCAGGAGAAGGGAGTGCGGGGAACTTCCTGGGCCAGGAATGATGGACTGACAGCCCCTCCTGCTCTATGCCAGGTCTTGCTGCCTCCGAGAGGTGCTGTGCAGACTGGGCCAGGGTTGCTACAGCAACTAGATAGGGTGCCCGCCTTCCACCTCTTCCGGGAGCAGCTAAAGGTAAAGGAGGTTCATTCCAGGGGAGGGAGTTCCCGGAGGATGCCGGGGACTGGCTGGCTCCCTGCACTGGGACTGAGCACTGCCTGCTCATCTTTCTACCTTGCCCCCTGTCTCTATCCCTAGCACCACAAACTAGTGGCCCAAATTGAGGCTGCCAAAGCCTACACCATCTTTGTGCCCACAAACCACTCTCTGGAGACCCAGGGCAACAGCAGTATCTTGGTGAGGCCTTGGGGATGGGCAGGATAAGCCTCCTAAGCCAAGACACAGGGACATGGTGGGGATGGCATGATACCCAGGGCCCTCGAGAGTCTTGGAAATTCTGAAGTGACTCCTCCTTGGCAGGACGTAGACACAGTCCGACATCATGTGATCCTTGGGGAGGCACTCACTGTGGAGGTCCTACGGAAAGGAGGACACCGGAACTCCCTTCTGGGCCCCGCCCACTGGCTGGTCTTCTACAATCACAGTGGCCAGGTTAGAAGGGCAGGGACTAGGAGACCCTTCCCAGGAACTCTGCTCTTGGGACTTGCCTTTGAAACTTCCCCACCAAGGAGACCCCAGCCTCTGCTCTGGGAAGACTTAGCTCCCATCCTTGGAGCTCCCCCCAGTCCTCGAGTGTGTTCTTATCCTGTGAGGGTGGTGGCAGTGGGTAGGTAGACTCAAACTGCCGGCCTCCTTCCCAGCCCGAGGTGAACCACATGCCCCTGGAGGGGCCCTTTCTGGAGGCTCCTGGCTGCTCCCTCTTTGGCCTGTCGGGGATCTTGACAGTGGGCTCCAGCCGCTGCCTGCACAGCCATGCAGAAGCTCTTCGGGTAAGAAGTTGGGGCCTGGAGGGGTGTTAAGGATCGGCAGCTGTGAGGGCTGGAGAGATGGCTCAGCAGTTAAGAGCACTGACTGGCTGTTCTTCCAGAGGTCCTGAGTTCAATTCCCAGCAACCACATGGTGGCTCAGAACCATCTGTAATGAGATCTGGTGCCCTCTTCTGGCATGCAGAGCAGTCATACATAAAATATTAAAAATACATATGTATATATATTATATACATCATACATATACATTATATATGTATATGTGTGCATGCATATATACATATACATACATACACACACACACACACACACACACACACACACACACCAGCAGCTACAACTGGGCGTGATGACACATGCCTTTAATCCCAGAACTCTAGAGGCTGAGGTAAGCAGATCTCTTCTTGAGCTTGAGGCCAGTCAGGCCTACATAGTGAGGCGCTGTTTCAAAAACAAACAAAAACAAAACCCGGAGCAGCAGCTGCTGCTTGGTCTAGGTGGCCGGAAGGAACACTTGGCCGGCCTTGTCCTGGATCAACTGACACCTTGCCCTTCTTCTCCAGGAGAAATGCATAAACTGTACCCGGAAATTCCGCTGCACTCAAGGCTTCCAGCTGCAGGTACGCTGGGCTCAGCACAGCCCTGTATTTACTTCAGTGTCCCCACTAACCCCCCAGGTCCAGACCCGCTGGGACCTGGCCCGGGATGGGCAGCTGCAACTCGCAGTTAAGGCTGAACCCCGGCCGTGGCCTGCTCAGAGGAACTCATTGTCGCCCTAGGCTGGTCCCTGTGCCATCCCCTCGTCAAGCCCGTCTGTCCTGGCCTCCCCCTCTCCCTTCTGTCCTCCTCACACTTGTCAACCTCACTCTGACACCTGTAACACTGTTGTGTGTCTCCCATGCACAACCCTGTCCCCGCCCAAGCCACCAGATGACTCTTCCTATGTGTCTCCGATTCTAGGATACACCTAGAAAGAGCTGTGTCTACAGATCTGGCTTTTCTTTCTCCCGGGGCTGTTCCTACACATGTGCCAAGAAGATCCAGGTTTGCTCTGAGGTGTTCCCCACCAAGGCTTTGCCGCTTTGCCCGGGGGAGGAGGAGAGCAGAATAGCCCCGGGGAAGCATTGAGACTGAATTTCAAGGGCAGAGGTGTTGAGCCTCCAGCAAAGACAGCAAAGCAAGGGTCTGAGGAATGTCCAAAATCAGAGGGCTGCTGTTGGTCCTGTGTCTAACCCCTGGGGAATGGGCATAGGAGAGATCCAGGGTCGCATCCCAGAGCTGGCACCGTCAGCCAAACCCAGCGGCAGTGATGAGGCCTCCCTGTCTGTCCTGTGCAATCCATGCAGTTTGCAGCTCTCCCTTGTTTGAGCCCACCCCCACCAGGGGAGGGCTGTGGAAGGCATCCTCCACATCCCCTGAGGGTTCTGGTCTACCCTCCCTGGGTCTGTGCTTCCGATTTGCTCTGCTCTGTGGCCCTGAGATGTAACCATCTCTTTCTGGCTAGTGACATCCATCCTGGCCTGTGCTGGGCCTCTCTCCTTCCCTTCCCATTCCCCTGCCCCTTACAGGTGCCCGACTGCTGCCCAGGCTTCTTTGGCACACTATGTGAGCCGTGCCCGGGGGGTCTAGGTGGAGTGTGCTCGGGCCATGGGCAGTGCCAAGACAGGTTCCTGGGCAGTGGGGAATGCCGCTGTCAAGAGGGCTTCCACGGAACAGCCTGTGAGATGTGTGAGCTGGGCCGCTATGGACCCAGCTGTTCTGGAGGTGAGGTCTGCGTGGAGTAGGATGGTGGCCCCTGGGAAGGAGAACAGACTGGGGTCACGATACCATGAAGAGCAGGAAAGTAACCCGTGTCCCTTATTGTCCCACTTCCAGTGTGTGACTGTGACCACGGGCTGTGCCAGGAGGGCCTTCGAGGGAATGGAAGCTGTGTCTGCAACGTGGGTTGGCAGGGTCTCCGCTGTGACCAGAGTAAGTAGGTCCCAGAGGGCTAGGGGCCCGGGACAATAGGGGAACGATTCTGGTCTGAATCACCAGAACTTTCTGTCTCCTCCCAGAAATCATCGATCCCCATTGTCCCAAGAAGTGCGATCCCAATGCCAAGTGAGTGAGGCCAACCTATGGTGGGGTGACTGTGGGCAGGACAGGACAGGGCAGACAGTTAAATGGCTGCCATCCTTCCTAGCTGTATACAGGACTCCGCCGGAATCCCTGCCTGTGTCTGTGCTGCGGGATATTCAGGCAACGGCAGTTATTGCTCAGGTTGGCCAGATTGGACGCCCTGGGCCCTACTCTGGAATACTTGGGGTGGCTGTCCCATCTACCCTCTAACCTTTATCTCCTGCTTGTTTCTCACGTCTATCCCTAGAGGTGGACCCATGTGCTTCGGGCCATGGGGGCTGCTCACCCTATGCCAACTGCACCAAGGTGGCTCCTGGGCAGCGGACGTGTACCTGTCAGGATGGCTACACAGGCGACGGGGAGCTGTGCCAGGGTGAGGTGCCCCAAGATAGGCACATGTGAGGGTAGGCCTTTCTAGTCACCTGAGTGAGACTGAGAAGAGGTCTGAGTGAACAAAGGGTACGTGGTGACCTGGGGCCCGAAGAGGGAGGAGATGGACACCTGGAGTTGCAGGTGGACAGATGAATGGAGGGGTCCTCAGGCTGTTCCTCATCTCAGTGTCTCTTCCCCTAGAAATAAACAGCTGTCTCGTCCACCATGGGGGCTGCCATGTTCATGCTGAATGTATCCCCACAGGCCCCCGGCAGGTCAGTTGGCAGGCTTGACTGGAGCCTCCGTTTAGACTAGGTCTGGGATGGCCTTTTCATTCAGGGTTCCTTGCAGTCACAGTGATCAGGATTTGTGACAGGTCTCCTGCAGCTGCCGTGAAGGCTACGCTGGTGATGGCATCCACACTTGCAAGCTTCTGGACCCCTGCTCCCAGGTTAGACCCTCCTATCCCAGGTTAGACCCTCACATCCCGGCATGGCACGTTTGTCAAGGGAAGGGAACTGAGGCAAGAAGTAGTTTTCTTTACCCCCAGGATGGCCCCAGGGCCTCACTCACCCCTAGCTCAAGTCTGGCTCAACAGTAGAAAGAAAACTTGAGCAGGGACCTTGAGAGATCGTCCCTAAGGCTGGTCTTTCCGAGGTGGCGGGACACCACCACAGCCTTCCTCTCCTACTCTCAGAACAATGGAGGCTGCAGTCCTTACGCTGTGTGCAGAAGCACTGGGGATGGGCAGAGGACCTGTACTTGTAACCCAAGTCACACTGTGGGAGACGGTATCACCTGTCATGGACGAGTTGTGCTGGTAATGATTCCCAAGTCTGACCCAGACTTGGTCATGGCTATGCCCCAACCTGAGCTGCAATCTTGGCTAAGACCCCCAGATTCAATTCTGATCCTTAATCATGACCCTGAATCTGACTCCTGATTCTTCCTGGGCTAAAACCTCATCTGCCTCACATGAAAATAATCCTGGCCCCAGCTCAGAACCCTCTTGGCTTTCCTTTCATCTCTGCTTCGGCCAGACCTCGGGCTGCCGGTGCTGGGACAGGCACCAGCCCCCGGATGGGGGGGGGCACCCCAAATCTGAGCTAACCTTCGCTCCCCCAGGAGCTCCTACGGAACAAGCATGCCTCATTCTTCAGCCTCAACCTCCTGGTGAGTACCAGCCTAGGTCTCTGTGACCCACTGGGCAAATTCTAACCGGCTCTGGACCTCTATGTTCCCATCTGGTTGAGGGGGTTGGCTGGCCTCGGACTCTCAGAATTTCAGTTTTTCCCAGAGGATCCTCAGAAGTTCAACTTGGTCCCAGGTTGTTCCTCTTCCACTCAAGCTGTGCCCTGCCTCCCCAGGAATACAAGGAGCTCAAGGGTGATGGGCCTTTCACCGTCTTTGTGCCGAGCACTGATTTAATGAGCAACATGACCCAGGTACACAGCCCTGGGAGAAGTCTGGAGAGAGGTGAGCGCTCCAGTCACTGCATGGGCAGAGTGACCATCATTGGCTCCCCCATCTTCCTGACTCTGCTAGGATGAGCTGGCCAGGATACGCGCCCATCGCCAGATTGTGTTTCGCTACCATGTGGTTGGCTGCCGGCAGTTGGGGAGCCAAGAGCTGCTGGAGCAGGGGTACGCCACCGCACTGTCTGGGCACACGCTGCGATTCAGTGAGAGGGAGGTGAGATCTCACACTGTTGGTCCTACTGGCTGTCGGGTCTTCCTTCAGGGGGAGGATTCGGCCCCCAGCCCAGCTCCCTTCAAACCTGTGCCTGGGCCCTGCCTCCACTTCCCTTAATACTCAGCCTGGATCCAAAATGAGAGAGAAGCCGGGCGGTGGTGGCGCATGCCTTTAATCCCAGCACTCGGGAGGCAGAGCCAGGTGGATCTCTGTGAGTTCGAGGCCAGCCTGGGCTACCAAGTGAGTTCCAGGAAAGGCGCAAAGCTACACAGAGAAACCCTGTCTCGAAAAACCAAAAAAAAAAAAAAAAAAAAAAAAAAAAAAAAAAAAAAATGAGAGAGAGATGAGTCTGGCCCAGAGGATAGCCACACTCTGGGCCCTACCCAAGCCAAGCTGACACCGGCACCGTGCTCCCACAATGCCAGACCTAGTCGGTGCCTTGTGCAGGCTTCTCATGGTGATTCTGCCCTTGACCAACTCACTTCCTACCTCAGTACAAAGCCCAGGACTGTCTACCAAAAATCTCTCCTCACCTCAAGCCCTGCCCCAGCCCGGGCACACCCCATAGCTTCAAGCGCCCTACTGATCAACTCCATTCAACCTCAGCTTTGGCCCAATGCAACCGTGTTCCTCCCACAGGGCAGCATTTATCTCAATGACTTTGCTCGGGTGGTAAGCAGTGACTACGAGGCAGTGAACGGTGTCCTGCACTTCATTGACCGGGTTCTGCTGCCGCCAGATGTGCTACACTCGGAGGCTGATGCTGTCCCAGTCCCTCGGGTATGGCTGGGGACTGGGTTAGCAGGTGGGGATCCTCTCTTCCTGCCTGACCACATGGTTCATGCGTACTCTTCCGCAGAGAAATGTCACCACCGCTGCTGAAAGCTTCGGTTACAAGATCTTCAGCCGCCTAGTGACGGTACTGCGCTCATGAATGTGGGTTCGCCAGTGTGTGTGCATGCGCGCAGCAGTATGTGTGGATGCTTATCTCTTTCTGGGAATGAATGTGCCTGTGTGAGTTTCCTCATACAATTTAAGAGCCTCCCAGTGTGGGTAAACATGAGGAAGCGTGCAGCCAAGGTGTATGGAAACTTACCCCTGCAAGCGTGCCCATCAACAATAGCTCCCCTACCTACAATTTCAATTTTATATTCAACCATGTTGACCAGATGGCTCAACGGGTGACAGTGATTGCTACCATGCCTGACAACCCGAGTTTGATCCCCGGGACCCGCGCAGCAGGAGAGATCCGGCTCCTGTAGGGTCTCCATGCCCCTCCTCCCATGTCCCATACACACACACACACACACACACACACACACACGCACACGCACACGCACACGCACACGCACGCACACACACCCCCCAAAACAAAAGCCAACCAGTTAAGTATAATAAAAATATTAAATTGAGGAGCTGAAGAGATGGTTCAGAGGTTAAGAGCACTGGCTGCTCTTCCAGAGGTCCCGAGTTCAATTCCCAGTAACCACAGGGTGGCTCATAACTATCTATAATGAGATCTGGTGCCCTCTGCTGGCGTGCAGGCATATATGCAGGCAGAACAGTGTATGCATAATAAATTAATAAATATTTTTAAAAAATTAAGTTGAAAAGCCCTAGAAATAGCTCACATTTTAAATAACATTTATTATGTTATATTGTTACAAGTGTTTTTATTGTCCGAACCCTCCCCGCTCCAAGACAGGGTTTCTCTCTGTAGCCCTGGCTATCCTAGAACTCACTCTGTAGACCAGGCTGACCTCGAACTCAGAGATCTACCTGCCTCTGCCTCCGAGTGCTGGGATTAAAGGTGTGTGCTGCCACCTCCTGGCTGTTGTTCATCCCTTACTGTACCTAGTTTCTAAATGCTTTATCACAGGTATAGGTATAGGAAAGCAGTATGTGTATAGTTTACATACAAATGGTTCATATGTATGGGTCACTATAATTTAAGGCATCTGCTGTGTTCTTGGGACCCAAGCGTGGCTTGTTACCTGGGTTGGGTTTCTCTGGATCTTCTTTCTGGCTTCTGGGGTCCAGCCTCATCTCCAACTGCCACCCCTTCGCTCCAACCCCGCAGGTGGCTGGTCTTCTGCCCATGCTCCAAGATGCATCCCATCGTCCCTTCACTATGCTGTGGCCCACAGATGCCGCCCTGCGAGCCCTGCCTCCTGAACGGCAGAACTGGCTCTACCATGAGGACCACCGTGACAAACTGGCAGCCATTCTTCGGGGCCATGTGATTCGCAACATTGAGGTGGGTACAGACCCAATCTTCGGCCCCTGTTGCCTGCATGCCCAGCTCCAATCATGTCTCCATTTATTTAGGCCTTGGCTTCTGACCTACCTAACCTGGGCCAACTCCGAAGCATGCACGGAAACACCATCTCTTTCTCCTGTAGCCGTACCCGGCCTGTGAGTCTGGGGAGAGGGCTTGGTTAAGGAAAACAGGTACAGGCCAGTGAGGGGCTGCAGCGCCCATGACCCCAACATCTTCCCCTTTAGGGTGAGCTCATGGTAGGTGAAGATAACACCCACATTGTGCAACGGCACTTACCCTTTGAAGGTGGCCTGGCTTATGGCATTGACCAGCTGCTGGAGCCGCCCGGCCTTGGTGCCCGCTGTGATCGTTTTGAGACCCAGACACTTCAAATGGTGAGGAAGGCCACAGGCCACAGGTGCATGGCAGGGGTCCAGCCCACCTGTCCCGTCCTGTCCATCCACCTGACCCCACAGTGTTGGCCTCCATCCCCTCCAGAAGACTTGCAGCGTCTGTGGGCTGGAGCCACCCTGTCCTCAGCACTCACAGGAGCAGGTAAGGGGCTGGAGGCTGAGTTGAGGGTTGGGGTGAGGCAGAGAGCCTCATCAAGCTCAGGCTGGCTGTGGCCTGACTCCCTTTGACCCAGGGCAGCCCCAAGATCTGCTGGCGTGATCACACCAAGTTCTGGACATCCCAGCTGCGCGCCGCCACGGTGCGCAGTGGCGCCTGGCTACGGCCTGGATTTTGGAACCACCCCCAACGCCTGGGTCGGGGCTGCCACCGTAACTGTGTCACTGTCACCTGGAAGCCCAGCTGCTGCCCTGGTCACTATGGCATCGACTGCCAAGGTAAGCATTCTGGGGGTTACAGACAAGCTGACCGCCTCCTCCAGCCCCCAAGCTGGCCCAAGACAAAGTTCTGGCCGTTGCCCTTAAGAAAGGATTTTGGGGGCTGGGGACTTAGCTCAGTGGTAGAGTGCTTGCCTAGCAAGCACAAGGCCCTGGGTTCGAAGCTCAAAAAAAAAAAAGAAAGAAAATAGTTTGTCAGGTGGTGGTGGCGCACACCTTTAATCCCAGCACTCGGGAGGCAGAGGCAGGCCAATCTCTGTGAGTTCGAGGCCAGCCTGGTCTACAAAGCGAGTTCCAGGAAAGGCACAAAGCTACACAGAGAAACCCTGTCTGAAAAAAAAAAAGTGGGTTAGGTATACAGAAGCTTCATAATCTGGTGTGGAGTTCTGGAGGGTCTGAGTGTTCTCTGGGTTTGGTGGGTCTCAGTGATGTGAGGCCATGAGTGAACTGACGCTCACTGAAGAGCCTTGGCTGGCACTCAGTAGGGGAACAGAGGGCAGAGCCTGGGATTCGGGTGTATGGATTTGATCACAAGAGCCTCTGGTCCCATTACACTTCTACACTATTCCCTAGCTTGTCCCGGTGGCCCCAAAAGCCCCTGCAGTGACCACGGTGTATGCCAGGATGGTATGAGTGGAAGTGGACAGTGTAGCTGCCGTTCCGGTTTTGCTGGGACAGCCTGTGAACTCTGTGCCCCAGGTGCCTTTGGACCCCAGTGCCAAGGTGGGTCATCTCTGCCCTGTCCCGTTCTATCTTGCCCTACTTCCTTTGTCCCGTGTGTCAACTTGCCCTTCTCCCCAGCTTGCCGCTGTACCCCACACGGACGTTGTGATGAAGGCCTTGGGGGCTCTGGCTCCTGCTTCTGCGACGAAGGCTGGACTGGGCCACGCTGTGAAGTACAGCTGGGTGAGTAGCGCTTCAGCTTGTACCCCTGCGGCACCTGAACGCACACCGGGACATGCCCTAGCTGCACACTCGGGTGGAGGCCCCTAAGGTGGGTAGGAGAGGCAGTGGCTAGGAGGACAGCTACTGACCTGGTCATATGGGCTGGGTCCTGGGGACAGAGTTGCAGCCTGTGTGTACCCCACCCTGTGCAACCCAGGCCATGTGCCGTGTGGGCAACAGCTGTGAGTGCAGTCTGGGATACGAAGGGGATGGCCGTGTGTGCACAGGTAAGCAGAAGGCCGGGATTGGCAGGTAGGAAGCCCTGGACCCAATCTAGACATCTGGCTCAACCACTCTTTCCTCGCCCCCAGCGGCAGATCTGTGCCAGAAGGGGCACGGTGGCTGTAGTGAGCATGCCAACTGCAGCCAGGTGGGGACGGTGGTCAACTGTACCTGTCTGCCCGACTACGAGGGTGATGGTTGGAGCTGCCGAGCTCGCAACCCCTGCCTAGATGGCCACCGTGGAGGCTGCAGTGAGCATGCTGACTGCCTCAACACTGGTCCGGTGAGCAGGTCCCCGGGGAGTGGAGCAGTCTGGGTGCGGAGGCCCCACAGGCCCACTCTTCCAGTCTTCATGAGAGATCCACGGCTCTCTCTGCCCGCAGAACACACGGCGATGCGAATGCCACGTAGGCTACGTGGGTGACGGACTGCAATGTCTGGCGGAGCTTGAACCGCCTGTGGACCGATGCATGGGCGAGGCATCACCCTGCCACCCAGATGCTTTGTGCATTGACCTGCATTTCCAGGGTGTGCTTCCTTACCGACCCCACAACCCACTGCATTATCCCTGGTCACTGTCCTATTGACCATCTATCCTCCCTTCTTCCTGCAGAAAAACGAGCTGGTGTCTTCCACATCCAGGCCACCAGTGGCCCTTATGGCTTGACCTTCTCAGAGGCCAAGGAAGCATGTGAGGAACAGGGAGCGGTCCTTGCTTCGCTCCCTCAACTCTCTGCTGCCCAGCAGGTGCCCAGGGCTCGGGTGGGAGCTAAGCCTATGGAAGCCCACTGAGTTGGGCTTTGGTCTCAGCATCCCCTCCTGCCCCCACAGCTGGGCTTTCACATCTGCTTCGTGGGCTGGTTGGCCAATGGCTCCGCTGCCCACCCTGTCGTCTTCCCAGCGGCAGACTGTGGCAATAACCGTGTAGGGGTGATTAGCCACGGTGTCCGCAAGAATCTTTCGGAGCGCTGGGATGCCTACTGTTACCGCGTGCAAGGTACGTCCACTCCACTGACCTCTCCCCCCCCCCCCCACCTCCCCAGTCTCCTCCCCAGGCAGCCTCTCTAAGCTACTGACCTGCCTTTCCCTGCAGACGTGGCTTGCCAGTGTCGGGTTGGCTTCGTGGGTGACGGGATCAGTACATGCAACGGGAAGCTGCTCGATGTCCTGGCTGCCACTGCCAACTTCTCCACCTTCTATGGGGTGTGCAGGGGTCTAGCCTCGGAAGTGGGGATGTAGGCAGTTGGGATCCCCAAGGAGGGAGCTTGCCCACAACCCCGTCTCCTCACCCCCCCAGCTGCTGCTGGGCTATGCCAACGCCACCCAGCGAGGTCTGGATTTCCTGGACTTCTTGAACAACGAGCTCTCCTACAAGACACTCTTTGTTCCTGTCAACGAAGGCTTTGTGGACAATATGGTAAGAGCGGGGCCTTGGGTACAGTTGGCTCTCTCCGGGGGGCCCAACCCAACAGATCTTCCTCTGCTCCTAGACACTGAGTGGCCTGGACCTAGAACTCCACGCTTCCAATGCCACCTTTCTGAGTACCAATGCCAGCCAGGGGACATTGCTTCCTGCCCACTCAGGACTTAGCCTCTTCGTAAGAGATGTAGGCTCTGACAACAGTTCAATGGCCCCTCTGGTGAGTCTGGCCTTACCGACACCCTCCTGGCTCAACCCTTGCTTAGCTGCCGGGCCTGACTAGTTTCTCTGCAGGCCCCCGGGGCAGTTGTGGTTAGCCACATCATCGTCTGGGATATCTTGGCTTTCAATGGCATCATCCACGCTCTGGCCAGCCCCCTGCTCACGCCTCCCCAGTCTGTGAGTCTGCGGAAGTGGGAGACAGAGCCTCAGGGTGAGGGGGGTTATCTCTGGCCTGGTCCTTAACACCCTCTTTTTGCTTACAGAGGCCAGTGCTGGGACCCAAGCCTCAACCTGTAGCACTAAGCATGGGGGTTGTGGTAGCTTCTGGAACACTGCTGGGATTGGTAGCTGGAGCCCTCTACCTGCGTGCCCGAGGCAAGCCCACAGGCTTTGGCTTCTCTGCCTTCCAGGTGAAGAGGGGCTGGGGGTATGTAGGGACAGGCTCCTTCTGTCTTGTTTGGGGGCCTTACCAGTCAACTCCTCTTCCAGGCAGAAGATAATGCCGATGATGACTTCTCCCCATGGCAAGAAGGGACCAGCCCAACCCTGGTTTCTGTCCCCAACCCTGTCTTTGGCAGCAGTGATGTCTTTTGTGAGCCCTTTGATGTGAGTATGGGATGGGAAGTGTGGCTGGAGGGGTGGCCGGGGCAGGCTCCGGGCTTAGCCTTGCTTGGCTGCACCCTGCCTCCCTCTGCAGGATTCACTGCTGGAGGAGGACTTCCCCGACACCCAGAGGATCCTCAAGGTCAAATGATGGTCCTGAACGGAGGCAGAGGCACACGGAGAGACAGAGACCACTTTTATTGCTTGTCAGGGTGGCTGGGGCTGAAAGAACGGATGCTCTGTCCAGGACAATAAAAAACGCCCTCAGCGGATGTGGGCCATGTCACCGAGAAAAGGTGTCTTCATGCAGCCAGTGCAGAGCTGGTCCATCCAGAGGGGCGCCTCATGCTGCAGGGGTGTGCGACGCGGGTAAAACGTGAAGTCCACGCGGTAGTTGAGCAAACAGCTGAGGGAGGCCATGTAGAGGTCGGAGAAGCGCACGAGGCGCCTGGAGAAGTAGGTAGGGTTGTGGAAGGTGCGGAAGATGCTCCCAAACTGAGCATTGAACAGGGCCTTGGTGATGCATCTGGGGAGAGAAACACGGCAGCCTTCAGTGTGAGGAGGAAAGGCCGGGGCAGCCTCCCGGTCGTGGCTCCTCTGGCTCACCTCAGTTCTTGCCGCTCCTTCATCCAAGTAGCCAGCACCTGCCGTGACTCTGCATCCTGATAAGTCTGGGGAAACACAATGTGGGGAGGTGGGTGAGCATGCACCTGAGAGGTGCAGCCCCCCAGGCCCTCCCCGTCGCCCCTCCCTGCATGCGCCCCTACCTGCATGCGCCCCTACCTGCATGCGTTCTAGCAGCCCAGTGAGCGCCTGCTGCCAGGTCAACGAGTGCATGTACTGCTCTGTGTTGATGATGCGGATCTCACGCTCCAGCTCGGGGATGATGGCCCCGGTGCGCCAGCCATGCCGCAGCATGAGGTCCTAGTGGAAGGGATGGGGGGCAGACCTCAGCACCGGCTGGGAGGGCTCCCTCCCCTCCCCTCCCCTCCCCTCCCCGGGGAAAAGCCCCACCCTCTCACCGCCAGGTCACTGTAGAGGTGGTCACCAAAGTAGAGCACACGTGGCCCTCGCCACTCCGTCAGACGAAGAAAGTCAAACAGGTTTCCCTGGGGAGCAGAGGGCACTGCTGAGCCAACGGTGCTCCCCCTTGGCTGTGGGGACCAGGCTTTGTCCTTCGCCAGCCCCCCCAACTCTGCAGAGGCAGCCAAAGCCAGCCGGATGCTGGGCTGCCCTTTCCCGTGGCCTCCCTGCTCCGTGGCCCTTGCTACTTCCCCCTTCCACTAGGAAAGGGGGGTCCTGCCTGCAGCAGAACATCTCATGTAGGGGTGGATTGGCCCTCACTCAAGGGCCTCTTACAGTGGCCTTTCACCCACCCAGCCGAGGGCGTTAATCCCTGTTTGTGAGAAACCAACCACAGGGAGGGCCCCAGGCCCTCCAGCCAAGGGTCCTGAACTTCCCCAGTCTCCACCCACAGGACTGTGGACCAACTGTAGAGCTTCTTGGCAGGCTACGAGCTTCTCTGCTCCAAAGCCAGGGAAAGATGATAACACCGCAGCACGGACATAACCGAGGGTGGGGTGGGGGTGGGGCGGAGGGGCCGGAGTTTGGAAGGACAGGGGCTACCAAAGGTGCTGACTCAGCAAAGCACAGTCCATAGAGCCGCTGGCCTCAGTGAGCCTCAGAGAGATGGGAACTGGGGGTGGCAGGGAGCTGGGGTGGCAGGGAGCTGGGGTGGCAGGGAGCTGTGGAAGAACTGAACCGAGGAGCCAGATGGGGGGGGCTTTCCAAGGACAGTGGAGGATGTGCCCCCTCATCAAGAATCTCGAGGGGCAGAGGAAGGAGAGGGGAGTGGGTAAGAAAAGGGCTCGGGGGAGGCTCCTGAGAACCACACAGGGTCTAAACAATGTTAGGCCAAGAAAGAAAGACACCTCCCCCAAAAAGGGCCGCCACAGTCTGATGGTAGGACAGAGGGCTGAGGACTGGAGATCTGCGTGTGGCAGGGCAGGATGCTGAACAGGGGCCTGCCAGCTGAGCGGAGGCATCTGGATGCTGCTTTCCTGGCCAAGTGTGGGCTCCCCAGGCCCAGGACCATCTCAGCTAAGATTCCAGCATGGGCCACCAATGCCCTTCATCTAGCCTCTCTTCCTAGTCATCACACAGGAAATGGGGATGTGTGTGTGTGTGTGTGTGTGTGTGTGTGTGCGCGCGCGCGCGCGCGCGGTGCGTGCTCAATTCATAAGCTGTCTCCACAGGCCCACCTCAGGACTTCAACCAGGCTGGTTTTGCCTGTACCAGCGTTCAGTGCCAATTCTTCACAGTGATCATGGTGCATTCTAAGGCTTTTGTACCATACTCAAGTGGGACATTCTAAAGGACAGCAAGGCCTAGAGGCGATGAAGCCAGGGCTCCTAGGCTATTGGATAGATCTCGACTCCAAACCCAGGCTTCTCTTCTAATACCACCCAGGTTTGCTTCCTAATAGTCCTGCCCTGGTGCCATTGGCTCTAGCCCAACCGTGCAAGCCTGGTCAGGGCTGGGAGCTTGCCGCTGTATAGCCTAGGGCCACTCACGAAGCACTGCTCCTCCAATAGTCCTTACCTGCCGGTAGATCTTGCCCTTTTCCAGGCGACTAATACGGTCCCAGTGGAGGGAGCCCTCCTCATCAAGCTTCCGGAAAGGCCTGGGTGAAGAGTAGAGAGCCCGGTTTGCAGTCTGTGACAGAGCCACAAACTAGGGACCCTCCTCCTTACCCCCGTAAAGGCCCACCCACTCAACCGCCAGTGTCAGCAGGGACACTGACCAGCCCATCTAAGCGCCGAGAATCCTGAGTCAGGGCCAGTTGGATGTGGTGCCTGAGTCTTCTTACTGGAGTGGGGCTTCCAACCTCCCCACAACCCCAGAGTCCCCGCTACGTCCATACTTGCGCCGGTCGGTGAAAAAGTTGGGCTTGTCTGCCTGGACGATGACCACATCGAAGAGCTGGCGCCAATCAGGGCCGACCATGTGCCGCATGCCTTTGTCCCTGTGCAGGGGGGGCACTGGCTTCAGGGGGTCTGGGAGCAGTACTCTGTCCCATCCCCACCCTCACCCCCCCCCCCCCCACATTCTTCTACAGTGGGCCTGGACTCACACAAAGCTAAAAGGACTGTTGGTGATGAGGAACAGCTGTTTCCCATGGGACACCAGGCGGCTCAGGACTGCAAACGTTTCCTCCCCTCTCAGGATGTACTTCTCTGAAAGGGAAGGTGGTGGGTCTGCAAGGCCAGTTCTGGGGCCCTCTGCTCAGGCAGGCACGGTAAGGGTCACTGTCTGCCCTTACCCATGTCTTGCTCAATCCACTGGTACATGAGGCCCTTCACATGCACATCCCGGATGGCATCCTGAGGGGAACCAGGGGACAGTGAGGACATGCCAGGGAAGAGGGCATGCCCACCAACTTGCAAACAGACTTCGTTTCATCTAAGGGACAAGCCCCTCCTCCTCACCGTCACATCCTTGTAGAGGTGAACTTGGTCGAACTCCAGGCCGTGGCCCAGAAAGTAGTCCACCACACAGGACAGCAGCGCCATCTCTGGTAGTGAGAAGATGTCCATGAACTGCTTGATGGAAGGGCCCTGGGGAGAGGGAGGTCAACTCTCAGCCACTATTCCATGTACTAGAGAACCGAGGGATCTGCCTTGGGGCACTGGCAGGCTGTGTGACCTCCTGGCCACTGCCTCACAGGATGCCAGCACCCACATCAAAATCCCTGGTCCGGGTCGCTTTGGGCAACAGCAGGTTGGGTGGGTACCTTGCCATAGAAGCCGCTCATCTGGTAGAGTGGGATGTGCTGGGTGCCGCCGTAGAGGTCAATCACTTCATCATCTGGCACAGGCTGGAGACCCCTGAGTTGGGGGTGAGTGGGGGGACAGATGCCCTCAGCCGGAGCCCAGGTAGCAAGCAGTATGAGATAGGGACAAGGGTAGATTAAGGGTGGACCCGACGCTAACCTGTAGGCCGTTCCCAGCTGTACATAATGAAAAGCATCAATTTTCATCAGAAGGCTCTGGAAACACACAGCGGGCAGGGCCAGTGGTGAGGACGTCGGTTTTTTGTCCTCGGCCCTGAGCCAGATTCTCCCCAGCACCTCCCAACCCTCAGCAACAAAACCTCTACCGGACGCTAAGGGGCCAGGATGGTCTGATAAGGAGAGGAGGAGGCTGAAGGTGGCCCTGGACACATCTAGTCAGGAGGGTTATGTGTCTAGCCACTCACCTTCTGAATGTCATAGTGGAGGCCACGGATGGCAAAGCTGGGATCATAGTCATACTTCCGAATGCCCTCAGGGTACTGTTGGACAAAAAGCCAGCCCTCAGCCCAGGATACCGGGGGAACCCCAATACTCAGTCTGGAGTGGGGGGCAAGCTGGGTCGCGTTGGCAGAGAGCCTGGCAGCCTCACCTTGTAGTGCTCTATCAGGATGTCCCGGGCCGCATTGAAGATCTCGGGGTGCAGGGCATCCGCGTACTGGGCCAGCGTGTAGTCGTAGTCAAAGCCATAGACCTCAACGTCACTCAAGCTGATCTCATTGTTGGCGTAGATGGCTGCTGGGTTTAGGAGGCTGCAGACCTCAGGGGGCAGAAGGTCTGGAGGGAAGGAGATACACAAGAGGACAGTACCTCATGACGGTCACAGTTGCAGCAAATGGCCCAAGTACTTTGTGGGTAGCCAGCCCCATGTGCCCCACAAGACACTGGATTATTGCATCTCAGCTCAGTGAAGGTCAAACTGAGGCTCAGAGAGAAGGCACGTGCCAAGGGAGGGCAGAGCTGACAATGGCCGGCTGGCTCTTCTCTGGGGATCTGGTCATAGTCACAGCCTCCATTTTCCACGTTAAACTATCATCTGCAGTGCCCCACATATACTGAACCCGTGTCTCTTCCGGGCTGCCTACTAAGTTCTACCAGACACGGGTGTGTGGGAACCCTGGCGACACTCTCAGAAAGGTCATGCCCCTCACTCAAAACCTGTCCAAGAGGACCACTGTCCACTGGCCTCGTCTTCCACTTTCTTGGGGCTACCTGCCAAGGGCAGGATGCAGGGACTGTAGACTCCTCCCACGGGATGCTGGCTCCGTTCTGACCTGACTGGAAACCAAGGCCATGAATGCTGCTTTTCCACTTTGTCCACAGACGGGGCTGGGGCCCAAGAACATGAGAGGGGCGGAGAACCCCCAGGGCTGCCAACTTGGAACACCTGCCATCGCCCTGGGGAGTAAGGCCCCTCTAATCGGATTTCAACTGCCTGCCAGACCACATAATGACATTCCCTGGCCTTAGCCAGGGAACATTGCTAATTACCACAGGCGAGATATAAGATGTCGGGTTTTGGGACACTACCCAGCTTGCTCTCTTCTGGTGACAGTCACAAGCCTCTGAAAGAGTCACAGAGGCAGGCTAAGCGTGGCACTATGTCAGGACGGTTCTGGGGTCCTAGGCTCACCTGCCTTATCTTCCCCATCTGGAAAGCGGGTAAGGTGAATGGAGAAAAAGGACACGATGTGACAGGGCATGGGATGTGAGCCAGACAAGATCAGGCCTTCCCTCTCATGTCGGTGAATTCCAGAATGCTAGCTTAGCCCCTGGGCTTGTGTTTTTTAAAGGGGAAATAAAACCAGAACCAGTCTACTTCGTACAGCATTCCTGCTCTGTCCCCACACAATATGCAGGATCAAATGTGTGATGTGTCTGAGCTGGGAGCCCTGTCCTGGGTCTCCGCTTGGTCAATCCTGGAGTTGCAGGGGAAGGGAAGAGGCAGGACTAGGCATGCTGGGCAGAGTCCAGATCTCCAGGGAGTCTGTCAGCCACACCAATCCTGATCATGATGCAAAAATCTCTGGCTCCACAGCATGTCTAATGGCTCCTGTGCTGTGCAGACGCCTGGTCTACGTGCTGAGCTGTTGCTTCAGAGGCCCCTTTGGAACACAGGGCTCCGCCCCCATTTCCTTTAGTGTCATGTGCAGGGTGTAGGTGTGGGAACAGGTGTGGCTAGTTCCTCGGGTGGCCTACAGCCAGCAGAGGGCAGCTGTTCTGAAGATCCCCAAGTGTGGACGGAGCTCTTCACTGGGACATGCTTAAGACACAGCTGATGGCTTCCCTCTGAAGAACTGCTTCTGAGACACCCCTTACCTGGTGTCACTAGGACCCTGGGCCTCAGCTGCCCACATAGTTGGTAATTTCCACAACCCTACACTCCTGGATGCCAACTTTGTTTATGACTTGTCTTAGCGTCCAGAAAACCCCTGGGGTGGGAAGCATAGGCATGGCATTTGTGGACCCAAGCTTGTGGAGTTCTGACTACGTCCATGCCTTGCCTCTGCTTTCCAGGGTCTTCTCGGGGGCATATACACCTTCCTGGGAACAAGTAGGACGGGGAAGCAGTCCACAGGGCCTAAGGTTACCTACCTCATTTCTGGACCAAGGAAATCATAGCTCTGGGGGGGTTGGGGTAACCGAGTCCCACTTCCTTCCACTGGTGATTGCTGAGTAGGCCGGGAGAGGATATGCCATGACCCAGCAGTGGTCCGATGTGTTTATATGACTGTCTAGACCCTGTCCTCCTTTCTTAGGTGAGTTTTACGGCTCACCTCATTCCCTCCTCCAATCTTGTGAAGTAGTCACACTTCTGTCTCCACTGGGGAGGTAAAGTCACCCATCAAACTACCCAGCACCAGGCAACTAAGTTGAGACGCACACTCGGGTCGCCCCACCTGCTTTAACTACCCTTCTTTTCCTAGCCTTCTAGTCACATGAGGCCAAGCAGCGCAGGTAATGGTCCTCCACTACTCTCTGAAGGGCCACTGGCCCTGGCCTTGGCAGCTTTGCTCAGACTCCTTCAGAAAACCCAGCCTGGTGACGTCAGGGTTCAGAGGCATGAAGCTAGCTCACCCTGGCATGTTAGGATCTGAAGACACAGGAAGACCCCGAAGGGTATGAAAGTAGCCCCCCCCCCCAGTCCCCTCAGGCTTCTCAGCTACTCAGAGGGACTTCTGTCACCCTGCTCACCCTGCAATAGTCCCAGTCCTCAAGAGCAACCATTCTCCAGCGGTCTCAAGTATTCTGACTGCGGCTTGTCAAGAGGTGATCTCTGGCCAAACTCCAGGTCTCCACACAGCTGGAGTGGAAACCTCTGCCCAGTCACAGCTGGAACCTCCCTGACAGAGCCACTCTGTCTTACCAGACAATGCAAGCCACATCACCTCTGGGGCTTCCTCCAGAAGCTCCCCTCCTCCTGTTTGGCCTTGTTCTGAGTCATCACAACCCTGGGGCAGGAGACTCTGGACACTGAGGGTCTTGAGAGGGTGTGAGGAGGCCGAGGGCCACCCTGCTGGGCAGCGATAGGGGCCACAGCCCAGACCACATCTCTCTGCTGCAGAGACAGGGCCCCACTAGACCCACCCAGACAAATGGACAGATGTTCCGCACTCAGATCTCCTGCCTCATCAGCCCATTCCAGAGGGAAAGAAGGCTAGGGGGAGGGGGAGTGCCCTGTGCAGCTCTGGCTGAGACTACAGCAACATCCCGGGATTGCAGGGGGCTACAGTAACTTTTCTGTTCCCCCAACGCCTTCCCTGAGCTTGTTTGGAGTGCTGTAGACCGCCAGAGGCAAGCCAAGAGGTGCCTGCAATGTCCGGCCGGTGTCGCCTTACAGTGGGCCGTCGGTGAGCACCGCTCAGTCTTTGTCCACACACTGTAACTAAAGGCCAGCGGAGAACAAGGGACTGAGATTTTCACCGCCGCTGCCCAGAGACTGGACCCAGGACCGCGTGCGCAGCAGCCGCTCCAGGCGTTCCAAGCTCCCGCCTCCAGAAAACAAAACCTCCACTCGCCCCGGGAGTCGGAGTGCTCTGCAGTGGCACCTCGTATCAACCCGATAGAGCCTTTTCCAAAACGCCATCTGACCCTCAGGTTTGGGGACCCTGGCGAGCCCCACCGGGCGCTTCCAGCAAAGCTGCACCCAGGACGGTTGGGGACGGTGCCCCCGCCGTCTGTTGGACGCCGCCAAGCTGATGCCCTCCGGCGCACTGCCCACCCGGCGTCACCCACCGTGCACCAGCCTCCGCATGTCCTGGTAACGAGCCCACAAGTGCGCGCTGAGGTCCGCGCTGTCTGCGGGCGCCGAGCGCGGGGTGCTGGGGCAGTGGGCTCCGGGACCCGGCGGGCCGCAGCCAGGGCAGGAGGGTGAGGTCGAGGCAGCCCGCGGCCCGCCGTGGCCTCCGCACAGCAGCCAGCGCCGAGCTGCCGCCCGCAGTCCCGCACCCGCCATGCCCCCTGAGCGCTGCCCCCGCCGCCCTCCGCCCGTCTGCTTGCCCGCCGGCCCGCCGCCCTTCGACTGCCCGCCCGCCCGCCACCGTGGCCGCGTGCTTCTCAAGGCGGCCGACCAATGGGCGAGGCGCGCGGAGTCCATCCGGCCAATGAGCGCAGCACTCGGCCCGGGGGGGCGGGAGGTCCCGGGGCGGAGCGGGGCGGGCTCCCAACCCCCTCCTCCTCTTCGTCCCCAGCTCGGCTCAGGGGCTCTGCGCCCCCCTTTGGTCATCTCGGTGGTGATGGCGGCACCTTCTTCTTCCCTTGCGCGGGAAGTCGCAGGGCTTAAGAGCCCGTGTCTCCGAGAGGCCCTGGACGGCCCCGAGGAGCAGGAGCAGCTGGAGTGCAGGAGAGCACAGCTCCTCCTTCATCCCATGGTCTTTCTGTCCCTCCCCCCAGCCTTGGGTTCCCCCTGACCCTAGCGCTGCCGTCCCCTCCTCTCCAGACATGTCCTTCTGCCCCGGGGCCCTGTGCTCCTGCCCTGTTTCTGACTGACTGCACGTCGAACTGCACGCCTGACTGGAGCTAGGGCCGCTTTATCCACCTAACGCACAAAGAGCTCCTTCTGCCCACAGTGACAGTCCCAAACTGGGTGAGACCACGCAGCCTGCAGGGCAGCTGACGTCTGCTAAGGCAGCCTTTTCTTTGTATCGCCTGGTACCCCACACGGGGGACGGATTTAACTAGGAGCCCATCTGCTGGGCGTGCTCTGAGTGGCTGTGGGCCGGGGTCATCGCAGCCCCCTGGTTCTGGTAAACGGATGTGCCGGACGGCGCAGGCCCGCAATCGAAATACCTCGGTCTGTTCAAGCGCTGTCTCAGGGCAATTCTTTTCCGCTTGAAACCACTCCACTTACTTCCGTCTGTTTTCTTAGCCCGCAGGTGTCCGCCAGGAGAGGCCGGTCCAGGATCCAGGGCCCTGTTGGTGATGAGCTGCCCAACAGGCACCCGGGGGCTGTTGGGTTTAAGGTGGTGTGTAATGTGGAGCTCTCTTGTACCTAGGCTGAGGATCTGGTGTGGCAATCCTGGGCTGGGTACTGGTAGTTATGCCAAAGGGTGGGCTCATGGGTGGTTGAGCCTTTGCAGGCCCCAGTGACCAAGGTGGGCTGTGGAGACCTGGCCACGTGTGAATCTCTTCCAAGTGGATGGACGCTCTATATGTTCTGGTCCTCAGAACCAAGAGAAATGGGAACAGGTGCCAAGGGTTTGCTGTGTGGCTTCTTTCGGCCTGCCCTCCAGGGCTGCTTTGGTGCACAGGACGTGTTAAAGCTGCTCTCAATCTGTGTATGACCCTTTATAGATCCCACAGTCCATCATTTAATTCTCACAGAAGGCTCCGTTTTACAAGGGTGCCTGTAGGGGTGTGGTTTGACCACAAAGTCACGCTTTTTACCAGGGTACTCTTCTGCAACTACCGGGTCTTGATGCATAAAAAAGCACCTACAAGTACCTGAATAACGGTGTTTTCCCATCCATCATACACTTATATTATTTTTAGAACAGTTTGTCGTCGACAATTATACTTTTTGTTGTGATACTGATAAAGTTCAGTTTTCAAAAATGCACGTCGAATTTTGTTATTTTAGAAGCCAAGTCCAACCAGTCACATCCTAGACATAAAACGAAGGCGTCACGTAACTGCATTTTAGATCCTCTTCTTCACAGAGGGTCGTCACCTCGGCCAGAGTATTACAGAAAAAGATGGCGATGGCAGGGTAGGGGGCGCGGCAGTCAACTCCGAGCCCCAGCTGCTGCGAGCAGGTTGAGGGTGGGCCCGGCCACGCCACGTTGGAGACTCCGCCCCCTGAGGTTGCTCCGCCTCCAGAGTCTAGGCGCCTGCGCAGACTTCTTCAGGCCGGCTGAGCCTCACGGAGCACGCGTGCCCCAACAGCACTCTGATTGGACAGTCTGAGCGGCCCGCCGCACTCTGATTGGCGGAGCCGGCCACGCTCTGGGTCTGTCGGCTTCTGCGCCCCACCTCGCCCGGCCTGGCAGTGGCGCAGCAGCGGGGTCTTGAGTCTCAGTCCGCGACACAGCGGGGCCAGCAGGGCTGTTTCTACTGCCTCCAGGATTAATAGTCCGCTGGTTCCGCCCGCACCCCACTTCGAGGCCTCGGCCATGTTCTTCAGGGCCCAGGTGAGGCGAGCTCTGCAGCGGGTGCCCGGGAAGCAGCGATTCGGCATCTACAGGTTCCTGCCCTTCTTTTTTGTCCTGGGAGGAACAATGGAGTGGATCATGATTAAAGTGCGCGTGGGCCAGGAGACCTTCTGTAAGTGGGGGTGCAGCAGCCTCCGTTTCTCCTGTGGGTATGCGATTAGAGGCCGCCGACTCCACTCGGTTGCAGAGCGGCTTTCACTGTAGTCCGGAGGACAAGCGTCTTACTCACTTGGCAGTTGTCGTGCAGCACGGATTGGAGGCCCCCGGGGCTTTTGTATTTGGCTCACTTTGGCATCCAGCCCTCCTTCTCCCCCGGCACTTTAAGAGGGCACGTGCCTCCACTCAGGCTCTGTCCTTTGTAACCTGTCCTTGGCCCTGCCGGGTGACGTTGGGACTGAGGAACAGGATTGCGGAAGAGGGACCAATCCTGAGGACTCAGGAATTCCGGTTAAGTCTCCTGCCCTTTGAGATCTTTAGCTCAAACTCTGGAGGACGCTAGCTTGCCTGACTTAGCTGATTACCACATTTTACAGGCAGTCATTAGTGCTGTGTCTTTGGCCCTGAACTGCGAACATGTCTGGCATTTCTGTGGACTGCCTCGGGCACGTCCAGTTCCTCAGGGCTTCTCCCAACCTCTTGACCCTTTGCTTTGCCTCTCATGTAACTTTATCACGTGAGAACTGCCAACTCAAAATTTTTAAGTTGTTACATCAAAGCCTCCATTGATTTCTCTGGTAAAGGGCCTGTGCTGGCCTGACTCTTTAACTTTCAGCCATCCTCTTGCCTCAGCCAACTGCTGGGATTACAGGCACGGGCCACCACTCAATATTTAATGACCATCCATGAGAGGATCTAGTCAGCAAGGCAGGGGATCCTCCATTTCAGAAGAGCTCATGGGAATAAGACTAGGTGTAGAGTACTTGACTCACATAGGCCCGAGCTCAATTTCCACCCCGCCCCCCACCATTAAGCAAGCCATGAGGGGTGTGAGTAGTTCAAGAATCCTGGTTGGCACCTCATTGGATCAGATGGAAAGCTCTTGGGAAAAGATGGGCATTTAGGACTGTCAGGAGATAAGGGGAAGATCTATGACATTGACTTCATGGCAGTGGGAAGGGAAACCTGGAAGCTTTTGTGCTTGCTGTTTGAAGGACTGCAGTAGATTGAGTGAAAGGTGACATGGATAGAGGGGTACCTGGGTAGGGCCAGAAAAAAACTGGACAATAAAGATATATCTTAATGATTGAAAGGGCTCTTTGCTCTTTTTGGAGAGATTGGTAGAAACAAAGGGAATATATGTTGGCTAGATTTGAGATGATGGTGTAAGTCTAAGGGGCAAAGGAATGCCAAGAAGTGGGTGGAGCTCAGACAGCCTAGAGGTAGTGCTGAGTCTGGTAACTGAGATGGGGCATGGAGGCTTCTCAAGGAACACCTGAGGCAAGGCTTGTACTACTTAAGGTGCAGAACATAGGCAGGGTGATCCCGGGTGCCATTGAGGACATGATGAAATGGGGTTAACTAAAGATCTCAAGCTCAGGAAGACAGTTTGGGCCAGACATCTGGGTTTGATGGAAGGGTCAGACTTCAGCATGTTTCTCTGGTGTCTTGGAGTGGTTAGAAGGAACACCGGAAAGGCAGGTGATAAGGCAAGGTGACTGTGCAGAGGTAAGCATCTGCCCGTGGAGAGACTGAAGGATATGCAAACGCTGGTGAGAAAGGAGGAGTTGGATGGAACTAGGGCTGTAGCTCACTTGGTACAGCACTCGTTTTGGCATGCAGGAATTTTTGAATTCAATCTTCTAAAAAAAAGGTTCGGGGGGAGTTTGGGGAGGGGACTGGGAGACTGCACCTTCAGAAGTACTAGTGCCCAGTGGGATCAGCCTTAAAAATTAGCCAGAGTTCTTACAGTGAGTGGCCTTTCTCTGAGAAAGAAGGGAGTGTTCTTAGTCATTCAGGGCTGAGGAAATGGCTTTCAGCCATGTTAATGGAATCAGCTAGAGGTGCCTCAAGCAGCATGAACCGAAAAGTGAGGCAGCTGGAGCAATCTCTGGTGGGGTTTTGGAGGGCTGTCCAGAAGACAGTGAGTAGAGTGTGAAGGAACTTGAGCTGGTTTGGCAGGAAGAGAGGGAAGACACAGGCCAAAGGGGCAGCGGAAGGTGGTGGTGAGCTCCGAGGACGGGAAAGCCAGGAGTGGGATAGGGGAGCAGAAGTTGTAGTCTGAGCAGACAGAACACTGACTGGAGATGTAAAGGAGGCCAAGGGGGCTGGCACTTCACCCCCAACAATATGGGTGGTAAAAAGGCACACAGATGAAGAGCAAGAAACCTGAGCTGGCAGCCAGTGTTACCAGTGATGGAGTGATAAAAACACTGAGAAGATGGCAGTCGAGTAACAAGTCCTGAAGGAAGAGGATTTAAAAAAGGAAGAGGTTTATTTTTATAGGAGGATAGAACATTAGTAGCCTGGAAAACCAGCTGCTGAGAACAAGGAACATTACTTCTTCCCTCCTTACTCAGGTTTTGGGACCTAGGAAAGGGAGCAGCAGAGAGCCTTGGGACAATGGAAATCTTGGAGAACAGAAAGATGCCAGGACATGATTCTGGGACATGAGTGTGTCTCCGAAGACACTATCTTTCTACTCTTGTTATCTCAGACTCCCCACAGCACTCATTCAGCTCATTTTATGTTAAATTGTTTATTTGCCAGGTTCAGACAGTCAAGACAGACTACTGGTTGACTGACTTCCATGGGGGCTTTGTTCCAAACTCTTGCTGGACATTGCACTCGGAGCACTCCTTATGTTAGCTAAGCACTGTGCCACAGAGAAAGACCCCCAATCTCTTTCTGAAATTCCCCAGTTTCTTAAAAATCTAAGCAGAATTTTTGTCTGATACAGATGATGTGTACCGTCGAAAAGCTTCAGAAAGACAGTATCAGAGAAGGCTGGAAGATACATCAGAGACCGAGCTTCCCAAGTTAATAAAGTAAATGCGAATTTTCAGTGTTGATTTCAGTCATTGTGTTTTCATAGTCTCACTTGCAAGGCTGGCCTTAAACTCAAGGAAATCCCTGCCTCTGCCTCCTTAGCTCCATTAAAAATGTACTCTTTCAAGGGGGCTGCAGAGATGGCTCAGTAGCTAAGAGCACTGGTTGCTCTTCCAGAGGACCTGGGCTCAGTTCCTAGCACCCACATGGTAACTCAACCATTTGCAACTCCAACACCCTCTTCTGACCTTTGTCGACACTGAACACATGTGGTACACAGATACACATGCAGGCAAAACACCCACACACATTTAAAGAGACAAACACTTTCTTAATGAATATTAATCCTTTAGCAGCTGCATCTTAGTCCAAGAATTGCCTTTACAAAGAGTTCTCATAGTTATACAATCTCTATTTGACTATATCCCTAGTCACTATTGGACGCCTCACCTAGGGTGAGGTCACATTCCGTCCTTTTCCAACTTGTAAGCTTTTGCTAGAGTAGGGAGGTTTCTTAGTCACTGTATATTCCCCAGCTAGTGCTCTAGTGCAGGGCTGCACACCTACTGAAGATACAAAGCTGACATACAGTCCAGTTGAGTAGGCAGTCTACTAAAAGCAATCGGGCAATGTGACCCCAATATAAGTTTAGATCACTAGTAGGAAAAGGACTCTCCATGTTTGCAAGTAAGAAAATGACCTACATTCTAAAGAAAAAGTCAATTTTAAAATACTACGAAGAAAGAAGCTGGTGCTCAAAGGCCAAGGGGTAACAACAGGTTAGTTGTCTCTGCCGCAGACACTTCTGGTGGACCCAGGAGGAGCACTAGTTCAAGGCTAGGCTGGATTACATAAAACCCTGAACCATAGAACCAGAACGTCTCAATCTTTTCTAACCACTTTGTCCTGTTTTAAGTTTGTCTGCTAATGTTAGGACTAATTCAGTGTAAAGAGTAGTGACTGTTCAGATTGCATCAGAGTACTAGGAACACAAAGTTCAACTCACTTTGGTCACCATTAATGATCAATACAACCAGCGAGAGAAATGTATTGCATATAATCTGTCTACTTGTGTCAATTAGAGTGCGACTCTAACCTCAGAGATACTTTATATTGATACAATTGCTGTGTAAGAAGTTGTGGTATAACTCTCAATTATGTGGCTACACTTCCAGTTCTAGATGTTGAAGAGTACTCAGCATGCCAGTACAACCATTAGCCAGCTTCTGTCTGCTATAGTTCCTTCCCTGCCCGTCCCTCTATCTCCTCCATCAGTTCTAGTAAAGAAGAAACTTTCAAAAATGGCAGAACAACAACTTGATTTTGATATTTAATGTAAAACATTTTCAGAGCACATTAGTTTGGAAGCTATGAGTAAGAACTCATCTTTGTTAACCAAGGTGCAAATATTTTTAAAAAATTAAAAAAAAAATCTGTGTGTAGCTGGACAGTGGTGGTGCATTCCTTTAATCCCAGCACTTGGGAGGCAGAGGCAGGTGAGATTTTGAGGCAGCCAAGGCTACACAGAAAAACCTTGTCTTGAAAAACAGAAAAAAAAAAAATATGTAGCTAGGTAGGTGGTGGTGACGCATAGCTTTGATTCCAGCACCCGGAGGCAAAGACAAACATATCTGTGAGTTTGAGGCCAGCCTGGTCTACAAAGTGAGTTCTAGGACAACCAGGGCTGTTACAAAAAGAAGCCCCGCCGGGCGGTGGTGGTGCACGCCTTTAATCCCAGCACTCGGGAGGCAGAGGCAGGCGGATCTCTGTGAGTTCGAGGCCAGCCTGGGCTACCGAGTCCCAGGAAAGGCGCAAAGCTACACAGAGAAACCCTGTCTCGAAAAACCAAAAAAAAGAAGCTCCGTCTCAAACAACAAAAAAGAAAAAATTGTGTGTGTGGGGGGTATGTGCACATGCATACAGGTGCCAGAGAACCCCTTGGAGCAGGAATCACAGGTAATTGAGAGCCTCCCATTATGGGTGCTGGGAATCAAACTTGGGTCCTCCAGAAGAAGAGCAAGCACTCTTAACCTGAGTTTTCTTTCCAGCCCCCAGGGTGTAAATTTTTTAACTTCCTAAAATATGTTCAAATTTTCAAAATTTCAAAAATGACACCACATATCCTAACATACTCTAGGATGGGCTTTGTGCATGCTAGACAAGTTGCATCCATCCTTTTACTTTTAAGAGACAGGGTCTTACTAAATTATCCAGGCTGGCCCTGAACCTGCAACCTTCCTGCCTCAGCCCCTAAGTAGCTAGATTACAGGTGTGAGCCACTAGGCCAGACAGATAAAAACTTAGCATTTATTGTAAACCTCCACTGTGAAACTGGGGAAAAAACAGGGCATTTGGAGCTTCACTTTTTCATATGAATTAATGGGGAAAGTGACTATATTAGGCATACAGTAAGTAACAAGGTTTTTTTTATCTGTCTTGCAGTTCTGTATTGTAAGACTTACCTAAATCCCTGATGTTTTACCTTAACCACATTGTCTGTCTGTCTGTCTGTCTGTCTCTCTATCTTTTTGTTTTGAGTTTTTCACAAGGAGTTTCCTCTCAAGAAAAGTGTCTTCTTGGATCATGGAGTTTTCCAAAGCAATTGTTCTCTATGTAAAGGAATAACAAAATGTCTTGCCTCGTCTATGAACAACCACCAAGACATGAATACATAATATCCCAGATAGGGGAAAGTACTAGTCTGTTAATTTATTCAGTGCTGAACTTTCAGTCAGCTGACCCAGCATACTCTCAAATTAAAAAGGAACAAAGACACTTAGCAGCATATGTTTGTGTAGGGCTTGAGTAGAATGTTAGATATCAGTGAGCCTTCAAACTATGCTCATGGGCAAAGGTGACTGTATCCCTCCCTAGTTTCAGGACAGAACCACAGGGCTTTGCAAAGTGGTATTAGGAGAAAATGGCTAATTTTAACATTTTCTACTAAAAGTATAACACATCTTAGCCGGGCAGTGGTGGCTCACGCCTTTAATCCCAACACTCGGGCAGCGGAGGCAGGCGGATCTCTGAGTTCAAGGCCATCCTGGTCTACAGAGTGAGATCCAGGACAGGCACCAAAACTACACAGAGAAACCCTGTCTTGAAAAACCAAGAGTATAAGACATCTTAAGAACTTGTAGACATGTTAAAGATTCGCCTGGACCACTTGTTTTATGGTCCCAGGTAAGCAATTTAAAATGAGTTATTCTGCTTTCTGATAGAGGATGTACTTCCCTTACTGCCTACCCTCAATAACTTGCTCTTCATTTTTGAAACTTGTGTTTTGTTTGTGTCCATGCTGCAATCCTGAGGACATGGTAAGAATTCTTTGACTGCCAGCCTGAGGATGTGAGGTATGTTAGGCTGCAGCTGGGGTCTGCACATTGCATCCCACCCTGACCAGAGGATCTTTCTTCCTTGAACTGGCAGCTCTATCCTCCTGAGCATGAATCAGGGCTTGTACGAGTTTTCTTTATTCTGTTCAAAACATTTGACACAGCTTTAACAGAACCACCAAACCTGGCTAATCCAAATCACTTTGCAAACTCTCATTTTTATTTGGATTAAAAAGCTTTGATGAACAAACATATGATACATACACGGTATAGAACCAGTTACCACTTAAACTTCAGATAATGATATAGTACAGAAAATAGAATAAACCAATTTTGAATCATGTCTTGGAAATGAACGTTCAAGCTCAAAGTTATAACATCAATTTGGGGATTTTACACAAGTGGCCCTCACCCTCACCCCCACCCCAGTTCAGAAGGGGAAGGCAGATTTAGTAAAAACCAAGGTTTTTTAATCAGTTGGCTGATATTTTAAACCTATAGGTCCCCCAACTCAATATAAACAAAATTCTTCATAGGAACTTACGTTTTGAAAACAATTAGGTCATTATATTTCTTAAGTCACACTACTAAAGTTCTTAAGTCATGAGAAAGTGTATTGTTTACTTGTACTGCCTTAAGTCAGGGCTTTTTCTTTTTTTGAAGATGGCTGATCTCAAATGTTATATCCTAAGTAATAACTGGTATTCTCCAAAAGCATGATTCTAAAATAAATAGTATCTTAAATGGTTTTAATTAATTAATTAACTAATTGTTTTTTAAACTTTATCAGGGCCTGCCTTAGTGACACCCTGTGCTGGATTTGTATTGCCTAAGGGAACCTGGACTGGCTCTTGGTTCCTACAGCACCAATACACCAATGCAGGAGCCAGGAGGAGGGGTGCTCTGGCTCCTAGTGCCCCTGGTTGCTGATAGTGAAGGGTTTTTAGAGGCTCCTCAGGGAGCCTCATCTAAGCCTTTAAAAAGGGAAATAAAATGAATGCATGAAATAAATAAATAATTTAACCAAAATTAAGTTTCTGGTTCTTTGGTGTAATTCAAGGATACCTAAAAAGAAAATAATCTGATTACATTACATAGTCCATGATGAGTCAATGGTCCAAATAACCAGGAATCAAAGATTTATTTAATTCAGTTTAGCAATAAGGTACTGGCATAATCTACAGTACATTTTTTAAAAATTAAAATTCTTTAAAATACTTGATGAAAATTGAGATCCAGTGGTTGACTATTGGCATTAAGTTACAAGGGTTCCTGTATTTAAAGTAGATACCGGGGACTTCTTTCCGTTATATACTCTCATGATTTATTAAGCATGGCAATTCAACACGAGTACTGATTCGTTATATTGTAAAGGAAAAGACTGTCTTGACAGCCATTCTCAGTCAACAGTGGCAGCATCAGCACCACACAACCATCCTATTAGAATAAAGCAGGGTTAAAAAACACACCACCATGTGAATGCTGCCACCTGAACATCCTACACTGCCTCAAAATGGTCATTCTAGGGCCGTGTTAGAAAGACATGGTTGTGGCTGTGGAGTATTACAGCATTTGCCTTTAATCCCAGCACTTGGGAGGAAGAGGCAGGCAGTTGTGAGTTTGGGGCTAGCCTGGTCTACACAGTGAGTTCCAGTCCTGCCAAAGCACACAGTAGGACCATGTCTCAAAAAAAGGAAAGCAAGAAAGACAAGGTCACCACATCCAAGTGTTTGGGATCTGTAATAGTCTTTTTCTGTGAACATTTTCTTAAAAGTACAATTTCCTTTTCCTATAATCCAAAGCACAAGCTGAATTTAAAAACATTTTAGAAAGTATTATTTCTGGTTGAGAATTCCAACCTTGAAACAAATAAACAAACAAACAAAATACCACAACTGATACCAAGGAAATAAAGAATCCAGAGCATCTGCATATGTAGGCAGTCAGTCTACCCTTGCACAGTTATGTGCAAGACACAGCTTGTGTCCAGTTACATCTTTCTTAGGTTAGGTATTATGCTTAAAATAAACCACCTCCATGCATACTTCAGTACTTTCTTCAATGTTTTTCAAGGTAACAGATGTAATGTTTCAAATCATATAACATGAAGGTATAAACTGAATCATAAACAGGTCAAAAGTACTCTTAAACTTACCTTCCAAAACTAAATATAACTCAGATCTGAGCACACGTTCTGCAAAAGTCACTGACAATACAGATGTCTAACTCAGCACAAAGGTACTTTTTCCTTCAGTTATACTAGTTGTGGATGGATGCACAGCACTGACTTTAGATTTCTCTAGTGTTGGGTCTGTCACACATCTACAGTCTAAACAAACCTTTCAAAGCACGTCACTTTAGCTGTAAGAGAACTTGTAGATATTTAGACATGTGAAACATACATATACACTCCTCTAAGATGTAAACTAGGACCAACTTCACATTTCATTGTCAATTTAAACTAATTTGTAAACTTTTTTCATTGCTTTTTTCTTATATGTGTGTGTATATAATATATATATTTATAAAAAAGAAAACCAAAACCCCAAGCCAAGCCAAACCCTTTGATGATTTAAGTCCATTAACAAGTAAAGATAAAACTATGACTATATATATAACCAATTATGAAACTGGTTTTAAACAAAGGAAACATATGCAAAAAAAATCTTTGTGTATTTGATAGTCAACTTAATATAACAAAACCAAATTGAAATAGCTTATTAAAAGTGTCCTTATATAAAAATGGCCTTGTGATGTACAGTAAAATGCAATAAAAATTATCATCCTTTGTTCCTCCCTCCCACCCCCAGTAACTAAAATGGCTACCGTTCCACAACTCTTTGCTTCTATAGAAGAAACACAGTGATGTGATTAAACATTTTCTAGGTTGTATGCTTGTCGAATGTTGAGAGTGTCTCGAAGCATTAAATCCCGAAGGCGCCAGAGGGCATCTGCCATGGTGGTGTGTGCCCCTTTACTTTTGAGCCAGTGAGAAGGTAGGCGGCTTTCCTGTTCTTTCGATAAATGGACATCCCGTCTTCGAGCTGAAAATATGAAGTATAAACAGAGAGACATTAGAATTTTAAGATAAAATGACCCCCAGTTTTAAGGGTTGATGTATTTACTGAAACAATACTTATTAAATATGTGCTAAAGATTATAAATCATAGCAAATTTCTTCTGTTAGGCACTGATATCTTCTTTTATTAGGCACTGATTGATACTTTATTGTAGATACCCCGATAGTAACAATTGTTTCAATGTTATAAAAGGTAGGGAAAACATACCTAGTATTCTTAAAAGAGGTAACATTTCCTGGCTGGGTTTAGAAATGAGTAAGGAGCCAGCAGTGGTGGTTCATGACTTTAGTCTGAGCACGGAGGAGGCAGAGGCAGTTGGATCTCTGTGGTCTACAGCCAGAATTACACAGAAACCCTGTCTCAAAAAACAAACAAACAACCCCCCCAAACAAAACAACAAACAAACAAAAACCTGAATAAGGGGCTAGCTCAGTGGCTCAGAGCATTTGCTGTTCTTGCAGAGGGCTGGGTTCAGTTCCCAGCACCCACAGGACCACTTGCAACTGTCCATAACTACAGTTGCAGGTGATCTGAGAATTTCTTCTGACCTCTGCAGACACCAGACATGCATGTGGTACATACATAAATATGCAGACAAACACCCATAAAATAAAATCTGGAAAGAAATGAGTAAGAGCTGGATATAGTAGCATGCACCTGTAATCCCAGCTCTTAGGAGGCAGAAGGAGGAATGCCAATTCAAGGAAAGCCTGAGATAGATACATTTGAGAGCCAGGTTCTGTCTCAAACACTAAACCAAACCACAACAAAACCCAAAAATCCAACCAGGATCAGGGAGATGGCTTGGTGCATAGAGGTGCTAGTTGCACAAGTCTGACTATAACCAGGAGTCCATCCCTCATCTCACACAAAAAGGCAGGTGTGCTGGGTTTCAGGTATCCTGGTAATTCTAAGGAAAGATGGGAGTCAGACAAGAACTGCTCAGAAGTGCAACAACACAAACAAGTTCTTATCCCTGTTTCAATAGGGATAAGAACTGACTCCTGAAAGTTGTCTTCTGGCCTCCATGCAACCAAAACACATGCACAAACACACACAAATTTAATTTTTAAAATGAATACGCAGAAGCTTCCAAATTCCTTTCCAGAAACTAGGTAACACTATTTCACTATATACTGCAAATACATTGTTGAACTAAATGAATAGCTTGGTAGACTAAAGAAATATGCTTCTCAGTTTTTTTCTTTTTAAAATTTGACATGCATCTTAATGCTCAAACATCTGAAAAAAAATCAATGTATTCGAGAAGATGGTAGTATGAAATAGCTGAGCTTTGATTTTTGTGTCCATTTTTATTGGGTCAATGTGCAAAGAACCCCAATCTATCCTACGAAATCTGTAATTTATTTTACTGGTATAAGAAACAGGGATGTTGTATAAGAGTCAGCAGTAATTCTAGGACCGGGAGGAAATACATCTTTCACCAAGGCTCTCCTTACCTGCCAGAGTTTGGTCCCACTTGCTAATGCTGTTGGAGTCAGCACTGAGTCCTTCAATATATTTCAGGTAGGCCTCTGAGTGGAGAAGCCTTTGGGTCTTTGGTGGGGGAGCCACAAACATGGGTGTTGTTGGCTGTTGTATGACAGGGGGGCCAGCTGGATGAGGACCAGGATATGGAGGTGGTGCCTGCTGCCCGGGAGGCCCCAAAACTCCTACCTGAAAGAGCACAGGATTAAGGCACAAAGATAATCTGCACATGTTCTGAGAAGGCAATGACTGAAATTTTGAGTCCAAGGAAAATCAAACTAAGAGGCTCACCTGTTGTCCATAAGGACTTCCACCGGGTGCTGGAGTCCCTACCATGGGGGCCACTCCTTGGTTCATCACGCCTACAATTCAGAATGCAATGGCACAATTAGAGGCTCTGGGTTTCACTGACTGAAAAACTGTCTGACAAGAGCTGATACCGTTTATAATGCCAGCCTACGTATGTACTTTTGCCCTGAGTGTGGATAGGAACTGTAAGTACCCCCAAACAATCTAATTAGGAAACTTATATTCTTTTGTTTCTGGTTACTTAAAGCACAGTAACAGTATATTTTGTCAGAGGTACATTAATTATTCCAGGCTTGGAATGTTTTGAACCCTGCATAAGATTCTAGGGATCTCCTGGGTGAGCTGTAGTCAGAACCCACTTCTGTTTTCAAGGTACTTTTCTGACCATATAGTCTCATGCAGTTGGAGCCTGTGGGATCAGGCTCAGCAGTAGCCACTGTACTGGGGCAGGAAACAAGAGCTAAGGAAGAGCAGTTTACCTGAGCTTTGTGGAGGCTGGAGGCACTACCTTAATGTTCCTTTGCAGGCCCCCAGCTGGCTCTACCTCAGGCACTAATGCGGGCAGACAGAAGGCATTTCAGTGGATGGTGTGGAAGCAGGGTAACCTTGTTGCCATCACTTCGGATTCCAAATGACAAAGGAATAAACTTCATGGCCCTATCTCTCTGGTAATCACGGGGCAAACGTCCTTTGGTAAATGTTCATGAGCAACTGTTGTCTCACAGGCCTTTGCTGATAATAATGAACTGTCCTAAATTTAGTTTTTAAGGCAATTTTTATCTCAGGGCTATCTGTTTGCTACTAACAAAACAAAAATAGCCAAGGAACCCAGTTTATCAAAACTAATAAACCACAACCAAACCATTTAAAGCTGTTCCTTAAAGCCTAAGTCCTGCTAGTGATATGGAGAGGAACCAGGAGGACTAGCTTCCTAGTCTTCTGTCCCTCTGATTAAAATGCTGATGTTCTGCTGTGTATGTGAGCTCACACCTGTAATCCCAGCACTTGGGAAGCTGGAACAGGAAGACTGCTGTGAATTTGAGGCCAGCCTGGGTTATATAGAAACTGTATATATCTCTCTCCCAAAGCTAGCGTTTTGACAGGCAGAAAATTGGTCATTTGAAGGTTCAGTGTCACTTCCAGAAATACAAGACATTTTATTTGTTAGAGAGAGGAAAAAAATTGTAAAACAAGTTTCTGTTTAAAAAGGAGGAATACACCAAGTCCTTGCAAGTATAACCCAATCACTGTGACAGATGTGTCCTTATTTATGACATGTGTCCTTATGGTGATTTATGAACTGCACAAAGAAGTAATGGCAGATAAGCTGCTGCTTCAGCAACACATTAGTAAAGCCATGGTCCTGGCTCCCTTCAGGTCACTCTTCTACGTTAGACTCTACAGACTTGGAGGCTCCCAAAACTGGCTGTATCACAGATTTGCAGGGCAGCACAAACAGATCAGCAACCCCCTCCACTTCCTATTAACAAGTACCATGCCTGGGGTAGCCATTGCGAACGTGAGCCAAGACAACAGCTAGGCTTCTTGAAGCTCAAAGCCAGCATCAGCTGTGCATGGGTGTACAAAGAGTTCTGTCTCCCTGACTATTATCAAGTGTGCTGTGCTTTCTTTCAATGCAGTTTAGATTCTGTAAACAAAAGAATCGAGGATCACAAAACACAGCCGCTCTATTGGGGTGTGTACTTGCCTTACATAGGACTTCTATCAAGTGCTATATACATTTAGAAGGTGTCAACTCCAACAAGGTTTTACTGACTGACTCAGAGAAACCTTGTGCCAGGGTATAAGAGCAGATTTAGGACCAAGTTCATTTGCCATATAAGAAAAATTATTTTGTTTGACTCCTGGTGACACAGCATCTCACATGAATCACCACATCTAGAATGGAGTACAAATGCCACAAACATTTCTTCCCTTGAGAACATTAAAAAGAAAAGAAATAAGAAAAAAAAAAAAAGGCTCATTCTCTAAGGAACACAGAGAATGTGGCTAACTGTAGAAATGGAATACATGCATGTCATCCCTACACTTGGGATGGTGAGGCAGAAGAATCTTGAGTTCCAGGCTGGCCTTGGCTACATAGCCAGATCCTATGAGAGAGTGAGGAGTGAGGAGTGAGAGAGAGTAAGAGAGAGTGAGTGAGTGAGTGAGAGAGAGAGAGAGAGAGAGAGAGAGAGAGGAAACAAAAAAGAAGAAGTATGGTGAAGTCAGAATTTGTTTCCCCTACACACTGCTGGGTTCACAATCTGAAATATTATTTGAAACCATGTAGAACCTTATGGGCAGTGGGTCCAAGCATAATGCAAATAAACCTGACAGCTTCCATCCACATTTCACCTGGGTTTTGGCTCTCTAAGATGACATTTCAGTAATGGATCAATTGCTGCTCCAAGTCATTTAAAAATCACATTTCCCCTAACTAGATTAGAGCCAAAAGCAAGTTCTTTTGCATATGATGGAAATTATTATGGAAACTCATGGTTTTCCAATCTTTCAACTTTGATTATAAAGTGAAACAATGTGGTTCCTGAGCTCCATCTACATATTTCTACATAAAACAACTTTTGGGTTCTGCTGACAAGCAAGTATGTCCACAGCTAACAGGGTGTTATATAAAGTGTTATTCATGTTTGTTAAGAGACTCAAGACTAAATCAACACAACCTCCTTTCCTTCCTACATTTTGTCACAAAGTAAAGGATTTCTGAAGAGTTTCACATATGCTATTTTATGATCACCTTTAAAGGGCTGTTGAGGAAGAGATGGTGCAGGGACTCTATAATGAAGACCCTGTGAGGTAATTTCACCAGGTGAAGAAATGTACTCGGAGTAAAAAGTACTTTTATATATGACTCTGAACTGGCAATTTACTGATAAGAGGTTGTGGCCCTCAAGGCTTTTCAAACATATCGTATCTGATAATGAATCAGGCCTCCTGCTCCTTGGTCTATGGGTCTGGCCTCTGCGATGTATCCTGTGCTGCTGCTAGGTAGCAGATGCACCAGGGCACAGGTAGTATAGCAGGTCGCCTATTCAGCATGTAGGATGGGCCCTACTGCTGACAGCTCTGGGATTCTTAGTGAGGGAAGCCTGGCCACCATGGGCAGCCGGTGCCTCCTGGAAGAACTGGCTGAGGGAGGAAAAAGAATAAAAAAATGAGATTAATGAGTGAATGAGGATGAAGTTCTTACCGGGTGGTGGGATGCCTGGGAGGCCAGGCACACCTGGCGGAAGATGGTGAGGTGGAGGCCCCCCAGGGTGAAGTGGCTGCATGCTGCCCATGCTAACAAGGCCATCAACTGGGCCCTGCAAAGGTGGAAGGCCTGGCGGATAGCCACCCATCATGCCTTGAAGGACACAACAAATTTCAGACATGCATCATTAACATGCAACATGAGCTAAGTAATAACAACCCCCTCCATGCACTACCAATGAATAAAGCACCCTTAGTACTGCATGATATAACAGCAATTAGTGCAATTATTTTGTTGCAGTAATGAACAAAATAAAGTTACAAATATGAAACCCAACATTTTTGGATGAATTAGTACTTAGTAAATTATTGTTTATAATTATTCTCAATAAGCTAAACATAATGTTTTCATTTAATAATAAAGAGGAGTTCTAGTAACAGCTTTTCCAAGGTCAGAACTATTGCAAGCTGTTCAAACAGTGACTGTTCTGCCACCTGCAACTCCAAGTGATCAGTACATACCCCATCACTCCACTCTGCCCGCACTCACATCCCTATCGTGGGTGCACATGAAGGGAAATCAGAAGGGAGGGAAATGAGGTGCAGAGTCCTGATCACAAGGCATGGTTCTCCAGTTTGGGAGCAAAAAAGTTTCAAGACTTCTTCATATACTCCTCCCTTCTATCTCCACCACTGCTGTTAAGAATGGATTATGTTAAGGTTTGAGCTGGAGAATAACTTCTAACATCCATCACAATGAATAATATTTCATCTTTAGATTTCAGAATATGTTAAGGAGAAATCTAAATCTTCTCAAGCCAACTAAAGTCCAGGTCACTTAGAAACGAGTATGCAGCAGGCCTGAAGGGGGAACAGCTGGAGAATCAGGATCTGCTACAGGAGAAGAGGCCAGCTGTCATCACTGTCTCCAGGCTCACGAGTGTCCTCGTGTAAACCTTCAGTTGACAGGGCTTTTAACTGAGGTACAGAATTCCTATGAACAGAGGCTTTTGTTCCTGTATTTTCCAAGCATACCATCATATGACAAAACGTCTGCTGGCTGGGGAAGTGTTACAACAAACAAGTATTTTTGGAAAGTGTGTGTGGGGGGGAATAAAGTTATTTCGGTAAGGACTCACCTATCAAAAAAATAAAAACAAAACACGACTCTCCTGGAATTGTAAGAGTCTGAATGAATATAAAGCTCCCCCTGGAGTACAGTCACTTTTAGGCAGTTTCTCACATAGTAAGGCAAAGTCGTAGCACCAAAATCCTCTTTGAAGAGAATTTCAGTTTTACTATGAAGAGGTATTAGAAACCAATTATTTGTACAAGTTTAGTCTTTTAAAGCTATGGCATACCAAAACCCTGAAACTGACTCACCTTGCCTCCTTAGTCATAGCTAAACTGGCTAGAGAAACTTACAATTACACAAAACAAATTTGAAATATTTGTATACATGACATAGGATGCAATTCAGTTTTTAAGAGTTCAAGGTTAAAAATGACTTTGAGCAGATACCATCATCTTAAACATGATGAGATCCAATGTTGTCAAACTGCCCTTTCAACACGCCACCAGGTACAGCTTTTAAGGATAAGTAGGTGAGAAATTGAACAATGTTAGGAGGCTTTGCTTTCAATTACAAAAGCCCATCTGAACGCAGCCGTCATAGGCTGTGGTTGAAGATTAAGTTATTAAGAACTGAAAGACACGACACTTGTCTTCATTAAACTGTACTTTGGCATTTATTATCCCAGTCACATGTGTTCAAATGAGCTTCAATGCTTGTAAGCAAAGCTGGTCTCAGACAACAAGAAGGCTAAGGCTCAGGCCCTAAGCAACCTATATTCCATGAAAAATCACCCTCTTAGCTGAAAAGCTCTCACTGTGGACCAAAAGCTCTTTACTGTAGAGATTCTGCCCTTCACTCCTGTGGCCCAGAAGCCTGGACAGTACACCTTTAGTAACAGAGCAGTGGTCTTCTAGAGGGACCACCTTCCTCAACCACAGAGCTATACGATGCTATTCCCCAACAGGGAGCTAAAATGCTGCAGCTGCTAATTTTTGTTTCTTTTTAGCTATTTGTATTCATTTTGTTAATATGTTCCTGGATTTTGTAGTCAAGGACATAGTGCCACAGTATTATACATCAAATAGAACAAAAGAGGAGGTCAATGAGGGAATCCTAACTTTCAAAGTCCCCATGATCAAGATCTGATTTCTGAAAACCTCTGGAACCCCATTAACCAAAATGGGCCATGGAATAGAGCAGGCGATTATGAGATTTGTTAGATCGACATCAGTCACGCTGAAAGCACTGACAGCCATGATTCAGATGTGCTTTGGTGAGTGCAACTGCTGAGCTCAGCGACAGTGCATCTGAGAACTTGCCATCACAAAAGTTAGGAGCCACAAAGGAAAAGTTACCCTATGCACTCTTCCTCTAAAGCAAAAACAAAAAAGGCAAAAAACGAAAACGGCAAGAACAAAAAAACAGCAAAAACAAAAACAGTATCTCAACAAAGCTGCCTTGAACAACACTGTCTTGGACTCCGTGCAAAAGAGGTCAGACTATTGTTTAAGAGGAAACAGGTGGCTTGTACAGAGCTCACCAGACGTGGAGAAGTAACAAAGGAAGCCTGAGAGGTGATCTGCAGGCTTTTCGTGGAGACATATCAGACAAGATTTCAATTCAACAGTAGTCAAAGTTTGCTATGGCTACCAGAACCAGAGACAACACACACAAGCAAACCACATTCATCATTTTCTTTTTTCTTTTCTTTTTTTTCCCTTTCCTTTTCTTTCTTTCTTTCATCTTATTCATTTGTTTATTTAAGTATGTGACTGGGATACTAACAGAAAATGCAGTTTAATGTAATTAAATAGAAAAGCATTACAGAGTGGGCACAATGAATTGAATGAGGACTTCCCCCTCTACTTAGCAGTCATGCACGTTGGTGACCAAGAAAGGATTTAATAATTCATTGTCAAAAATCCTTTTAAGTGGTCAGTCTTATTTTAAGGATGGCCGCAGCAGAATAAGGCAAACTGAACTGGCATGAGAAAGAAAATCAACATCACCTAAAGACTGCTTTTAGGTTTTCCTTGGAGTTCTTCCCAACAGAACTCAGGGTCTATTTATATTTCCTGCTGTAGTGCTCTGTCAAGAGCAGCCTGGGGTAAGAACATTGCCAGACCATGCCTACAGCAAGGGAAGAGCTGCTACCTACTAACTGCCAGGGTTGGACCCATGGCCCACTTGTGGGATAGAGAAGAGACATTGCCTGTATGGGAAAAGCAATACAGGACAACATGGATGACTTCAAACTTTGAATCTGTCATGAGAAAAGGCTAGAGACTGTGGCCTACTCCTTTTGGAGAAAAAAAAAATGAAGGAATTTCTTAAAGTGGAAAAAAATGGTCTTAGCTCCTGTTTTTACCTGCAACAGGTGTCAACTGCTGATTGAGCATCCCCATTGGTGTTGGTGGTGGCACCACCCCCATGAGAGCCCCCACAGGGGTGCCTGCTCGGGGAGAAGCACTCGGTTGCTGTTGCTGTGCTGCTCGCTCTCTCTCCTGCTGCTCAGCAACTTTAGCTGCCCGCTCTGTAAAGGCATTTCAGATTTTCAATTCTGTTTTTAACCCAGGAATTCAAAATACCATCCATTGCATTCAACAGGACTAGTAAAAACACAGGCAACAGTTCTGTCTCAATGGAAGGAACGGTAGATGACTAGTCTCAACACAGGAGTCGGGCCGATTTCACTTGATAACCTAGAATTCAGCTTTCCTATCCCATCTTGAGAACTGGTCTGCAAAGATTTCAAGAATGTTAAGACTGCAACACACATTCAGAAAGCACAGGTTTTATCGAAACACATCACCAGCGTAACCACCGTGGTTAATCTCACGAGGCACTCTGAAGATGAGAAGCGCTACCATTATTCTAGTATTAATAGCATAACAGATTATAATTTCAACATGAAGCAATTCCATGGCCCATTATAATTTTTTGGCACAATTGTACTTACTCTAATTTCCTGATTCCTTGTATCCAATTTTACTAAAATTTGAGGACTCATCATTAATATCACAAGTTTAGCAGCTGAAGAAAATTAACTCTGTAAGGGAAAAGTAGCTTACTGCCTCTAGCTTAAGATTTTAGGAAACGTAAACAGCCAGTTTCTACATTCTAATGAAGCAAAGAAAGAGGTCATAATTAACAAACTCCAAGGGAGGGAAATACATGATTAGCTAGACTACAGTCATCAGAAACGGAGAACTAATACATACATGTATGTAGCAATGAACAATATTCTGAAAGAACCAGGTTCCCTGAAGCTAAGTTCAAAGCTGACCATAAGTTATCCTAAATCAGCAAGAATTCCAGCATCTACTCTTAGTGCACCTGAAATGCAAGAGGAGCACATATTTTTGGAACCTCTGGGCTATCAGTCGATAGACCCCTCACTTCCTTGAGCTGCTCTGCACCTCACAGTCACGCTCCTAGCAGGCCAGCCCTTCTTGAGGGCATACTCCCAAAGTTCCATCATACAGGATCCGTTCTAAGTAGGAAGTCCTTCCCACCTTTCAGATGGACAAGTCAAACAAATAGTGCCTTGTCCAAGAATATAGGAGAAACAGCAACGTATGGCCCCGACGCTTGGTGTGACACTGAAACTCAACTTCTACAGTGAACTCTCCAACAAGGAATTCAAAAGACTACAGCTATCTGGGGAAAACAGCTTGAGGTCACGTGGCTTTAGAGAGACTTAAGAAGTAACAGCTCTACTCCTTTATGGGAAGAATGTGAAAAATGTGCAAGTCAAAGGTCCCCAAGGTGTGATGGAGTTGCTTGTAGACAATTATCATCACTCACTAGCACTCTCCCCTTCTACTATCTTCTGTAAACTGAGTAAAATTAAGTGTGAGGACCAAACCCATTCTAACAACCTATTTTTCCAAGGTAGTAGTTAAAAAAAAAAAACTATTAGCGATCTAGATACCCCAATATTAAGTCTTAGTTTTTTCATTACACAAATGAAACCGTAAACTGGGAGGGAAAAAGAAAAATTGAAGTTGGAAAAGCACAAAAGCTCAGGTGTGTGGATCAAACATTAGCTCTTCCTGAGAGACGCTGACCCGGGCTGCTCTGGAAGTCAGAACTACTAAAATCATACCAGGCAAACTCCCAACTGTGCATTTTGAACTCGGTGGGCACAAACACCCAAAGTTCGAAGTTTGAATTTCAGGCTATTGAATCATAACCTTCCCTCTCACTAGGTCCTTCCTAATTCCAGACACCCCACTGCATGAGAGAATTTCTCACCTATCGTTTCTTCTTCCCTCAGCCATGCTCCAGTTTTCCTGCCTTCACATCATCTCTAGATCCTTTGTCCTAGTCACACCCCAAATAACCACCCACACAATAAATACTAGCTTTGCTTGCCTTGACACAGGCTTTACACTATAGTAGCCTAATTTCTTAGACAACAGTCCTCTAAGTGGTATATTTGGTCCTAAGTTGCAGTAAGACCTGAAATATCCAAGTGTCCCAGAGTTATAGGTTCTTATGGGATTGACTAGAGTTACTCAAAGAATGTTGTACAAATTCACTTTCCAGGGCATTAATAGATACCAGATAAATACCTGGTCAAATTTCAGAAAATTACAGATTAAAAAAAAAAAAAAAAAAAAAAGGAGATCTTAGAGACTTTAACTTAGAACTATGTCCAGAGTTTGGAATCCTCTGACACATGTTTTGCCACAAAGTATTTCTTAGCTGAGCATCTTGCAGAATTAAGTCTTCAGCAGAAGATCCTTAAGGAAGCTTGTCAGATAATTTTCTAAGAATAAATAGTAACAAATGAAAGGAGTATAACTTGTTTTTTACAAGAGTTACTTTGGAGATTTCATAACCTTCAATAAAAGGAGCAGCCTTCATCATGTATGCTTGCTGAAGAAGAATGGATGTGGACTCGGTCAAGAAGCATACTGACCACTGTAGAGAGGAAGACTCTATATTGGAAAATTATCTAACATACAATATTTACAAAAGTCCTGCCTAATATAATGCTTACTCTCATTTATTAAAGCCATATCCAATATTAACTAGAACAACAAAGATCCAAACCACCAAAAATCTCTTAAGAATTTATCCTTTATGGCTATGAACCACCAAATCTTTGAGTAATACTAGCTCATGGCTCAAAGTGATCTAATCACAGAGTAGGGGAAGTGAAGGCAGGTGAGCTTTGTCAGAGTCATCCAAGTGTCTTAAGATTAGGTATGAACACAGACACAGCACCAGGCACACCAAGCCTGAGCCTAGAGTTTAACTTAGAGCTTTGGCTTCTTGAGAGACATAACAGAAGATCACCTATTTTAAAAGGCGACTTGCAGGTGAATTTTAATCAAAATTAAAGTTAACATTATTAAGCAGCAATCACTCCCCTGCTCAATGTGTGTGCCTACTAGGGTAAATGAAATAAAATCAAGCAATTTTTAATAGCAAAACTTTTTTGTTTGAGAAATTTGTGGGGAGAGGCACCACCACCAGGATCTGAGGCCAAGTCAGAGGCAACACTCCATGTACTGGCAGCTACTGCCAGTGTGCTACTGACGGCTGAAACAGTCCAAAACACCAAATTCATGTGCATGTGCTAAGAACTAAAGAGTAAAACCTGTCTCTGCACGTGCATTCCTGGGAAACACCCCTTGCTTAGAAGGTGGGGACAGTTGTGCCTGGTCTCTATTTACCTTCATATTCTGCTTTCTTGGCTGTCTCAAGATTCCTCCACTCTGTCCCCACCAGTCTGCTGAGCTCCCCGAAAGAGTAGTCTGGGTGCTGGGCTTTAATCACGGCTCTCATCTCACTGCTGAACAGAATGTAGCCACTCATGTTGATTTTCCGCTTAGAACCCTCCTTCTTTGCACTGCCCTTGGCAGACTTTGGGGTAGACTGGAAGACAGAACACTTACATAGGGTATCAGAAAATTGCACTAGATTATTTACATCGTTTCTGGAAGCCAGACACACATGGTTCAATAATGAATGTTTTATAGACATACTCAGTTTGGAGCTAACATTTTCTTGGTAAAAATATACTTCTTCCTTGCCTTGTACAAAACAAATGGAAATTTCACTGAATTCCATGACTGCAATCTACAATGGTGACCTCACAATTAAATCTTGAGAAAATTCTGAATGAGGAAAATAAATACAATAGGGATCACCTCAACCAAAAGAAGGAGAAATGAAAAATACATCGATAACCCCATTATTTAGGAGGCAGAAAGATCACAGGTATGGCCACTGAAAACCTAGGCAGTTAAGAGCATGACACCATTTCTTATTGCTTTTCTTCAGTACAAGGCAAGAAGCCTTCAATTAAACTCCTATTAAGCCACCTCTATGAAATTTAAAAGAGAACTTATTATTGGCTTAATGATAAATGTGTTTTTTGTCAATTAAAAATAAATTAGTAAAAAAACAAAGGCTCTGAGAAGCAAAACAAAATACTATTATTCCTTTGTGCAAATTTCTAGGCAAAAGCTCGCATATGAAAAGTGTGGTAATGCACACCTATACTCCAGTGCTTGGGAAATGGAGGCAAGAGAAACAGAGTTCAAGCCCACCTTGAATACACCAGTAAGTCTGAGGCCAGCCTACGCTACTGACATCATCTCAAACAAAACAAAGGCTAACAACACAGGAGCTTGGATGTCTCCTACTTTGGTCTGAGCCTGCTGCAGACCAGAACTGAGAACAAGGCAAGTAACGGGGCATGTCACCTACCTGTGGGGGTGTGTAGGGCATGAGGTCCAGCTCACTGGCCAGGGGAGTCTGAAGCTGAGGTAAAGATGGAGGTTCAATGACCTCACTATCCTCCTCTCCCATCTCTTCAATATCATCATCTCCACCTTCTAACTCGGCAAACTTAGCTTCTAGTAATTGTATCTTCTTTTCCAACAAAGGTGAAGGTTCTTTCTGAGGAATGATTGGTTTTCTGAAAAAAAGTGCAGAAAATTAACTAACTAATTAATTAATTAATTAATTTAAAAGTTGCTAACCACTTCCAGGTTGTCAGAGAACAGATCTGAATATGTACAAAGGATATTTTACAACCTTCCACAACCACTCTAAGTAGCTTCAATGGGTATTTGTGACGTCACTTTTACTTAAAAATAGTTCTGAAGAATACTCACAGAGCACTGGTCAGGTTGAATGCATTCTATGTTTAAAAGGAGTTGTCATACTATGGAACTGAGCAATCCCCCCAGAGAGGCTGCCCACCAGAAGCCAAGTGTTTCTGCTCCATTCTACAATTGCTGGTGTTTAAGATAAGGTACTATTAACTGAATATTTTCTTTCTTTCTCTGCAACAAAGTCTTACTTTGTAGCCCCGGTTGACTCAAACTTATACAATCCTCCTGCCTCAGCCTCCCAAGTATGGGAACTACCACATCTCACTAAATTAATATTTTCAATTGAAATTATGTAATGCTAGTCCAAGACCTAATAAAGAACTCAAAACAATGGGCTACACTATTTTGATAAGTTAGCCCAAGTACCCTTTCTTCCTTTGTTTTATAAGCTTTACCTGAAGTAGTAAATTTCATCATCTACAACTTTAGCAGAGAGTGAAAACCTCTTCAACCCCTTGAATTTCTTCATCTGCTTGTCACTCTCATTATAGCGGCTCTCACAAAGCAGAATGTCATTTTCTGGTATTTCAGTTGGCCTGCAGGAGAGGAAGTCCTTGAATGACAACACAGCACATTTTCCTGAAAGAGTAAATCAGAGATAAATTAAAAGAGTAAACTCTGTCACAATTGAGAGCCTGGAACCTGCCGAGTAGGCTAGGCTGGCCAACTAGTGAGCCCTGGGCCTGTCTTCGTTCTCCAGTGCTGGACTACAAGTGTGCACTACCAAACCTGGCTTTTTAAAACGTGCTTTTAGAGACTAATCTCAGGTCTTCATACATAAAGCAGGCACTTTACCAGCAGAACTCTCTCTCCATTCCCAAATTTTATATTTTTATGTTTTGATTCACAGTTAAATAAATAATAGGATATATATTGGCATAAAGATATATACAGATGAACAGAATAAAACTGAAAGCCTAGAAATAAACCTGTACAATTAGACAACTAAATTTCTACCTGCAAATAAGTAGATCCCCACCACATTCCACACATAAAATCAACTCAGAATGGATTAAATGCCTACATGGAAGAGTTACAAAATAAAGCTCTGAGGAACACGTGAGGTGTGATCTCCGTCATCTCTGATTAAGCACTGGCTTCTCAGAACAGACAGTGGAGGGACACATACACCACAGAGGGATATACAGTCAGTCTTCAGGGCTGGAAAAATGAATGGCTCAATGGAGAAGAGCATTTATTGTTCTTGTAGAGGATCTGAGTTCAATTCCCAGCACCATACTGTCTGGAACTCCCACTTTGGGGAACCATCACCTCTCTGACCTCCTTGGAGACATACAAACATACATACATATGCATAAATAAACAATAAAATTAAAAATGCAGACTTCATCAAGATTAAAAACTTTTGAACTCCAAAGGATCCTACTGAAAAAGTGAAAAGACAACCAATAGAGAAAACAATTTTTAAATTATGCATCTAGTTAAGCACCTACTATCCAGAATATTTTTAAAAAGTCCACAACTTAACAATTATAAGATCCTATTAAAAATGGGAGACAGGTTATTAACGGACATTTCCCCCAAAGATTTAAAATTGTAGTAAGTACAGGAAAATGATGGTTGGCATCACTAATTGTTAGGGAGATGCAAATCAAAACCACAGTGAGGTACCACTTCACATCCATTAAGATGACTTCTAAGAGAAAGGAAAAAGGAACAATGGCAAATAACAAGTGTAGGCAAAACCAGAGAAACTGGGGAGACTAAACCGATGCAACTGCTATGGAAAGCAGTCTGGCAATTCCTCAAATTAAACAAGGGGAATTGGAGGAGGATTTGGGTGGATATGACCAAGACTGAATACATGCATGAAACTGTCAAAGAATAAATAAAATTATTTTTTAAAAATTAAGCATAATTACTACATGAACCAGCAATGCTGCTTTTGGGTATCTAGCCCAAAGAACTGAAGGATCAAACAACTGGATAGCAATGATCACAGCAACATTATTGATAGTAGCTACAATGTAGAAAAAACCCACAGTTGGCCAAAAGATAAAGATAACAACGCATCATGTATACTTGTTATAGAATATTACTCATAAGGAAATAAAATTCTGACACATACAACATAGATGAATCTTGAAAACATTATGTTACATGAAATATACTATGAAAAAAATATCCACTGTCTCATTTATGTATAATACACAAAATATATACAATTCACATGATGGAGTGAGATAGATCCCTAGGTAGGAAGGAGGGAGGAGGAAATTAAGTTACTATTTAATGGTAGTTTCTACTTGGGATGACAAAAATATAAATAAATTACATGTGTAATTTTACCTACATCCTGCCCTTGCTTGCTCATCACCTAATATTTCTTGGTCTTCTTTTTAAATTTTACACTTTATCCACACTTATAGCTGTTTACATATATACTAGGATCCACATAGGAGGGAGAACATGCAATGTTTCTGAGTTTGGATAATCTAACAATACTATATTTTCTTAAATTCACACATTTTTCCACAAAAAATGATTTTTTCTTTAAGCTGAAAACTACTTAATTTTACATATATACCACATTTTCATTATCTAATCATCAGCTGATGGTTCCATTTCCTTGCTATTATAAATAAGGTAGTAATAAACATGGATGTGCAGATATCTCTATGGCAGGATTTGGAGCTCCCTGGGTATATTTATGCCTAGGAGTGTGCATTTTAAAATTTATTTTGGGGACTTCCAAACTGATTTCCACAATGGCTGTATTACTTTGCATGTCTACTAGCAACACGAAACATGACTCACGCGAGAGGATAAAATGCCATTTTTCTAGTTTCCACTTTTATTTATTTATTTGTTTATCTATCTATCTATCTATCTATCTATCTATCTATCTATCTATCTATCTATCTATCTATTTGTGGTGAAGTGTATTAGAATGTAATTGACAAGCTGGGCGAGTCTTTTATCTCAACATTTGGGAAACAGAGGCAGGCGGATCTCTGTGAATCCATGGCCAGCCTGGTCTACACATTGAGTTCCAGGCCAGCCAAAGCTAAAGAGAGGGACCCTATAGTGAAAGTGTAAAGCCCTAAGTAAAGCTCCGTGGCTTCAGAACGACCATTCTCACTGCAGAGTTCACTGAAATGTATAAAGTCTAGGCACCTGTTTGTCTGAGTGGCTACCTTAATTCAACTGCATGATGATTTTATTTTCGAATTTACTGAAAAAAAAGTCATTAATTTAAAAAGTTACAAAAAATATATGATATTTGCGTATGTACTTAATGCCATGGTATCTTAAAAATGGTTAACTATATTATTTATATTTTAACACACACACACACACAATCTCTACAAATGGTAGGTCCTCACACTGTTTAACCAATCTTTGTTACAAACAGTATTTTCTGGGGATCACTGTTTCTATCTGCTCAGTACCCTACTGATAAAGGGTTAGATTGTTTCTTAGGCCCTGTTCTCCCTACTCTAGTTGAAAAATGCTGAGGTAAATTAATTTGCATGTAAGTGAATACATCTGGAACATAAACTTTATATTCATAGATATTTCAAATCACTTTCCATATAGGTTGTGTTAATTCATAGATCAGCACAAAGTGGGTGAATAGTTTCCTATGCTGATGTTCTTGTCAACTAGTAACAATACCTGGAGCTTTAGTGTTCCGTTTACTCTAAAAGGACTGTTATTATGTGATGCATGAGTGTTACTATGTGTATGAGTGCAGGTACATATGTGCCATGATGACAGCATGTGGAAGTCAGAGGACATCTTTTGAGAAGTGGATCTTTCTCTTTCCACTGTGGGTACTGGGAACTGAACTGTGGTCATCTGGCTTGCATGGTAAACACTTTTACTCACTGAGCCATCTTGCTAGACTTTGCTTTGTTTTTGAGACAGGTTTCTATGTTACCCAGCCTGAACTGGAACTAAAGATCTTTTTCTGTGTCATCATCCTGAGTGCTTGGATAGAGAAGGGCACCATCACACTACTCTAGATCTTTGACAAACTGATAGGGTACCCTCACTCCACAAACAAACTGAAAAGTATTTGGGTAGTTTAAATTTGCATTATTCTACTAGCTAAAGTTGGGCATAACTTCATTTAAGAACCACTGGTGAAGCTGGGCAGTGGTGGCTCACGCCTTTAATCCCAGCACTTGGGAGGCACAGGCAGGCAGATCTCTGTGAGTTCGAGGCCAGCCTGGACTATAGAGTGAATTCCAGAAAAGGTGCAAAGCTACACAGAGAAACCCTGTCTCGAAAAACAAAAACAACAAAAACAAACAAACAAACAAAAAAAGAACCACTGGTGAATTCTTCCCAGTCTTTCAGTGTATTGTTTGTTCATTGGAAACTGGTACTTTTCTAATCACCTTATAGGAGTTCTTCATAGGTAAGGGAAGTAGACTTGCCTACAATTTGTATTGATGTTTTCCATTTGACTTTGTTCTCACCAGACTGGGCTCTTAAGAGATTTTCCGTTTTTATATATTCAACTTGTCTTTTTTTTTGGGTATGAGTTCTGAGCATTAAACAGTTTATTTATTTTCTTAATAATTTCGTGTGTGTCTGTGTGCATGCTTAAATTTATGCATGTGTACCAAGTATGTGCCCCTAGAAGCCAGAAGAGGGCACTGCAGCCCCTGGGACTGGAGTTAAAGCCAGTTGTGAACTACTATGTAGAAGCTGGGAACTGAACCCAGGTACTTTGGAAGAGTAGCTAGTGCTCTTAACCACTAAGGCGTCTCTCCAGCCCCAACTAACAGCTTTATTATGGGCCATAATGTTTTAGTATCTAATAAGAATGCACCTTCTTTTACTTTTTTTTTTTTTTTCTTGGTGGTTTCTAAGACAGGGTTTCTCTGTGTAACTGTACCATCACTGCCTGGCAACTTCAATACATTTTAAAGAATATTTTAGTATTAATTTCCTCACAGGAAAAGTCCCACTAATATATCTACTGGGATCAAAGTAAAGATATATTAGAGAGATCAGATATCTTTATGTTGAGACCTAGTCAATCACATAGTAGTCTTTTAACTTCATTTAAGCATTCTCTCAACAGCATTTAAAAACTTTTTTTCATATAGATGTGGTATATGGTATGTTAAATTTATCCCAAGATATTTAAATTTTGTATTTTCATTGATCTTTCCTCTCTCCTTTTTTGTATAATGTGGAGGATAAATTCGAGTGCCTCACATATATTATTGAATCTTTTAAAGCAACAGACTTGTATCTTTTATATTTAACCATTTTATTTGACTTTGCTATTTTATTGAGACAAAGTCTCAAGTATTTCAAGCTGGCCTCAAACTCTATGTAGCCAAGAAAGACCTTGAACTTCTCTGATCTTCATGTGTTTATCTGGTTTATGGGCATATGCTACCATGCCTGGTTTATTTATGCTAGGGATTCAACCCAGTTCTAGGACAGCCAGAGCTGTTACACAGAGAAACCCTGTCTTGAAAAACCATAAATAAATAAAGTAAACAAACAAACAAATAAGGCCTTTTGAGTTGTAAAAATGGAGCTAAATCTTACTTTTTGAGCACTAAGTGGAGTTTATGTCAAAATGAAGCAACCACATCTCACTGTACGTTTCCTGTCCTGCTCAATATTGCAGGCACATCAGTTCATATACACGTGTCCCAACTGGCTGTAAACAAACTCATGAAACTGACACAGAAGTGATAAGAAAATCCAAGTTTTAGTTCTGATCCATTTCTTGGGCAGTAATTTCACCTCTCTGGAAAATACCACCATCTTTCTTATATAATCATGTTGAGAATGAAGTAAGATTCTAGATATAAAGCTGCTTTAAACCCTGTAGGAGTCAACACATTGCAATAGGAATCTTTAGAAAAGATTTACCCAAGTTACATTAGTGAAAAGTAGTACAGGGGTATGTCAATGCCATTTTTTCTCAGAAGCATCAAGAAATTCTGGCAAAACTGTTAGAATAAAAATTTCTTTGGGGGGGGGGCTGGAGAGAGATGGCTCAGTGGTTAAGAGTGCTTGCTGTGCCAGGCGGTGGTGGCGCACGCCTTTAATCCCAGCACTCGGGAGGGAGAGCCAGGTGGATCTCTGTGAGTTCAAGGCCAGCCTGGTCTACAGAGTGAGTTCCAGGACAGGCACCAAAACTACACAGAGAAACCCTGTCTTGAAAAACCAAAAAAAAAAAAAAAAGGAGTGCTTGCCGCTCTTCCAGAGGATCAAGTTCAATACCCAGCTTCCTGTAACTCCAGATCCAGTGTCCTCTTTAAGCCTCTATAGGCTCACACACATATACTAACACACACACACACACACACACACACACACACACACACACACACCATATATAAATAAGAAATAAATTTAAAAATATTACATTTATTTAGTGTGTGTGTCATGTGCCATAGATGTAGAGGCACATGTATGTTAGAGAATAACTTGTGATTCTCTCCTTTCATCACATGGGACACAGGAATAGAACTCAGATTACCTACTCAGCCATCTCATTGGCCTAGAACCAACAATTCTTTATCAAGCTCTGGAATACAGCCAAAGCTTCACAGGCATATAATGTTTAATTATGAAAATGTGCCTGAAGCCTTCAAAGGTGAGCTTTGTAACTTAGCTTCAACCTATCCTCCCTTTAAAAATTTTAAAATATGTATGTATCTGTGTTTTGCTTGCATATATGTCTATGGCACCACATGCATGCCTGTGCCAATGGAGGTCAGAAGAGGGTGCTGGATACCCTGGAACTAAAGTTATAAACAGCTGTGAGCTGTCATATAAGTACTGGGAATTGAACCTGGGTCTTCTGAAAGAGCAGCGAGTGGTCTTAACTGCTGAGCCATCTCTCCAGTCCCCCATGCCCCCCCCCTTTTTTTTTTTGCTTCAGCAACAGTCTTGAAGATGAGAGCCTGAGTTCTTCATATGAAGTTCCCATGCCAAAGACAGAGTGGAACATTTCCCTTCCCTCCTAACCCCTCAAATGAATTTTAGCTGCTTTACTTGTAGGAAGCTTCCTGAAGGATGAACCTTGCAAAGATTTTGTCTGTTTTGTCAAATATAGAATTTTCTCAGTGAGGTGATATGACTACATTATTTTTGTTGAAAACATTTGTCTGTTTAGGCTGTGATGGGCAATTTCTAAAGAAGAGAAAATTTTCCAGTTTTAGAAGCTAGGAAGTCCCAAATGGAAACACTAGTATCATCTGTAAAGTTCCCGTTTATAGCACAAGGAAGATTCTAGGTATCTAGGAGCACAAGAACGAAGAGAGAGTAAACCAACTTCTACAATCCCTCTCTAAAACTGTTAATTTACTCAGTGCACAGCCTTTATGACCTAACCATCTCCCAAAAGAGCCCACTGGCATTAAGTTTTGACCTATGAATCCTAGAGGGACACATATATTGAGACCTCAGCACACTAAAAGGCAAATTAACCACATATTGTCAGTTGGGGCCTAAGTATCAAATGACATAAAGTGCAGTATATATATTTAAAATGTGGTAAGAAAAAGTAAGGGATGGGATGCTTTGGGAAATAACTGTTTTGTTTGTCTGCAATCCTGGAGATGGAATCCAGGGATTTAAGCAAGAATTTTACTGCTACATGACCAGCCCCAAATAAGGAATGTTATTTGTTTAAAAATAAGAAAGAAAAGTAAATTTCTAGTTTAATTATTGTGTTGACATTAAAACTTTATATTGAAATATGTCTTCTTCCAAATTACGAGAAAATGTCTAAATCTCATTCCTAGTAGCATTTCAAGAGCTGAAAGGAATACTCTGGAGAGAGATGATCGTGCAATGGCCACTTTTCTTATAAACAACAATCATATCCTAAAAATACCTCACAAACAACTGTCACGGTTTGTAAGCAGGAGGTCAGAATGAGGGCGATGCTAAAGCTGGAGTTCTGGATGGGGGCCCTTCCTGCTGGCCCAACAGCCAAATGCGAGAGTACAGCATAGGTTTGGCTTAGCATCAGTAAGATTTCAGAGATCTTTAACGTGACTGGTCATGTTCCTAAACTGTTCATCTAGGAGATATTGTTTAGTGGGTTTCCAGGATGCCTTCAAATGCTAGCCACATTTTAGGGCTGGCTGGTCAAAGCCAGCTGTATCATTAGTTGTATCATAGCTGGGATAGCCTAAGAGAGGGGGCTGAAGAAGAGCTTCCAGGCTTCCAGCAGTCATTAGCAGGGGACATTTTGGTGATTTTTCACTCTCAGAGCATCTATCACTTACTTTTCACTGAATTCCATCTTGTAGAGAAAAAAACCAACCTAGGTACCAGCTGGAAGTCCTCCCTTTTTTAAGTCTTGGGAGATTTTTGCTAGCTCATCTCTAGCCTCCTGGTCTAACACATTCCTTTCAGCAGCTACCACCTGCTGGAGCTTTGACAGTAGAGGTCTCTGATTGGGTAGTCTGAATGCTCACTGAACTATCCCATTGCCTAAAGTATTGACTATGGTTTAGCTACCAGCCTTTACTCAGCTTTTAGGAAAGCCTAGTTCTACCTACTTGTTAAGGTGTGTTACTTTAAAAAAAAAAATTATGTATTTGTACTTATGTGCAATGGTGTTTTCTTGCATATATGTCTGTGTGAAGGTGTCAGGTATCCTGGAACTGAAGTTACAGCCAGTTATGAGCTGCCCTGTGGGTGCTGGGAATTGAACTCAGGTCCTCTGGAAGAGTCGTCTGTGCTCTTAACTGCCGAACCATCTCTCCAGCCCCTTGTGTGTTACTTTTTTTCCTTAGGAATTTAATTTTTTTTTCTTTTTACTTTCACGTCTTTAAACTCAGCATTCAGGAGGCAGAGTCAGACAGTTCTCATGGGTTCTAGGGCAGACTGGTCTACATAGAATCCCAAGCCAACCTGGGCTACAGGCTGCGTGAGATCTGTCTCAAAAAAACATTTCTCCCCCTTTGTGTGTGTGTGTGAGCAGGGTAGCACATGAGGATGCCAGAGGACTACTTGCAAGAGTCAGTTCTCTCCCTCTACTGTATAGTTCCCAGGGATTGAATTAAGGTTATCATCAGGTTTGGTGGCAAGTGCCTTCTACCTCATCAGCCATTTTGCCATGCCCCACCCCCTTAAAATTTTGTAGATAGGTCTCATTATGTTGCTCAGCCTAACTTCAAATTCCTGTGCTCCTAGCCTGCAAGTACCTGGGAATACTGGTCTGTACCACTGCCTTGGCTCAACATTTGTCTTTTAAAACAATTTACTAAGTTGAGTCCATTGCTAACAACTTTGATGCCATCTCAATGAGTAAACACCAAGGCTTTCCAGAGTTTCCTCTGAACCCAGCCCACTTGTGGGGACATGGATGGCTGTTGCTGGGAATACAGCTTCTCTATATACTTTTTTTTTTAAACTCAAGAATGAGTTTGCAGTGACGGTGGTAAGATGGCTCAGCAGTAAGAGCACTGGCTGCTATCTTGCAGAGGACCCAGGTTTGGTTTCCAGCACCCACATGCTGGTTGATAAATCTGTAACTATAGTTCTGGAGGATACAATACCCTCTTCTCGCTTCCTTGGCAACATACATGATGTAAGACATATACGCAGGGAAAATACACATACACCTTAGAAATAAGTAAAAAGAAAATGGAACTGGGTATGTTAGCACATGCTTTTACGTTAATTTCTTTATTATTTTTTATTTTGTGTGCATTGGTGTTTTGCTGGCATGTACGTCTGTGGGAGGGTGTTAGATCCTCTGGAACTGGAGTTAAAGTCTGCAGAGAGCTGCCATGTGGGTGCTGGAAATTGAACCCGAATCCTCTGGAAAATCAGCCAGTGCTTATAACCTCTGAGCCATCTCTCCAGCCCCCTAGCACACGCTTTTTAATCCTAGCACTTGAAGGCTAAGGACAGCAGATCTAAATTTAAGGCCAGCATGGGCTACATATCGAGTTCCAGGCCAGTCAGGGCTTCACTGTGAGACATCATCTCTCTTTAAAAAAAAAAAAAAAAAGGTAAGACTGAGCTATGCTGAGCCAGACACTGTGGCACACACTTGGGAGGCAGAGGGAGATAGATCTCTGTGAGTTTGAGGCCATCCTGGTCTATATAGTGAGTTCTAGGACAGTCATAACTATGTGGGATCCCCCCTCAAAAAAAAAGACTGAAGCATTTATGTCTTAGATGTTCTCTCTAAGATTCTTTTGGCATCACTCAATACTGCTCCTGGAGCAGTACATATTATTTTGTGATGAGCTATACTTCTGGAATCTTCTAAGTGCCTATGAACATATTGCTAGAGGCCATGCTCTTTGGGTTCTACTGAGGGACCATGGTGTTTCTCCTCTGTCAAAGAATAAAAGGTAAAAAAATCATATGAAAAGCTGTACAGGGCTGGAGAGATGGCTCAGAGGTTAAGAGCACTGGCTTTTCTCCAGAGGTCCTGAGTTCAATTCCCAGCAACCACATGGTGGCTCACAAATATCTATAATGAGATCTGGTGCCCTCTTCTGGTGTGCAGGCAGACATGCAGGCAGAACACTGTCTACATAATAAATAAATCTTTTTTTAAAAAAAGTTGTACAAAAACTAAAATTAAATAAAAATTAACCCAACAAATTATATAGCTGCCCTAACAAACAGAAGCTTCAATCTCACCCTCATTATGCTGCTTTTTAATTCTGCTGGGCTTACAATAGAAAGTGACTTTGGCATCATTTCAGTCTGGATCAGAATTTAAAAGGAAGATATTTTCTGCTACAGAAAGGCAAGAGTTTAATGACTTCACTGGTCTTAGTTCATTTTCCCGATGACAGAAAGTTGAAAATGTGCTGGATAACTGAATAGTTTTGCCACATATAATTCTGAAAATAATTATAAGCACCAAAACAACTGAGCTAACATCCTCATCAAATAAAGACTAACCTATGTTTGAATCTGAAGATTTCCCTTTGGTTGTGATCCAGGGTGGCTCATTTAAAACCATGAACAATCAGGGTATGCTATTGTAGCTATGCAGGTTAATGGTAGAGCGTGTGCCTTAGCATGCACAAAGCCCTGGGTTCAACCTCTAACTTGGAGTGTTGGTGGGGGATCCACAAAACATTGACAATCACTGTAAAGCTTCTAACTAGTAATCTTTTAGGAAGCCATCTCAAGGGATGTAGCACGGCTAGTGTATGATCTAGGGGCTCTCAGGGCTTGGGGAGACAGAATAGCTGGCAACACTGTTAGTATACGATGATGCACACAACTAGATCTAAGAAACAGAATGGCCGGGCGGTGGTGGCGCACGCCTTTAATCCCAGCACTCGGGAGGCAGAGCCAGGTGGATCTCTGTGAGTTCGAGGCCAGCCTGGACTACCAAGTGAGTTCCAGGAAAAGGCGCAAAGCTACACAGAGAAACCCTGTCTCAAAAAAAAAAAAAAAAAAAAAAAAAAAAAAAAACAAGAAACAGAATGCTGTGTGGCTGGAATCTCCAGCTCAGCCCTGCTTCATCTGGCCATTCCTCCCCACCTTCTCAGAAAAACAGCCAAGTGGCAGCTCCTCCTGAGGCTGCCAGCCCCCCAATCCCTCCCCAAAGCATTATAATTGGGCATAAACCCTGCTTATGGAGGACACACCATCACCCTATGCCTACAGGGTATTTAAGCCCCCTCTTCTAGACCGGCCATGTGATCTCTAGGAGCTGGAAGACTTACTGGGGAGTTGCTTTGCTCAAATATACCTGGTCTTTTACTTTTTAATTTGGCTTGATCTAGCTTACTGCATTGGCAGAGAAACCTATTATCGGGCTACAGGAAACCTATCAAATACCACTAGGAATGCTAGGTAGATGACCAAAGAGAACTCAAGACATTGGTTTGGAATGGAGAAAATAAAATGATCAAGTTGAAGAATCTAACAGAAATTGAATCATTAGACTATTCTCCCTATACCCTACCTTACTCTTACAACATTGTTCACACAGCATCCATGATTCTTACCACTAATGTGTCTGTCACCTCACATCACAGCTCTGCTCAACATGACTGCGATTTCCTTTCAAGCCCAATCACTGCACTGTCTATATGACCTACTATATGAGTATCCAGAACACTCTAAGGGCTCATTCCTTACACCACATTCCCTCCCGTGCTCTAGCTATCCAACCCTTTTAGGTATCAAACATAAACAGACAATCTAAAACAACATATTTGCTACACCTAGAACAGAGCCTCAGATAATTCTCTTTTGTATATTTTTAAACTATAATAGGGTCAATTCATATAGCATCTATCAGGAAATTTTGGCCAATCACATGACCTTGCCTCAACACTATTGTCAATCTCCTTTGTTTTATTTTCATTTAAACTCTAGTTACCACCTGGTGTTCTCTGTTATTTACTGACTCCCCAACCTTTGCTCCAATGTCTTTATGAAAGCAAAGACTTTGCTATTTTTATACTGCTCCAGATACAATGTCTAGAAGAGCGCCTTGCAGAGCAGCAGTATTTCATCCATGTTTTACAGAACAACTGTGATGAAAAAGGACAAATACCTACCTAGAATACAGCTCATGGGGCAGGTTTCTTCCAGATTACTCAGAAACACTTCCTTTTTGTAGAACATTTTTGTGGGCTCATGTTCTGTTTCTTCTGGGTGAATGAAGATGGGGCCATAAAAATATGCAGCTCCGTCTCGAACCCATACTTTTTCAATTCTTAGGGGGGGAATAGAGAAATGAAGTTATGATAAGTTTAGTCTTGAATGATTATCTAATAAAAACTCTACTAACTAAAATGTAATGGTATATAGCATTTAGAGGAATTTCATGGGTGCTCCTCACTCTTTAAGATACCTTTCAGAGAAGATACTCTGAAAAGAGAAAAGGACAATTGGCCACTGGATGAGAAAAGACTTTAACACAGTATCAAGGTTTGTAACTAAATCATTTTATCCAACTCTCAGGTTTTCTTCCTGAGATGTTCAAGATGAAAACAACTAATCATTTGTCACTGGATTTGGCAAGCATTCCTTCAAAACAGAGGTTCACAGCTTTTGGTGGAAGATCAAGCACTAAAACGCTTTCCCCTTGGGCTACTACACTGTACTATTTATCAACATAAAATCCCCTATTTTCAGGGTTCCAGACATAAAGCAGTATCTTCATTTCAGTGAATACTAAGTAAACCTTTCAGTTTACTACACCAGCTTACAGGAGTCACCCTTGACTGCTCTACTCTTGGACTCTATAATCCACTGATTAGGAATGCTATTTGCCTGACCTCCTAAATACTACTGTGTGTAATTAGCCACATTTAAGAGGCTATCATTCAGCCGGGCGGTGGTGGGGCACGCCTTTAATTCCAGCACTCAGGAGGCAGAGCCAAGCGGATCTCTGTGAGTTCAAGGCTAGCCTGCTCTACAGAGCGAGATCCAGGACAGGCTCCAAAGCTACACAGAGAAACCCTATCTCAAAAAAACCCGAAAAACCAAAAAAACAAAACAAAACAAAAAACCAACAACAACAAAAAGAGGCTATCATTCTTGCCTGGATTATTACAATAGCCTCCTAGCAGATCTCGTTGCTTCCATTCTTGAACCCTTTCAGTCTCAATAAGGAGAAAGCAGAGCAATCATAAATCAGGAGTCAAATGTTACTTCTCTGCTTAAAACAATACAAAGACACTTTATTTAACTCTCCAAAAGTTCAAGTGCCCACAATAGTCTCTGAAACCTTCTATGATTTGCATACCCTACTACCTTACAAAGGGTTCACTCTGCTAGTAGCAAACTTCTGGTTTAAGTGTGGTGTACTTATCTCTCAAGCCTTTATACTGACTATTAATTCTGCTTGGAATGTTTTCTCCAATATTCACAATTTTTACCATTTCTTCATGTTAGCTCAACTTCCAGATTCTTAGTGAAATCTATACAGATCATTCTCTCTGTTCTGACCCCTTACTGGCTCCAATTTCAACAGTATGTATCAGGATCTAACATACAATTTTACGTACGCAAGATGCTTGTCTATTTTCTCATTTGAACAAAGCTCCATGGAAGCAAAACTATCTTTCATTCTCTGAGTGTTTGTTTTGAGATAGGATCTAGTCTGGAACCCTTGCTCTTCCTGCCTTAGCCTTCCAATTGCTAGGATTATACACATGCATATACTATTCTACTTGCCACAGAAGTAGGAGCAGAGGAAATGTGGTGTGAGGAAGAAATAGTCAGGGGAGGGACTTTTGTCTTCATTCTGAGTGTGGAATACTAAGCCTCAACTCTCAGCCCCAACCTCATCTTCCCTAATTCACCTGCCCACACGAGGGCGCACCAAGCCATGGGATTTGATGAAGACACAGTCGCCAACCTTCAGCCACATGTCATTGTAATGAAGCTGCTCAAAGTAGTGGCAACCTGGTTCACCATTGGACATCTCCACAGGAACATCTTCTTTTTCCTGTGGAAAGGAACTGGTTAAAGACTGGCAGATAACAAGCAAGGAGCAGACAGACTCCAAATTAACTGAAGAAACAACAACTGTAAGTAATTTTTTTGTGAAGGTTGAGAAACCAAACATTAAATTGTAAAAATCAAACTCTTAAGTATTGTATTCATTTCAAACTTATAATTTTCATAAAATGTTACATTTTTATACTCCACTTCCCAGATTGGACTTTTATGTATTTACTTATTTTGAGAGGGTATTTCTGTGTAGTCCTGGCTGGCTATCCTGAAAGAAACTCATTCTATAGACCAGGCTGGCCTTGAACTCACAGAGATCCACCTCCCAAGTGCTGGGATTAAAGGTATGTGTCACCACTGCTCAGAGGGGATTGGATTTTTGAGAAAAAATACTGGAAAAAATTTACTAACATTCATTTAGAAGTAGACAAATTCACTACAGTAGAAAGAACAAATTCTAGCCAGGTGGTGGTGGTGCACACTTTTAATCCCAGTACTCAGGAGGCAGAGGCAGGTGTTATCTCTGAGTTGAGGTCAGCCTAAACTACAGAATGAGTTCCAGAACAGCTGGGGCCACAAAAAGAGACCCTGTTTCAAAAAAAGCAAAAGCCAAAAACAAACAAACAAAACAAAAAGGGAACAGATTCTATCCAACATTCTTTACTTCATTTTAGAGAATTTCCCCCTCCCTCTGTGGTGATAGGGATGGACCCAGGACTGTATGTACTGGACAATCACTGGTATCTCAAACCCTTTATTTACTCACTTATAAAACAGGGTCTTACTAAGTTGGCCCTGAACTCATTCTATAGTTAATCAGGTCCCCAGTTTTCCTTTCTCTTCCTTCAACCTTCCAAAATCCTGAAATTATAAGCATGTGCCACCAGGACCAGCTTCTTTTTAATAATATCTTTATAAATTAAGTTTATTCAATCTCTTCTAATGACATAGCTCATTTTATTGCCCACTCTGGAAAGTAATACTCCTTTCTGAGCCCTGCAGGATTCAGCAATATAACAAGCTGATCTTTAACTTGCCTTTGTGATACACAGAAAGATTCTCTCCATCGTTTCTGTCCTAATTCCTGGTTACATCTCTGTGAAACCCCCAGGGAAGGCATGCATAACACAGCAGAAATGAGTGTGAGGACTGGTTTCTCACACCACAGAAGCACACAGCAGACTAAATAGGAAAGAGGAGTGGCAGAGCAGGTAAACTCAGGAGACCTGGCAGTGATGAGTGAGGATCCTCTGGAATGCTTACCTGAAGCCTTCCTCTTCAGACCTGCTCTACATTCCTGGGAGGGCAGATGAGCACAGGCTGGGGGCAGAGGGGGCACTGAAGGAGACCTACACTTCCCAAGGAGTCCAAGTTAGAAGCCTCCCTCCTTGTCTGGATCTGTCCTTCTAACCCTCTATTCCCAAAAGGGACACTAGCCCTCCTCCTGTGGCCTCTTACCTATTGTTAGGCAGGTAAAGCAGAGAGAGGAGTGCCAACCACTAGTTTGGTACCTTACCCTGTCTTCATTTTTAATGTTAATAACTCAGATATTTTAAATTTGTATTATTTTTATTGATTCCATTATGGCAAGAAATAATATAGTTTTATGACATAAACATGATGCATTCTGGTTCTGAATAAATTACCTAACCTACTATGTGCAGCAACATAGGGCAAATTACCTGATTTCTGCTTGATTTCTTCATGTATAAAATAAATGGCAGTGTGCCCCCGAGATGGGGTTATTGGAAAGCATAAGTGATATAAAAATCTTAGTAAAACAAAAACATAAACTAGTAATCTAATGAAATATAAAAAACTTTGAGTCAGGCAGTGGTGGCACATGCTTTTAATCCCAGCACTCGGGAGACAGAGGCAAGTTGATCTCTGTGAGTTTGAGGCCAGCCTGGTCAACAACAGAGTTAGTTCCAGGATAGCCAGGACTGTTACACAGAGAAACCCTACTTCGAAAAACCAAAATAAGTAAATAAATAAATAAACTACAAAATAACAAAAAAAGTTTATTTCGAATAATCCTTTCATTCCTAAGTGGAAGATTTCCTTCCTTGATCATTTTGATCATGTTGTTTTAAAATGGCTTTGATTTCACTTATAAAAATACTATTGCCTCAATTTTTATATTGATATCATACATGAGACCAAGGCACAGTTTTCTCATGGACTTTGAAGGGTATGGAACATAGTTTGCTCTGGCTTTATACAATGAACTAAGGAGGGTTTTCATTTCTATAATATCAAATAGTTTAAACAGCTTTTTTAATTTTTATTTTTTGGACGGATTTCTTTGGCTGTTTTGGAACTTACTCTGTAGACCAGGCAGGCCTCAAACTCAAGAGATAAGCCTGTCTCTGATGCCAGAGTACTGGGATTAAAGGAATGTGCCACCACGGCCAGTTTAAACAGCTTTTAATTATAGCAGTCCTACAAAGAGTTAAAAAGAATCCACCTATGGATGTTGAGCATATACTCAATCCTCACTGGTCTCTTTGATTTACTTTTTCATGAATATTCTGCCTGCATGGTATGTCTATACATCTAGTGCATGCCTGGTGCCTGCAGAAGCCAGATCCCCTGGAACAGGAGTTAGAGCCGGTTGTGAGCTGCCATGTGAGTGCTGGGAGCAAACCTGGGTCCTCTGAAAGAGCAGCTAGTGCTCTTAAAGGTTAAGCCATTTCTCCAGCCTCTTGCCCCCTAGATTTACTTTCATTTATTTAATTTTGGTTTCTCGAGACAGGGTTTATCTGTGTAGCCCAGGATGTCTTGGAACTCACTCTGTAGACCAGGCTAGTTACAAACTCACAGAGATACACCTGCCTCTGCCCTGGCCCCTTGACTTATTTTATATACTACTTTTAATTAATTTTTTCCCTTTTCCCTGAGTTTCTTCCTCTTTGTTTGACTAAGGTTTTATACCCTCATTTTTTTTCTTTTTTGAGTTTAAATACATTAATTTACTTTCTGGAATAGATATTTTAAGGTTAAAGTTCATTTCTAGGTGGTGACATCCACGTACCTTTTCCAAGTTAAAATTGTCTTCAGCTCGATTGTCCTCTGAGTTGTCTGTATTCTTCTCATCATCCCCTTTATCTGCATTTGCAAATACAGAGGCCACTCGAACCACAGGCAAGGGCACATCCCGAGGGACAAACCTAACTGAGCTGATGGGCATTGTCCACAGTTTAATTTTCTTAAAAGATTTGGTTTTGGCAGAATATCTTGATTCACAGACAAAAACATCCTCATCTCGAAAGTTTTCTGGGCATAATTTAAAGTATTCCTGGAATGGGTTGGGAATAATAACACAAGTAGGTAAATTTTCTGAAAAGTAACCCCCAAAATAAAAACAAATGTTAAAAATCAATCAACCTAACTATTAAAACTTTCTGACAATAAAAGGTAAATTGCTAGATAACAAGGGGGTATTTCCTTGGCTATATACCCTTTAATGATAAATATGAATTCTATTTATTGTTCTAATTGCCCTTTGAAAATATATACTTTCCATATTGTGAAAATGTTCTTAAAGCTTTGGACACGTCTTATGTGCATATATGAAAGATAGCACATCTTATTACCTAATAACAAAACTGATAATTGGTAAATGATTACCTTTCAGAAAACATCATCCTTGCAAAATAGCCCAGCAACATAAAAACATTAATATATTTGTGTGTAAATAAACAATATACAGCAAATGGCCTCTCACAATTATAATCATGTTAATTTTTTTTCCCTTGGGTTTTCAAGACAGGGTTTCTCTGTGTAGCTTTGGAGTCTGTCCTAGAACTCACTCTGTAGAGTAGGCTGGCCTAGAACTAACTCAGAGATTCGCCTGGTTCTACCTCCTGAGTGCTGGGATTAAAGGCATGAGCCACCACTGCCCGGCTTATGTTAATTTCTTATATACAGACACAGGCTAAAGATGTTTGAAACAGAGTTTCTAATTTTTTAACTACAGAGTTTTATATTTTTAAATTGTATTTCCAGGGAATGACATCAGTGGAATGAATGAGTTTCTTACCTTGACAAACATGACTACACATTTGCCTAGAATTTTACTAACAGGAACTTTATTATAATAGTCACTCTTAAAAACTTCTTTTTCCAGAAATTTTCGTGTAGCCAAATGGAATGTTTCATTTGGCCGATAAAACCAACAGCCATACAACCATTTTTCACCTCAAAAACAGAGAAAGAAAAGAATTATTAACAGAAATCTCATATTCTTTGCAGAACTAGGAAATACTTTACCAAGCCATTATGATACTATGCCATGTAGTTTTAGATCAAAATTTCTTTTTTTTTCTTTTTTTTTTTTGGTTTTTTGAGACAGGGTTTCTCTGTGTAGCTTTGTGCCTTTCCTGGGACTCACTTGGTAGCCCAGGCTGGCCTCGAACTCACAGAGATCCGCCTGCCTCTGCCTCCTGAGTGCTGGGATTAAAGGCGTGTGCCACCACCGCCCGGCTAGCTTCATTCTTAATGTCTCAAAGGCAACTTTCTTTTTTTTATTGTTTTAGTTTTCTGTTTTAAGACAGGTCTCACTGTAGCCCAGGCTGAAGTCAACATCCTAAGTGTTATGATGGCAGGTATGTGCCACCAAACCAGCTAAAAGGCATTTTTTTGGGGGGAGACCCTTGACAAGAAATTATACGCTCAGTTACAGGTTTGCTTATAATATTTTTTCTTTATTTGTGACATTCATTGGAAAAAATTTGCTAGATAAAAACATGAGACTTTTGCTCTTCTGAATCTCTGCCATCCTATACAGAGTTTAGCTCCAAGTGTTACTTACTGAATAAACAACTCTTTCTTACACATTAAGAAGTTACATTTCTGAATCAATTGTGACACTGCCCAACAGTGCTAGATCCCATGTTTATATACAGCAGGGTGCTTAATTATATTTATTGGTACAGTGAACAGTGTATTTATTGATGTAACTATTGTTGAAAGGCTTAAATAAATGAGTTAAAATTTTTCTTCCAGAGGAAAAAGGAAAAGTAAATACAATCATATTTCATCAATCTGCCCCTTAATTTTTTTATATTAAAAAATGTATATGTATGAGTGTTTTGCCTATTTGTATGTATGTGTACCATGTGTGTGCCTGGTACCTGCAGAAGTCAGAAGAGGGCATCGGATCTCCTGAACTAGAGTTAGGGATGGTTGTGAGCTATGATGTAGGTGTTGGGAACTGAACTCAGGTCCTCTGCAAGAGCAGCAAGTACTCTTAGCCACCGAGCCATCTTCCTAGTACCTGTCCTTCAATTTAAAACAAACTTACCAGCTGAATCTTCCCACAGTCTCTCAATACAGACTATATGTGGTTGTAGATTGGCCTCTGCAGGTTCAACATAGACATAATCTCCAACATGATACATGCTGTTCTTAAAGCTGCAGTCCTGGCTGTATGTACGATGTAAGCCTGAGAGGCCTGCAGAACCTGAGGAATCTTCACTTTTTTCAGCTTCTTGGATTTGGGAAAAAAAAAAAAAAAAAAAGGATACTCAGTAAAAGACTGTGGGTGTCAAACAGTTAAACACATCACACTAATACACTGAATTCTTTCTTTCTTTCCTTCCCTTCCTTGTCCCTTTTTTTGAGGACCTCTCTATGTAGCCCAAACTAGCCTCCAACTTGGGTTCTCTTGCATTATAGGGAAGAGCTACCATATCTGGCTATACTTAATTCTTTGTGTGGCATTCGAAGAGAGGAATCAGTAAAAGCATCAGCATCAGCATATTCTCAATAGTCTTTACCTCAAACTGCATTTTGATTTTCTGAGACGAGGGAGGGTCTCATTAAGCTGTCTAGTTCTTGAATTCACAGGTTCAAGTGCTCTAGTCCTGCCCCAGGCTCCCAAGTAGCTGGAAATATATGTGTTCACCATTATAGCTAGCCTCAAAACAAGCCTTTCTGAATGAAAACAAACTGACAATAATTTAAGTAACTATTCTATAGGACAAATCACTTCAATGATATACACTCGTATACTAATTTTTAAGAATTCAGAAAGGCATTACAGAATAAATCGCATAAATCCTGCAGAAAATGTGATATACCTCTTTTTCCATACTGATGTTTCTGAAATTATTTCTTATAAGTTATTACCTGGTTACATTAAATTTAGTGGCATTTTAGAAACAAATATGTATGGCATTCAATGGTAAACTATGTATATGTGTGTGTATAAAATACTAAAAACATTTCTTCTGAGACAAAATACTTTTAAACAAGATTTTCATTTTTTTTAGGCAAGATCTCCCACCCCGCTGTGTGAACCAGGGATTGAACCCAGTGCTTTATGTATACTACTCATGAATGCTAGGCAAGTACTTTACCAGTGAGCTGTATCTCCCAGACCTTATTTTTGTTAAGAAAACATCTTTTAATGGTCACAATACAAGCTATATGCAAACACTACAGATTACTACTTGTTTAAAAGTAAAATGCCCTTAGTATTACTATATACAGATGATATTCAAATAAAGCACTCTCTGAAATAGCAAGTTCCACTTTTTCTGTGAATCTCTCCCCCAACTCTTTTTTTTTTTTTTTTGGTTTTTTTTTTTCGAGACAGGGTTTCTCTGTGTAGCTTTGCGCCTTTCCTGGAACTCACTTGGTAGCCCAGGCTGGCCTCGAACTCACAGAGATCCACCTGCCTCTGCCTCCCGAGTGCTGGGACTAAAGGCGTGCGCCACCACCGCCCGGCAACTCTTCTTTTTTTTTTTAAAGACAGGGTTTCTCTGTGTAACAGCTCTGGTCAGAACTCTATTTGTAGACCAGGCTGGCCTTGAACTCAAGATCCACCTGCCTCTACCTCCCAAGTGCTGGGATTAAAGTCGTGCATGAGGGCTGGAGAGATGGCTCAGAGGTTAAGAGCACTCTTCCAGAGGTCCTGAGTTAGATTCCCAGGAACCACATGGTGGCTCACAACCATCTATAGTGGGATCTGATGCCCTCTTCCACCATAAAGGTGCACGTGCAGAGAGAGCACTTATATACATAAAATAAATAAAATCTTTGGGTAGCGAATTCTGGCTGAAAAGAAAAATCTGGTTGGAAAACAGACACGGAAGTCACTTGAAGTCGTGAATGACCACTGTCTAGCTTCTGTGAGTCTCTTATGGAAACTATACAACATAAATGTAACATTAAATATAATATAAAATGGAGCCTGGAGCTTCTGAGAGATAGTTTCTTCCCAAGAAAGATTCCCAAGCAGATTGTGTTTGAATGTGGATTTGTGTGTATAACCTGATACCATGAGGACTGGCCAGCTTCATCTAAAGCTTTATGTTTCTTGTCTTAAACTCTGATTCTGGCTTTTCAAGCCCAGGAAGAGACTTCAGACTGGGGCACAGACTATTCACTCAATCTCTATCGTTTTTCCCCAAAGTATCAAAGGCTTAACACTCCACTAGGTAAAAAAAAAACATTTATAGATGTTTATCTTATTCTGAATCTGTTAAAAACATACTTTTTATCTAATTTTTGACAGTGACAGGGATCAAACAAGGCCATGGCTGTATTAGGCTAGTTCTCTACTACTGATTGGGATATGTAATCCTGTTTTAGAGTATCTTACTTTGGGCCAAAGCTTATAGTCCTCCCTATGGTTCTCTATCATGTAGTACATGCAGTCAATGGAGTCTTGAGACAGGTACTATTCTTTCTGGGGAGGCTGCCTTCTGTTTCCAGGTCACTTAGCACATAGAGCTCCCTCCCATATAAATTCTATGGGCTTTTCCTGCATGCTCATATCCATGACCTTCGCTTTTCTCATACAGAGGGAACCACCTTATTGGGATTCATGGCCAATGCCAGCGCCACCAGATTTTGCCACATCAATTCGGCATAGTCCCAGACATAAAAAACTAAAAGCATTTAATTTGTGGTGATGCCTCCCATAATCACTTAGTTCAGATGATGCCTTTTGACACTATAACCAAACTTCTAAAGTATCAATAACCTCTTTGACAAATTTTAAGATTAACACAAAGAAATAAAATGTGCATGAGATAAAGATACTTTGGTTGAGATTCCATTAAATGCATCTTCTAATTTAAAAAAATAACAGCTGAGGGAGATAAACACACTTCATTTCAAAACTGTAAAACTTCTGTCCGAGTCTTGCCTGTGGCTGCTGGTGTTGCATTTAGCACTTTACCAGTAGCTCTCCCAATGCGTCTCGCTCTCAGAAACTTGTGCTAACAGACTCTTTCTACATTCAACTTCCTAAGGATAGTTTCCCATAAATTAAAATGCTGGCAACAAGCATTTGAATTTAAGTGCATATTCCAAATTAATCTCCAAAAGTCTACACCAAGTTAAATCCCTCACTGTGGATCTAAGGGCTTTGCCAAGTTTCTGAGAATTTTATACAAGCAGAATCAGAAAACTGTACTAATAGAAGCAGTGTACAAAAATGAAAAAAAAAAAAAAGGCTACCTAGCCCCTTCACCTTTATAGACAAGAAATAAGCCAACTAGTCACTCAGTTACAAACACCTTTCCCAAGGAAGAATTCTGAAGCAGAGTACTGTGCCACAGAGGAATCCTCTCATTCTAGAAACCCCAATGGCTTCTGTCTAGCTGGATTCAAAAATTAATGAAATTTCTCAACACTTTCTTTCATCTCTTCCATTTTGAATTAGAGTATCTGTAACTATTATCCTATGCATGTCCGCACAGAGGGCATTTTTTCTGTCAACATGTTCGAAGTTTGAAAGGAATCATTTGGATGAAGAATCATACCAGACCCTCAATCACCCACCCAGATGACTCAGATAATGAGAAAGGACTTCTGAGCCGAGGGTATTTAAATGACAGACACACACCAATTAGAAGGGAGCTTGTAAAAACACATGGAAGTAATTGAATTAGATCAGTGAGAAGCAAAGACTGGAAAAAACTGAGACCATGACAAAAAAACAAAACAAAAACCTAGACTACTTACAATAGAATGTTAGCACAAAAATGGACATTCAGTGTTACATAATCACGACCACTATTTCTATAACTTTTCATTTCCCCAAATAAAACACTGCAACAATTACACTTCCCATCCCTTCTTCTTGCTCCTGGTAAACCTTATCCCACTTTCTCTATGAATTTGCTTATTCTAGACATTCCAAGCAGGTTCAAGCAAACACTGTTTGCCTTTTTTCATCTAACATATTTCATGCAGTATGTTTTCAAAATTCATCTATGTGTATTTCATTTTAAATAATATTCCATGGAATGAATATAGTACAATTTCCTTATTCATACACCATATGCTTGGGGTGCTTTTGTCTTTTGACTATTATAAACAATGGTATTTGTTCCTATGTTTGATATGCCCAGTCAAGTCATTTTAGTGCTTATACTGTGTTTATTGATTTTTGACCATTTTTGTTCTAGCCATTACTAAAAAAGAAATATTGAGAATATAACTGTTGAGCTCTTTCATTTCAGCTGTTTTCCTTCACATGTTCTAAAAAAGATTTAAATTACGTATGTTTGTGTATGTTTGTATGCATGTGAGTTTAGGTACCCTTGGAGGCCAGAAGAGGGCGCTGGATCCCCTGGAGCTGAAATAATAAGGTGGTTATGAACTGCCTGACGTGCTGGGAACTTAACTCCGCTTCTCTAGAAGGGCACAGTGTGCTCTTAACTGCTGAGTCACATCTCTAGCTCATAAACTTCATTTTAAAGCATAATTTATCTAAATACAATTTGGGTTTTTTTTTTTCCCCTGAAAATTTTCATATCACTTCACTGTTTTTTAGCCTTCATTATTTTGTATAAAAAGTCAGCCATTAATTATGCTGCTGTTTTCTTTTTTTCTTTCTTTCTTTTTTTTTTTTTTTTTTTTGGTTTTTCGAGACAGGGTTTCTCTGTGTAGCTTTGCGCCTTTCCTGGGACTCACTTGGTAGCCCAGGCTGGCCTCGAACTCACAGAGATCCGCCTGGCTCTGCCTCCCGAGTGCTGGGACTAAAGGCGTGCGCCACCACCGCCCGGCGCTGCTGTTTTCTTATATCTGATGTTTTCATTTTGTTTTGTTTTTGCTTTGAAATTCAGATTTTTCTTCCAGCAGTTTATGACGTATCTAAATGGATCTCTTTGTGTTTATCTTACTTGGGGTTTTTGGGCCTGTAGGTTAATGCTTGTCATCAAATTTTTGAAGTTTTCACTCACTATGTTTTCAATTTCTTTTTTCCCCCTCTCACTTCTTTCCACTACTATTACTATGATAGATATACCTGGAGACCTGATACTAGGGGCTGCTCCTTTTTCTGAAAAATTAGGAGTCAGCCAATGACTTTGGTAATAGTCACATTCAAACACTTTACTCCATAAGGATCTACCCTCAGTTGACTAATCTGTGGATATAAAGTTACAGTCAATTTTTCACTGGATTTTTGCTTTTCACCAGGTTCTTGTATCTTCCTCACACACGTATGTTTTTGGGCCAGCAAGCCTTCAGATTTACTCAATTCATTTCCACATCAACTGCTTTCAGTTGGAAAAGATACAGACTCTATCACTCATCCGTACAACCTTGAATGGATGTATTCCCTCTAGCAGCAAATGATGTTTTTGTAGTTACCTCTATGTTGGCAAAATGATATTCTCACTAATCAGTATGTTCTCATTCTCTACCCCCACCCCTCAGATATTTCAAGTCAATTAATATTGTTTTCTGATCTTGAGGGAAAATATCTAAGAAGGTCTGATGCTACAGAGTAATACAACTGTTGTAGAGTCATATTTATCTATGTGAATTGAAATGTTACACAAAATGATCACTTTTGCCAAGTGCATTGACGCATGCCTAAAATCCCAGCACTGGAGGGCATGGGCAAGGAGGATCATGTTAAGACTGGCACCAGGGGGCTGGAGAGATGGCTCAGAGGTTAAGAGCACTGACTGCTCTTCCAGAGGTCCTGAGTTCAATTCCCAGCAACCACATGGTGGCTCACAACCATCTGTAATGAGATCTGGCGCCCTCTTCTGGCCTGCAGTCATACATGTTGTACACATAATAAATAAATAAATAAATCTTTAAAAAAAAAAAAAAAAAAAAAAAAAAGACTGGCACCAGCCTGGGTTACATAGTGAGATCCTGCCTCATTGTCCCCCACCCTCATCACCCCATAAAAGACTCTCAATTTGCAACGACAAATTCTCACTATCAAAATATTTGCAAATCTGGCAAATGATTCAAAATACCACCTTTAGGTTGATATGATTAAAATGAAACTAGGAATGTGGTTCAACTGAAATCTCATCTACTTGTCTGTTTCTCACAGTGTTTAAGAGGAAAGCTCTACTGTTGAAAGATATGGCATCAACTGACACATTCACTGCTGAGAATTCACTGCTGGAGCCCCAGACACGCCTCTCAAGTATGCAGCATTAATTTCTCACACTTGTCATTTAGCTGTGTTAGAAGTAACTTACTCAGTGTGACAACCAAACAGATGATGACGAGATTTCTATCTAATCATGTCTTATTTGAACTAGTCAACAGTCTGAATCTTCAATCACACAAACTCTCCAAAGCTAACTGTGGCACCCACTAGAACAGACTTTAATATTTCTTCATATTTAATAAGAGAAAAGGAACTAACCTCTTTTTTCTTCTTCTCGTTTTAGTTTATCTTCCTCTATTTCTTTAGGTAATTTTTCCTTTTTTTCTTTTTCCACATCGTTATGCAAATGCTTTGTGGTATAGCTGAGTGCTGGAGAAAGAAGGATCTCTCCATTTTTGCAGAGTTCATCACGAATTCTAATAAAAAACTGCTGGAGTTCTACTGCATCCTCATATATTTCGGAATCTGTCCTATAATGGCATTAAGAGTATCCATTGACACATGAACTGCTTCTTCCATAATACCTCAATTACATGCTAAATCCCATTAAATGTTTCACTATGTTCACTGATATGATAACAGTATTTTGGCTCAGTTAGAAGGGTACCCCCATTAAGTTTGTTAAAACAGAGTATCTGAGCCATGCACGGTGCTACATGTCTGTGATCCAGCACTTGGGAGGTGGAGGCAGGAGGATCAAGAGTTCAAATTCACTCACTTACATAGTGAATTTGGGGGCAGTCTGAGCTACAAGAGACCCTATCTCAAAAACAAAAACAAACAAAAAAGACGGAATGAAAAAATACATACACAATTGAGTATCTGAATTCTCACTCAGTTCCTTTTTTTCAAGGCACACTCCTTTCTCACTCATGTCAAAGGAAAGGCCTCACATGTTTCTCAGACATCCAAAGCATGACAGGAGTTGGCAGAATCAAGAACTGTACTGTTGCTCCTGATCAAGTACAACACTTAACTTGCATCTATTTTTTAAGGGGGGAGGGAGAGGTTTTGTGTGTTGCCCTGGCTATCCTGGAACTAGCTCTGTAGACCAGGCTGGCCTCAAACTCAGAGATCCACCTGCCTCCCGAGTGCTGGGTGGAATTAAAGTCATGCACCACCACTGTCTGCACCATGGCTGCATCTATTTATTTTCTTAACTGCAGACCCTCATTTATAGAAGGTGATAAAAGACTCAGGCTATGTCTACTTTCTCCCTTTTGGTCCTATAGCATCACTACCTTGACTGATAGTACTCAGTGAGGAACTGAACCTAAACTATAAAGGCATGAGAGTATTTTGTGTGATAACACGTACACACCTAAGAGTTCATTTAAACTTTAATTTCTCAAAAGTAACTGATTTGGAATGAACTGGCAGATGCAAATATTACAAGAAGGAAAAAATTATGTGTCATATTTAGAATTTTTCTAAGCTTCTTTCCCCATTATTAGGAAACTATAAAAAATAAGCTTTACTGAGACATAGTTTCAGTTGGTTACCCAAGCTGGCCTGGAACTATGTAGGTAGTCTAGGCTAGCTTTGAACTTGTAAGATCTTCCTGCTTCCACCTTCCAAGTGTTGGGATTACAGGCATAAGTCACCAGGTGTAGTGGCAAGGCATTATTAACAGTTAGGCAGACATTCTGATTAGGGAGCATGGCAGTAAAGCAGGGCCAATCAGCTGTCTCCTGACACAAGACACTAGAGCATCAGCTATCAGAGACACTTGGGTGACTATCCAGTCAACAATGAGAACTGGCAAAGAACTGCCAACAACCTAAAGGGTATTCTAGAGAGGTTCTAGAAACATGTTCTAAAGATCCAGAGAGGCTAACACTTTCAGAAAAGCAATAAAAATAAAATTTACTAGGACTCAGGGTTGGGAATTTAGCTCAGTGGTAGAGTGCATGCCTAGTAAGCGCAAGGCCCTGGGTTCGATCCTCAGTTCCAAAAAAAAAAAAAAAAAAAAAAAAAAAAACCAAAAAAACACAAACAAAAAAATAAAATTTACTAATGGAAGAAGCCTCTAAGACACCATTTTTGAAATCTTTCTTGAAGAAGTTGTGTTTGTTTTTTAATTAAGAAAAGCTTACAATTTTAGTGGGAAATTATCAGTGAAAAATATACATTTGGCAAATCTGTATTACATTGAAAGGGCAGATTTCAAATTTCATCAAGCCACCTGATGTAATTAAATTTTGTACGGATCACTAAATACCTGCTATATACTTTAACTTTGTTTATTCAAAATGTATTGTGAAGGATTTATTAATCTTTGCTTTAGTTGTTCTTAAAAGATTTCTGTAATGTAATTCTAGTTTTCAAAAACAACTTGCAGGGGGAAAAAAGTAAATAATGAGATCCTGTCAAGAAAATAGTAAAATAAAAAACTGGGAGGGGTGGTGTACAACTTTAATCCCAGCACTCAAGAGGGACGGTCAGGCAGATGCTGAACTCCAGGGCAGCCATGGCTACACAATGAGACTGTGCCTCAAAAAAAAAAAAAAAAAAAAAAAAAAACTCAAGAGGGAAAAACGACCAACACTAATTTCCTTCGGTTAAGTAATCTTTTGAGGTAAGTCAGACATTCAGCCAAAGGAAACAATTAAGAACATAAAAGAAGTTCTAGGTGCTTCCTGCCCTTGTGTTTCTATGTAGTCTGTCTACCTGCAAGGGAGACAGGCTGCTTTGTGGCATACTGCCACCACACTGGTCAGCTGTAGGACTCAGCACTGTGCTGTTCCTGAACGCTACTGTAAATAAACCACTGCCCCTGTGTCAATTTTCTGCTACTAGTCACTACTCAGATTCCTTCTATCCCTTCTATAGGTCTAGCTAGGGGCAAGTAGCAATGAAATAAGAATATTCTGGAAATCTACATGTGTAATTCATATGAATTTAATTATTAATACTTACACATCTAGAATGCCTATCATTAATGTGAATAGAGTAGATAAAAGTGTGATGTATAATTCACTAAACAGATACATTTCAAGCTATTTCCTTCTTTCTTTTGGTCTTGTGAAACAGGCTCTTTCTTTATAGGCCAAGCTGGCCTAAAACTCAGAATCCTTTTACCTTAGCTCCCACGTGTTGGGATTACCGGGATAAACCACTACATCTGGCTTATCAATTCTTTTTAAGAATTTATTATTATTTTCTCTTTGTGTGTGTGTGTGTGTGTGTGTGTGTGTGTGTGTGTGTGTGTGTGGTTGTATGGATATGCATCTGTTCATTTGCATGTATATGTCTGTGGGTGTGTATGCACGTGTATAGAGGTGAGAGGTCAAGGTCAGGTGTCTTTATTACTTTCTAACTTATTTTTTTTTTGAGATAGTGTCTTGTACTTGGAACTCACTGACTGGCTAGGAAGCTCCAAGGATCTTCCTGTTGTCTACCCTCAGCTACCCTCATTCTCAGGCATTGTAGTTACAGTCTTGTGCCAGAATGCTGGGCTTTTTTTTAATGTGAGGGCTGGGGATCTGAACTTAGGTCCTCAGGCTTGCATGGCAAGAACTTCACCTACTAAGCATCTCCCAGACCCTTTTTTTAATTAATTCTTGTAAATACCACAAGAAGTCTCAATACTATCTTTATTTACAAAAACTGAAATGGCTTGTTATATTTTTCAATTTTATGCGTATGGGTTTTTTTCCCTGAATATATGTTTTCACACCATTTGCACGCCTAGTACCTATAGAGGCCAGAGGAGGGAGCCAGATACTCTGGAACTGGAGTTGCTGATGGTTGTGATCTTCTAAAAGAACAGCCAGTCCCCTTAACTGCTGAGCTATGGCTCCAGCCCCCTGTTCTGTTTCTCAACAGAGCTCTGGGCATGAGATAAACTATGCAGATTACTGTCCCATATAAATGTGTCTTGGGCTGTATCTTCTAGACTTCAAAAGCAAAAGCCTATGTCAACAATAGGAGAATGAAAATATATTGTTTTCTAGAAATATAAATCACATACAAAGTTCCCCATAATCTAAGAGATACATGCTCTTTAGAAGACTCACTGAACTCAAGCCATGATGGGACCACAGGGAGGTCTTTAGATTTAAGGACTCCTTAAACAGAGAAAATCAGACATCTAAATTTCATGAAAGTACTGCTACATCCATGCACCTAGAACATGCTTGTTAACTAGTAGTCATCCAACAAAAATTACTTAAATAAAAAACTCCTATAGAATTTGACTGCAAGATATGCCCCACTTTCCTCTTTATTTCTATTCCTAGTATCTCACAACAAGGAACCATTTCCTAAACATGTTCATTAAGGGTCTAATCAGCCTTAACTCCACCTCCAACTCTGGAACACAGCATCTTTTTGTTTTTTTAATTTATTTATTCATTATGTATACAGTGTTCTGCCTGCATGTCTGTCTGCAGGCCAGAAGAAGGCATCAGATCTCATTATAGATGGTTGTGAGCATGTGGGTGCTGGGAATTGAACTCAGGTCCTCTGGAAGAACAGCCAGTGCTCTTAACCTCTGAGCTATCTCTCCAGCCCTGGAACACAGCATCTTTACACCCCAATCCTTTGCCTTTCTTCATACCATTAATCATATCTGGAGTATCAGCCCCTCTATTCATCCTCCAACTCTCTTACGATGCTTTGTGCTTTTTTAGGCGAACTCTGGCCCACAAAGTTCCTTACAGCACTATCTTTTCTAAGTGTTGGGTTTTAGTATGCTACTTCACAATTCCCTAAGTATAAGTCCTATTCTGCCCACAAGCCGCCAAGCTCTTAGAATACAGAGCTCAACAATGTTTCTCATCCATGGCTGTGTTCACTAACTGGTGACTGTCAGCAGCAGTGTACTCAGTGAGGAACAAACAAGCCACATCACCTAGTAGCTGTGAGATTATAAAACTCTTCCTATATTTCTCTAGTTCTCATGAAAATGGAAAAGATTATCACTTCCCTAGAAAAGCATGGATGAGTTAGAGTTTATTTACATGAAGGGCTTTACCATAATGCTTTATAAAAAATTTCCCCAGGAAAAGCAATCAATTAGCATTTACTTTTCCTTTAAGGTCTAGAGCAAATGATGGTTTCCAAGATTTCCTACATGGAATGAAACAATCTAAAGTTCTAGCTCTCAGCAATGTAACACTATAAACCAAAAGAAGGTAGGGTTTACTGTCTTTAAGTTCAATTCAACTAAGTGCCTCTAAGAGCATACAGAACTTACATTGCAATTGCTGAACTACATTGAGTATGCTACCAGTAACTGGCAAAGATATACACAGGCCAAAAAGTTGAAAGATCTTTAATAGATGTAAATGTATTCTTTTAAACCACTTACAGTCCTACACTAAGCTCTTAAATTGATAAATACAAGAAAACCCACAGAACCAACTAACCTGGACTCATAGGAGCTTACAGAGTCTAAACTGACAATCAGGGAGCCTGCATGGGACTGACCTAGGCTCTCTGCAAATGTTACAGTTGTGTAGCTTTTTTTTTGTGGGACTCCTAAGAGTGGGAGCAGGGACTGTCTCTCTTTGCTGGCTTTTGGGACCCCACTCCTCATACTGGATCGCCTTGCCCAGCCTTAATACATGGGGAGGTGCTAAGTCTTACTGCAACTCGATATGCCATGTTTTGTTGATATCCATGGGAGGCCTGCCCCTTTCCTAAACAGAAATGGAGGAGTGGACTTGGGGAGGGGGGTAGAAACAGAAGGAGGAGGGACTGGAAGGAGGGGAGGAGGGGAAACTGTGGCCAGGATGTAAAATAGTGAATTTTAAAAAATTGATAAATAAAAATAAAAAGTCCTTCTGAGTCTTGAAATAGAGTTGAGGGGAGATAGAGCTAGCTCAAGGGTTAGAAGCACTGACTGCTCTTCCAGAGGACCCAGGTTCAAGTTCCAGCACCCAGATGGTGGCTAACAACCATCGTAACTCCACCCTCTTCGGGCCTCTGTGGGCACTGCACACATGTGGTGCACAGACATACATGCAGGCAGGACATCTATCTGTATACATAAAATAAAAATAAGTAAGTTTTTATAAAATGGCTGGATTTAGACCAGTCTAACCTCAAAAAATAACTCAAAGCATTCTTGGACTAATTTTCAAAGAGAAATCCTACTTTTAATTTCCATTACAAACTGTATTACTTAGCCTTTAAAAGACATGTCCTAGAAAGGCTGTATTTCAGGTTCTGGCATTGCACAAGAGCTTTAACTTTGTCTTCCCTTCACTGGCACTCATTCTAACAACTTAGCATCTCTTTCCACTTTACAGAGTACACCTGCTTTATATAAGGTTTGATGCCCCCAACACTGTAAAGGGGAAAAAATAGTTTTGCCTGCCGAGAATTCAGGACAGCAGGCTACCCACTGTAACAACATACCTAAGGTGAAAAAGTTTATCAAAGTAGAATTCCTTCATCTGTTTTGCACTAAACACCACATATTTTCATCATAAAGAAATGGCTTTGAAAACATACCGATTCATCCTCCTTGCCCTTTCCAATACTTCAAACATGTGCTCCTGAAATAAATCGAGTCGCCGATAGCGATTACTTTCAACATTCTTCCTAATAATGTCAAATGTAAGAGGAGGTTTGTTGGGAAAGTTTGGATCCACAGCAGGAATTTCTGCTAAGGAGTCACTGTAACATCTTCCTTCATCATCCTGATGACTCATAACTGACACAAAAAGATTATGGATAAGTTCTTGAATCAGCAAGGTCACATTTGGGACATGAGAATCCTCATCTCCCTCCAGGTCTCTCCGAGTTTCAAGGAGGACTTTATGTAGGACAAGAGCATCTTTGTAGATCAAAGACTCTGGTTCATTGTAGGTACAGGCATTATTAAACATCATGACAAAGTCCTCTACCATAGAATCGATATCTTGGTACTTGTTTGCCATCATATGACTTCGAATTTTTTCCATGTCCATGGGCTTTTTAATCGTTAGATAGTAGTCAGGCAGCTCTGATCTAGAGGGGAGTCTTAGAAATATAGCACTGAGGCGACGACCCCTCTTATCAGTATAGTTCTTTACAGCTTCATATACTTCATTTAGTTTCTGCTGCATTGGAGTCATGTACTTTGATTTCTTAGGAGAAACACCACTCTTCCTACCTGAAGAGAGAGATGTAATGTTAAATGGATAAAATGGCATAAGCATAAATTTTAACACAGCTGGCAGTACAACCATAAGAAAGGGCTATCCCAAATGATTTGTAAAAACATAGTTATCAGCATATCTTCAATGAGATAGATCTTATAAACAAAAATAGATCTGGAAGAAAACCTTTACTCGTTTCAATAATATACTTTATATATATAAATAATTTTATATATGTATATAAACTTTTTTGAGACTGAGTCTGATTATATAACATTGTTGGGCTTTGAACTCTCCACCCTCCTGCCTCAGTGCCTAAGGGTTGGGATTAAAGGTATATGAATAACACATAAGCTAGTAATTGTGTGTGTGTGTGTGTGTGTGTGTATGGACACACATACTTTTTTTTTTTTCTTTTTTCTTTTTGGTTTTCTGAGACAGGGTTCCTCGGTGTAACAGCTCTGGCTGTGCTGGAACTTGCTTTATAGACCAGGCTGACTTTGAACTCAGAGATCCACCTGCCTCTGCCTCCCGAGTGCTGGGATTACAGGTATATATGCCACCACCGCCCGGCAGTAATCATATTTTTATATGAGATCAAATCGTTTATGCTGAGATAGCTGTGAAGAGGTTAAGTAAATGAGTACTTCTGTGACGACATTCTGATGCCATCACTTCTAACATCCCAGAGAACTGAGAATTTCACTACAGGAAAAAAAAAGATACTGAAACAAACTGAAGTGTTGATTGATAAAATTCTTGAAATTTGAGTATCGAAATATGACTTGAGTTTACCATATTTTATCTCTAAATATAAACCACATTTTTCCTAGTTCCAGTCATGGATATTCCTAGAAATGATGACCAACTCAGTAACAGGATATCTCCAAACTAGTTTGTTTACAGAAAGAGCTCAAATAGCCAAGGCTAACCTCAAACTAACTATGTAACCGAGGCTGGCCTGGAACTTCTGATCCACTGGCCTCTACCTCCCAAAGGCTGGGATTACATGCAAGTGCCTTCATGCCTGGCTATGTGTACACTTTTATAATTACACGAAGAAATTAATTCCTTAATAACAAAAGACTGTCATTTAGCAGTAGTTTACAAAGCCGTGGTGAAATTCAGTTTATAGTTTACATTAAAAAGATGTTAATCTTTCTCCATTCCAATAAACACAGTTCTAATGATTATTTGACATCATTATTGTTTGCTTAGCATTTAAGATTATTTGAAATTGTTAGTTTATTTAGCATTTGTTTTATTTATATATATTAAATAAATCAGAAATATCTTCTTTAATTCAATGGTATTATTTTTGCTGTGTTCTTTTCCTTTAAAACTTAAAATAAAATAAAATTTTCCTTTTAATAAAATAAAATAAAATAATTTAAATAAAATAAAAATTTTCCTCTAAAATAAAACCATATCCACATAGGGTACTCAGATGGTCATTGAGTAGGACATTTCTCACCTCCCAAATTCTATCTAGTAGAGTTGCTGGGATTCATTTTTAATTTTATGAAACACAAAACAAACACCAACAAAACCTGCCATATTCTTCTTTCTGGCATCTAATAAAGGATAGATAGTCTTCCCATTTAATGGTTATGTTACTCACTGCATTCCAGAAAGCAAAAACCTCTGTCATGATATTCAAGTTCCCTTTTTTATGGTTTGGATATAAAGTATGCCTTGAGAAGTTCCTCATGAAAGACTTGGAAGCCAGATGGTGGATATGATCACTGACAGGAACTGACTATGAGAGCTCTGCTTTTATCAACAGATTACTCAATGGAGTCATAATCTGACAGCAATACTGGAATGTGGGACTAGGCAGGAGTAAGTGGGTCACTGGTGGAGCGCCTCTGAAGGGATCTTATCTTTGGTCACTCCATGTCTTTCTCTCTGCTCCTTGGCTACCAGGAGCTAAGCAAACCCGCAACTCTGTGCCCTTCTTACATGATGTTCTATTTTACTATAGCTCAGGAACAGTGGAGACTGAACTTCTGAAGTTGTGCCCAAAGGAATCATCTCTCATTTCCACTGTCAGATATTCACTCCCATCAACGAAAAAGCTAGGAGTTTTATACTCTTGTTTACGTAAAAAACGTCAAAGAGCATGCATGTGAAGAAGAAAGAACCCAACAGCGGAGTGCCGATGAATAAAAAAATATTCATCATTTAATTAAAAAAATGTCAAGAAACCCTCAATCTCTTTGGACAGACTAAACTGAAGAACCAAATATAAAGCAGACTTACTCAGCTTAAGTTTGGGAGAAGTCATGTCATCGTCATCAGGTAGTGGTCCCAGTTCTTTCCTTTTATCTTTGAGTAACTTCTCCAGGATATGGGCATCATTGTATACCTACATTCCAAAAATACACTTGAGATTATTTCCTAAAAACATTATAATTAAGGAGTAAAGTTTTTATCTCTCTGAAGGTGGTGATATATAAATTAATTACCAGCACTCAGGAAGCTGAAAATCACAAGTTTGAAGCCGGCATCAATTACACAGTGAAACCCTATCTTAAATATTAAAAACACCAACTAACAACAACAACAAAATAATGAATAGGTGTGAATGTTTAAAACATTGTTTAGGACAGTTGATACTGAATGCTTCCGTTCTCTTCAGAACAATGATATTACTATCTCATGGGGAGGACCTACTTTGAAGCTTTCTGGGTGATTCTAATGTATAGAAATGCATGCTAGTAAGCTGAGCATGGTGGCCCTTATCCTTAATCCCAGCACTATCGAGGCAGAGGCAGACGGATCTCTGTGAGTTCAAGGCCAGCCTGGTCTACAAAGAGAGTTACAGGGCAGCTAGGGCTGTTACACAGAGAAACCCTGTCTCAAGAAAAAACAAAAGAAGAAGAAAGAAAAAGAAAAGAAATGCAAGCTAGTATCTGAGATCCACTGTGGTAGAAGTTTTATAGACTTTTTATTTTTTTATTTCATGCGTCTGAGTGCTTAACCTGCATATGTATGTGCCTGTGTCTGCAGAATCCAGAAGAGGATCCTGGATTGCTTAACCTGCATATGTATGTGCCTGTGTCTGCAGAATCCAGAAGAGGATCCTGGATTGTTTAACCTGCATATGTATGTGCCTGTGTCTGCAGAATCCAGAAGAGGATCCTGGATTCCTTGGAACTGTAGTTACAGAGGGTTGTGAGCTACCACCTGGGTGCTAGGAATCGAATCAAGAGTGATCTGGAAGAGCAAGTAGTCAGTGCTCTTAACCACTTAGTCATCTCTCCAAGTCTCAGTTTTACAGGTTCTAACAGAAGTTCCCAAACACTTTTATATGTGTTGTTTTCCTAAAACAAACAAACAAACAAACAAACAAACACTCTAACTTTTCTACCAGATCTCCAAGTTAGCAGACTCATCCCAGTGGAAATTTAAGACTGAAACTATACCTGCAAAGACTGACCCACCGGTGGTAATCTATAGCCAAGAACAAGGCTCCTCACTCAACGGTTGCCTCCTATCTCCCCCACAGAGGCTATATTCCCTTGAATGTCCACAAGAGCAGAAAGGCAGAAGAAATGTGACTTTTCTTCTCTATCTCTCTTCAGGGTGTACAGTAGCCAGGGATACTGAAGACAGTATGAATCTCTATTATATAAAGGCCTATTTCTTCAATCTACAAGTATCCTTAGTGTGTATACTTTACTTCACATCAAGGGCAGAGAAAAGGAAAATGTTTTATTTTTGAATATTTAAAGTAGATAAAAGATATAAAATAGAAAACATATCAAAGGAGGATTGTACTTTGGCTGTACTTATAAGAATTAAAAATCATGGGCTAAAGATAGAGCTAAGTGGCAGAGAACACATAAAAGTCCTGGGCTCAACTGACCTTTCCAACTCCCTGCCCCCGCAAAAAAAAGATAAAGGAGCTGGACACATGACTCAGCAGTAAGAGTGAATAATGCTCTTGCAGAAGACCTGAGTTCAGTTCCCAGCACCCACGTCATATAGCTCAGAACTGTAACTCCAGTTCCAAGGAATCCAACACCCTCTTCAGACCTTAACATCAGGCACACATGTGATGCATATACATACAGGCAAAATACTCATACACATAAAACAAAAATAAATCTTTCAAAACATCCTTAAAAATAAATAAGTAATAAAAAAGATAAAGGTGTGCACCGCCGCTGCTGCCGCCACCCGGCCAGTTACTTCTTTTATATCCCTTTAATATCCTATAAAACTCGAGTAAGCACTATTATTATTATTTCTAAATTATACACAAAGAAACTAAGGTTTAAGATGGAAAATTTCCTTACACAGAAACTGGCAAAAACAGGAAGAATTTAAAACATTCATCTTTTTATTACCATTATTGTCTTTTTTTTTGTTGTTTTTTTTTTGGTTTCTTCGAGACAGGGTTTCTCTGTGTAGTTTTGGTGCCTGTCCTGGATCTTACTCTGTAGACCAGGCTGGCCTTGAACTCAGAGATCCGCCTGGCTCTGTCCCCTGAGTGCTGGGATTGAAGGCATGTGCCACCACCGCCCAGTTTTCATTTTTGTTTTCTGAGACCATGTCTTTTTATATAGCCCGGCTGGCCTAAAACTCACAAAGAAGACCAAACTGATCTTAACTTCAGAGATACACCTGCCTCTGCTTCCCAAACTTTGGGACTACAGGGCACACCTTTATACCCAGCTCTTCATTTGCATGTGTGTGTGTATCAGTGTATGTAAGCCAGAGTGGATGTCAGATGTCTTCCTTGATCACCTCTCCACTTTTCTTTTGAGATAGGGTCTTCTCAATGAACCTGGAACTCATTAACTTGGCTAAATTGACTGACAGTCCCAGGGATCCTCTGGTCTTACCTCCCAGCATTGGGATTACAGATATATACTGCTGTATCTGACTTTTTACACTGGGTGATGGGGACTTGAACTTAGGTTCTGATGCATGCAGAGCAAGTTGTTTACAGACTAAACCATCTCCCCAACACAAAGAAGGATAAAATTTAGGTGCCATATAAGTGCATAGAAAACCAAAGGGAGGTATTAGGTATCTTCCTCAAGCATGCTCTGTCTTATCTCACTGACTTTCCAGCTAGGCTGGCTGGCCATCAAACCCTCAGGATCTTCCTGTCTTCCTCAGAGCTGGGGTTAAAGGCATGTGCATATAGGTTATGGCTTGCTGGCTACCAGCCTAGCTGAAAGTCAGTGAGATAAGACAGAGAGTGACTAAGGAAGACACCTCTAACCCTCCTTTGGCTTCCTATGACCTTACAAGGATGGGGAGACAGACAGACAGACAGGCAGACAGACACACACACACACATACACACACATACACACACACACACACACACACACACACACACACACACACACACACGGAGGGAGGGAGGGAGGGAGGGAGGGAGAGGGAGGGAGAAGGAGAGAGAGGGGGAGAGAGAGAGAGAGAGGGAGAGAGAGAGAGAGGGAGAGAGAGAGAGCGCCTAACTCTGATCTTTCAAAACACATTATTCTGCCGGGCGGCGGTGGCGCGGACTCAGGAGGCAGAGGCAGGTGGATCTCTGTGAGTTCGAGGCCAGCCTGGTCTACAGAGTGAGATCCAGGACAGGCACCAAAACTACACGGAGAAACCCTGTCTTGAGAAAACTCAAAAGAGAAAAAAGCCCACCACTGTACAAAAAGAAAAGCATCCACTCGAGGCGCCTCGTCACCTGGGAGCCCTCCTCGTTGTAGTGCCTGGCGTTCCGGAACATGAGCTTCATGTCCTCCATCATTCCTTCTTCACCTGCATACTTGTCATTGCGGATGTTATGCTCGATTATTTTCAGGTCCATGGGCTCTAAGATGATTTTATAGTAATCAGGATAGTCCTTCTTGGATGGCTTAACCATAAACAGATCACAAAGTCTTCTGCCTGAACCTGGCTCTCGAGCTTCAAGAACAACATTGAATAAAATTTTCATTCGCTGTTTCCTTATGTTCTTTTTACTGTTGAGGGGAAGGTAGAAAAGGGGAAAAACAAAAGGGTCAGTTTTCTTTATCCAAGGGTGACCACGAAATAAAATAAAACTGTGGGCAGGTACTTCATAATGATTACAGCGTATTAATTTGATGTGCCATAAACATAGTAAGCACCCTGGAAAGGTATAAGAGATTATTAAGAAAATTTATAAAATGATTAAAACAGTGATCCTGGCAGGAACAACCAGTGATAAACCTGTTTAGAATAGCTCTCAAAATGTAATGTTGAATCAAAGAGACTGTATGATACCATAAGAAAATAAAATTTAATAACCAGCTGAAATATGTTTGGGGTTTTGAGACAAAGAATGCAATAAAACTAGTTATTTCATTTCTAAACACAGACAAAACAAAACAACCCAACAGTATTTCATCTCTTAAGATAGCTACTCCTAAACACAATATTCTGGATGCCAGGAATAAAACAAAACAAACCCCTACCAAACAAATGTCTTCACAGAGAGTACAAATCTCTCTGGCATTGATCATGTCAGGTTCAGTCCCTAATTATTCTTTTACCCAGCATTCTTGTCTAATCCAAAGTAGCTTGAAGTAGTCTGTGGTTCATCTGAGCTCTCTCTAAAGGTTTAGCTTTCAGCATGTATCCTTGCCTTTTCTCCAGAGACCAAAATCGAGATAAGATCCTGAAAAACTGATATGAGTGGTATAGAACAAAGTATAAGGACCAAAGATTAACACCAGAGTTTAAAAGGGGACCAAGACAGTCACCTTACTTAATTGTTGAGAAAACCAGCTTAGAGGCTAAATGAAATGTTCAAGGCAAATGGCTCAATAAACCATTAAAAGAGTTCAACTTCTAGTTTGACTTCTGATCAACTGTATTACGTCATCAGGATATTGATAAATTCTAACTAGTCTGCCCAGCAGTCTCCAAGTGGTCAGGTATGTAAAAAAGGAGATGACTTAAGATTTAGTTTCTAGTCCACAAACACCTGCTAAGATCCTATAATATAGTACGCAGAGGTAAGCTTTAGTTGTTTTCCATCTTCTAAGAGGAAAGAAGTTCATCACTGAAGAAAATTATACGGCTATGAGTCTCTAAGCCTCATCTTCAGACTATTCCCACTCTCCTTCTGGGTCATGATACACTGCCTCAATTTAAGGTACAATTTTAAAAACCAGAAAAGAAGCCAGGTATGGTGGTGCATATTTGTAAGTGTAGCACTTAGGAGGTGGAGGCAAGAGGATCAGTATTTCAAGATCATCTCTGGATTCACAGTAAGTTTAGGCAAACTTGATCTACATGAGATGGAGGTGGGATAGGAGAGAGGGGAAAGGAAGGAGGGGAAAGATCATGTGTGCATTTGTGCATGTGGTGTGTGTGTTCAAATAAGAATAATCAGCAGTTGAAAACCCAGACACTGGCCAGGCAGTGGTGGCACACGCCTTTAATCCCAGCACTCAGGAGGCAGAGGCTGGTGGATCTGAGTTCAAGGCCAGCCTGGTCTATAGAACAAGTTCCGGAGTTCCAGGACAGCCAGGGCTACACAGAGAAACCCTGTCTCAAAAAACAAACAAACAAAAAAGAAAACCCAGACTCCCTTCAGTCTCAGAAATATCTAGCTAGCATGATGGAGCTCATGACAAACTAATAGGTCCTATTTAGAAGTGACCTAAATAGGAGAGAAGAGAAGAGAACTTTGGTTCCCAGGACTGGGCCCATCCTCATTACCAGTCTTTGCCTGCCTGCCCTCCTCCTCTGTGGCCTATCATCATTCTGCAGATTTCTCCTTCAGATCGTTTGTCTCTCAGTCAAGGAAATAGCTGTCAGCTAATCTAGGAGATGATTCATTTAATGGATAGTGTTTCCTCAAAGAAGTAATATGGGACAATGACGTGGAGAAGGTGTTCTTGATTTCTAGGTCTGTAGCTAATGGATACTATTAAGAGGGAAAAAGCTCCAAAATGGCAGAGCTCCACATCGGAGCAAGACAACTTTAACTTTCAAGGACCGAGAAGAAATTTCAGAACTTGAATCAAAAGTCACAGAAGTCATACTTAAAACCAAGTTGCTTATGGCTTGTTTAGAAATGTCTAACATGTAGAACTTAACTTTAAAAAGAAGATGTAAGAATTCAGTTTTAAAACGCTAGGCTTAAAAGAGCTCACTAGTTAACTCAGAAAGGAATCAGTTCCTCATTCCCAAAGTTCCAAGAAGCAGAACACTTCAGTAAAAGGCCAGACCTGAACCAGGAGATTAACTTTACTCTCTTCCAGGATTCAGCAAACCATTCCCATATCAGGAGACTTTTCTATATGAAGCTACAAAAATTTTCATTTGGGACTGAATCTGTCACAGACTTTAATGAGATTTTAAAAGACAAAGTTTTTAACTGAATTTTATCAAGTAACATAGCAAATGGTCCATTCTCTCAATGCCAATAATCCTAACACTTAGTAGTTATGAATGAGTCTTATTCAGGACATGAATCTATCTGTATATAAAAAGTTGTTCTAATCTAGTAACTGTAATTTCCTTTTTCTACGTGTATCATGAACAATATATAAGTGGTTTAGAGCCTCAGAGGGATAAACAAAACTATTACTAGGGTTATACAGGACCTTCTTTGAACAAATCCAGTTTTGTTATTTAGATTTCAGTTTTCTAAATCATTATATATTGCCTTTGAGACTGAGAAGCACTGGTCCAGCCAAACTTCAGGGCTGACCTTCAAAACAACTGTGTTAACTTTAGTGGTTGCTATTTTTATCTCTAATATGTACAGTGAACCTTATTCCATAGATGGCTTCTGAAAGCTTCATATACTTTATGGAACAAAATAAATCCTACATTACAAATGTATAGAAACTTCAGCTGCCCCCTCCTGCATCTCTGGCTATTTTCTTTTTTATTATCTTTATTAATGCTTGTGCGTGTGCGTGTGCGTGTGCGTGTGTGTGTGTGACAGAGAGAGAGAGAGAGAGAGACAGAGAGAGAGAGAGAGAGAGAGAGAGAGAGAGAGAGTGATCATATGCCATGTGTGTTCAGGTGCCCACAGAGGCCAGAAGAAAGGCACTGGATCTCCTGGACCTGGATTACAGGTAGCTGTGAGCTATCTGATGTAGGTTCTGGGAACCAAACTTGAGTCTGTCAGAAGAACAGCAAGTTCTTTTAACAACAGAATCACCTCTCCAGCCCCCTTTCTGTTCACTTCCAATGCCACTGTGCTTTTCAGGATCATTCTTAGAATACCTGTAGACATTCTATCCCTTCACCTCTTTTAAGCTAATAACTACTAGTATTTTGGTAACCTCCATTTTTGGAAAGGTACATAAAAACAGGTCCCACACCTTTTAACCAGCATGAACATTCTTTGAGAATCAGTATCCTGAAGCATATTAAGGTAAGATCATCTGGCTCCTTTCCTCCGAGACAGGGTCTCACAATGTGAGCCAGCCTAGAAGTCTAGAAGTCCTGTCTCAGCACTGCCAGGATTGTAGGCATCTGTTTACTATCATGCCTGGCTAAAACTCTTTTTTTTTTTTTTTTTTTTGAGACAGGGTTTCTCTGTGTAGCTTTGCGCCTTTTCTGGAACTCACTTGGTAGCCCAGGCTGGCCTCGAGCTCACAGAGATCCGCCTGGCTCTGCCTCCCAAGTGCTGGGATTAAAGGCGTGCGCCACCACCCCCTACATCTTAAGAGAATTCAAAATCAAGACTGTTCATCATTGTGTACTTATGGGGATTCCAAGCCAAATCATACACACTATTGTAATAAAGATAATTTTAGAGGAGATTGGCCATAAAAGGTCCTGTATTAAGAGTATGAGGATAGTAGAGCAAGCTTCCAACACATGAAAAACAAAATTTAAATTCAAGAAAAGGCACTTGCCTTTTCTAATTTATACAATGATTATGAGTGAGAAGGGACTCTGTTCTGAATCTCCTTAAAAACAAAACAAAACAGATTCTCATATTATAACCCAGGCTAGCTTCAAATTGATAGTGATTCTCCTTCCTGGGCCTCTTGGGTGTTCTGATTATGGTAGTTACCTGCTACACCTACGAATGAATGCCTCTAACTCCAGTCCCAGACAATCTGACACCCTCTTCTGGCCCCTGCAGGTACCCCATGCACATGGTGCACAGATATACATCCACACACATAAAATAGAAAGACATCTTTAAAAAAACCACTATACAATTATCATTCAGCACTGTAGCATGGCAACTTGTAGGCTGTACTGAAAATCCTAAGTAACATACAAAAGATGCCTTTAAAGAAATGGATGCTTTTAAGAAGTAAGATGTTGACAGGATCAGAGACTAAGAAAATTAACAAGAAGCACTAGCCCAACACACTGCACAAGTGCCTGCAGGCACTGATAATTGGATTGCCAGTGTTGATTCTGACCTCTCCACCATCTCAGTAAGGCATTCAATCCTGAGATGCAATCAGCACCCACAAGCCCGCGTCACTGACTATGCCAGCCTCTACCTCTTGCTCAAGAAGCATAGCCACAATGCTAAGTGAGGGAACTGTCTGCCTGGAAAAGTAAGCCAGCAACAAACTGAAGGTAGTAACGGACATAGGGAGGCTAATTTTGACACACTAGCAAGACTTTTGCTGTCTTTACTCATAAAATAAACTGGTATCCCAAACACTTGTTTCACATGCATAAGGTTTTTCTTCTCATAGTGTCAGTACTGACCATGTCACAGAAGAATTACACTTTTAAAAGTATGTTTATGCATAAAAAGGTCTGCACACCTGGATAGCCTCCTGAGACCCAACATCTCACTGTCATGAGTATTCCTGGGAAAGCAGAAACAAACAATACATGTGAAGAAAAATAAAACAAGCAACATTGGAGGGTCATGCATAAGCCAAATATGATTGAGAAAAGAAGATTACTTGGTCCAAAAGATAAAAAAGATCATAACACTTGAAACATTTCAACACAGAAAACAGAAAGCAGATTTTTCAGTAGCAGGTAGGGGGAAAGGATGCATTTCTAGGATGAAGAGAATATATAACCACAAAACCATTTTTTTTTTTTCAGACTTTTTTAAGACTTTTCAGTATTAAAAAATAAAGCAAAAATAGAATCATATACATTATTGAGAAGTAGAGTGGTATTTGGAAAACATGGCTCTCACACCTCTGGCCAAGCTCATGTTTGCTTGACTTCTGCAGAAACTCACTTATTATCAAAACCTTTTAACTAAAGTTTCATCACTTTGTTACTGACCAATAGGACTTAATTCTCTATCTTTTAATTTCCATACAGGCTTGTAGCCCAAACCTGGGATAGTTTTATTTTATTGTCTTGGTAGATAATTTATGGATCTGCCACTTTTTTTTCACTTTATTATATGAACCATTTCCTATATTATATGAACCATTTCCTATATTATATGAACCATTTCCTAGGAAAACTACTCACAAGGAAACTTTTGTCTGAAATATGATCTAATCATTTTAGTAACATATAACTTAGTGTTCTTTTTATAGGAAGTTGAAGGGCAATAACTTTACCTACTTGGACTATACCACAAACTAGGGGCCCCAGAGCTTGTCATTTTAAGTGTCTAGCCTAGGCCAACGCTTCCTGGCACTCAACTTATTGAAAGCGTTTCCTCCATGCGGGTGCCAACTGCACCATCACTTGTGCCTCCATTACCTTCTTGTGCCTGAGAAGTTTCTATCTTTGATTGGTGACTGATCTTACTCAGAGATGTTCTTGATTTGATGTCTCTGATCTGGTTTCACATTTTTCCTCCGTGATCCCTGGTATAACAAGGAATTAAGAACTTGGAAGGATGAAATTCACAGGCCAATAATGGAGGAGATTTGCATCTCAGGGTACACCGACTAATTTAGCTAATACCGCACAGCTTTGCAGTTATTGTCCAAGTTAAAAACTGTCCCCAACTGCTGTTTAAGAGAGAAAAACAGGGCAGCTTTTTGCTCCTGAATCACATTTCAAAACCTTCTGATTTTAGTGGGTCTTTTAATGCAAATACAGAAATATCTCAAAAAATGAACTGGCTTCTTCATTCAATTCTGAGTATGTCAAGCCCTGCTATTAACGATTAACTTATTCCTTCTTCAAGGGATCCCCTCAGACTGACTGCTGCTACCAAGAATGTAAATCTTCAGGGAGAATATGGTGTTCCAAAATGATCAGGCCAGAGAAATTCCAAGAGATGGTCTTGCATGATTCCTTATAAGAGCCTAGCTTCAGAATCTCAGTGAAGTTCCTCTCCTTAAAACCAGTGAGGAGAAGAAAAGGATTAGGATTAGCTGAGAGGATAGTAAGGAAAAAACAGAAAAACAAAAAACACCCAAATAATCAGCTTAAGATTTTATTGCCTATAATAGTTAACGATTTTATATTCTCAAAACCATAAGTAAAGACCAAGCTAATAATTTCAGCAGCGATCAGAACAGTGCCTTATCTCCCTGCAGCAGCAGAGCTGACTTACCCCTTACCTTTCTTCATTACTACTCCATTTTTGCAATTCACTATGAAACAGTTATCTAAGATTGAAGTGGCACTTTGAAAATGCCACCTGAAAACAGAAAACCGGACAGCAAAAAGAAGAGCATGTTTCCCTAAGCTACATGTCATTTTTCTTAAAGCAATATGGTAGTTGTAAAAAATAAAACACTACCCAACTTACAAACGAATTGGAAAAGACATACTATCAAAGCTTTTAAAAGAATTCATCCTTCACAGCTTACATTTTTTTCTGCATTTATCTAAAATAAATAAGAACTGAGCTGGTTCCAGATATGAGAAGAGCACATACCTTTTTCTTTTGGCACTACCAGTATCAGAAGTGGCTGAAGAGATCATGCTGTCTCCATCCTCAATGTCATCTCTCCTGGCAAGCTCTTTCTTCTTTGCCTGAAATAGAGTAGATGCCAGGAGTCAGCCTCACACTGTCAGGCATTCTATGAATATATGAATGTTAAAGAACTAGGCACATCACATTCATTCAGAGAGGTACAACCTCACATAGAATGAACAAAACTGAATGAACAGTCTTCAAACATTTTCAATAATCTAATTTAACAAAAGCCTTCATGATAGAAAAGTAGGTTAAAAAATGGAATCAGACTAAAAATCAATGCTACCTAGAGCATTTATGACCATCAATAGCATGGTACAGTTAAAAGTTCTGAGGCGAGCTATGGGGTCAGCTGGCCCGGCAGGCCACACTTAAGTTAAGCTAATTTGGAAAGGGCCTTTGGCATCTGATTTCTAAGGAGCAGTTTGACAAAGAAAAAAAGTTTAAAACTGAGAGGTGAAAATTTAGATCTACTATTTTTCATTACACACCTTTTTAAGGACCCTTTAAACACAGTTGAAAGGGCCAAGCACAGCAAGCTTAGAGAATAGACAAACACAGCAAAGATGTCTGAAATTCACAGCTGAGAGGCAGTGCTGACCATAAAAATAAATAAAGAAATAAAGACTCTATGTTTGACTTAAAATTGCCTTTATTTCTTCTTGGTTCAAGATTACTCTTGCTTCCGGGAATATTCTACCAAGAACTGTGAGACAGGCCAGCAAGATGGTTCAATGGGTAAAGGTGTTTGGTGCCAAGTCTGATGACTGGAGTTTGATTTTCTGGACTCACATGGTAGAGAGGGAGAACTGACTCATACAACTGTCCTCTGACCAGCCCCTGCCACCACACAAATGAACAAGACAAACAAAACCAACAAGAACAAGAACAAAAAACTCCCACGTAGACAGTTAATCTAGAACTCGCTCTGTAAATCAGGTTCACCTCGATCGACCTCAGACATTGCCTACCTCTGCCTCCCGAGTGCTGGGATTAAAGGCGTACACCACTACCACCTGGCCTGGGTTAATTCTGTATTTCAGATCTATCTTTTGTCCTAAAAATCCCTAGATGACCAACAGCATCTAGTTCTCTCCAAGATATGTTACGAGAGATTGGACAAACTCTTGGATACTACAATGATCAATTAGCATTCAGATGTTCTTTTGCCAAAGCCAGCTCCACCCGCTGCGCAGCCCCCCGCCCTGTGTGTGTGTGTGTGTGTGTGTGTGTGTGTGATACAGCACAACCTGGCTGGAAATTACAGTCTTCTTGCCTCAGGCTCCTCCTGAGTGCTGGGATCACAGTTGTGTGCTACCAGGCCCACAAAGACCATCCCTATATTAACAAAGTCTAGAACCGAAGGACTAAACTGTAGACGGGGCAATTACCATCTGGAAGTGAAGGGAACTTTCTCAGACTACTGAAACTGGCTCTCCCCACAGAGCCTTGCTTCCTCTACTACAATGTATTTAAAATATTTCTTCTCTCTAAGGCTCTGATAAGTCTTAACAACATTCAACAGTACTTGTAGTAGAAACAGTTGACTCAATATTCTGGGGGTGGAGATGGGGGACACATATCTCAAAAGGACACTCCAAACACATGATACTAATTCAGTGATACAACAAACAGTAACATACTTGCATGACTTGCTGTAATTTCAGAACTCGCTTATAGATGGTTGAATTAGGAACATTATAGCGTTTGGCATTTTCAAACATTAAATTCAGATCACACTCCAAATGATCTAAAGTTTCATATTCTTGGTTTTTTAGCTTTGTTCTGTGAAAGACAAATAAATGATTAGAAGTTTCTATTATGAAAATTACCAACCCTCCTCCTGGAAGTCTACCACAAAAACTTTCACAAGCACAACACACTGTCTTTATTAACCACTTGTAACTGGCTTTCAAGTTAAAAAGTAAGGTCTAAAGCATTATTAAATTTAGACAACACCACAGTTTACCTGAAAACCCAAAAGAATAAACTAAATAATAGGACTTAGTAAAGTCGTCAACTGTGAAAGCAAATACACTAGGAAAACTCCCAGTGAAAAAATCCTGAGAAACAAAAATTAGATTTTAAACTAATTCAATGAATCACCATTGACTACTGGTTTCTAAAAATTAGGATGCCACTCCAGTTCATACAAGTTATCCTGAAAAAACATTCAGAGTAACAGCTTTACCTCCAGAGGAGACACACGGACAGTGAAGGGGGCTCTCACGATGGGAAACAAGAGGCACATCTGTCAAGTCTATTGACTATTCTTCCAGTGCAGTCATTACAAAGAAGTAACATAGTTTAAAGCTGAGAACTGTTTATTTTTCTTAAAATCCCTAAGAATTCAAGTATTTTAGACACGATTGCTATTACTAACCATCAGCTCTCAGATGGGCTGTATGCTCTTTGTATATAGTCTCTGTTGGCTCTAACTCTGTATGAATTTTAAATTGAACTTTTACATTGATTAAAGTACTTACATGCTAATCATCAAAATAAAAAAAACTGTGCTAAGAAAATGACATTAGGTAAAAATGGCAATGATGTAGAGATCCCAAACTTTCTCATAAAATGTACTGTCCAATCTGCATCTAAAGTTTCACTTTATTCAAGTGATATTCAGATTCTGTGCAGTGCTTAAGGAGATATTAATATCAGAAAACATCTTTGGCCGGGCGGCAGCGGCACACGCCTTTAATACCAGCAGAGCCAGGCGGATCTCTGTGAGTTCGAGGCCAGCCTGGTCTACAGAGCGAGATCCAGGAAAGGCACCAAAACTACACAGAGAAACCCTGTCTCGAAACCCCCCCCCCCAAAAAAAATCTCTGGATATAGCAAAAACAAACACAAATTCAGTTCTCAGTACCAGCTCATGAGCCTACCACAGCTTATTCCTGCCAAACCAAAGGTGAAGCAGTAGGTGTTAAGAACACCCACAAAGAACAGAAACTCTGGGCCAGCAAGAGAATCAGTAGGTAAAAACACTTGCTGTCAAGTCTGACAACCAAGTTCAATCCCAGATCCCACAGTGAAAGAACTGACTCCTGAAAGTTGTCTTCAGACCACCATATGAGTTATGGTATGCCTGTGAATGCATTCTACAGCTACATGTACACATGCCACAAAACAGAATTCAAACCTGAAAATAACTGCTTGTTCTACACCAGTGTTATTCAACGGCAGTGGAGTACTAGGGTAGGGGATGGAGAGGGGCATGGGGATGGCAAACCCTAGCACAATGGAGAATGGCTTGAGGAGCCACACTGGCCAGTTCCTCTAACTTTGTTGACTTTTCTTTTGTTGGGGCTGGAGATTGAAGCCAAGGGATGCTAAATAAACACTACCACTCGCACAGCCCCTGTCTTCTACTCTACGCTGTTTGGGGAGGCATCCACCTCCCTTCCTTCTGCCAACAAATATTCCTAGGACCAGGGTGGATCACACAGCCATTAAAATCGAAAGAAATTTAAAATCAAGTTTTTTACTTGCATTCACCAAATTTTAAGAGCACAATATCTGTGACTTGTGATTATCACACAGGATGATACACGTAGTACAATATTTCTAGCATCTCTAGCATCATAGAAGGCTTTTGAATAGCACAGCTGGAAACATAGCTCCATCTATCTTTCAAAACTTTAGTGTGGTGCCTGCAAGGCCTCAACTATTTCACTACTTTCCATTCTCTCACATTAGCATACTACATTATAGTGGTTCTCAACCTTCCCAATGCTGTGATTCTTTAAATAGGGGAAGATGCAGAGGAATCTTCCAAATTCTGTATCTTCTCACTTAACAAATCCAAGTTTGTATTACAAAATTCCAACTTAGAACAACTATTAACTAAGATGGCTGATTTAAAATGAACTAATGACTAGAGATAACTCTGAAGGTAATAGCACTGGCTACTTTTCCAGAGGACTGAGGTTTGATCCCAGCACCCACATGGCGGCTCACAACTGTCTGTAACTGGAGTTCCAGGGACTCTGATGTCCTCTTCTGGCCTCTGCAGGCACCAGGTACTCACACAGTACATAGACAGACATGCAGACAAAACACCCATACAAATGTTTAAAAAGTAAGGGTTTTGGGAACAGGACACACTAGAGACATGGTCCAGCAGTTAAGAGCACTTGCTGATCTTATAGAGGATCTGAGTTCAGTTCCCAGTACCTGCATGGTGGCTCACAACAATCTGCACCTCTAATTCCTGGGGATCCAATGCTCTCTTCTGACCTCCAAGGACACCAAGCATGAACATGCTGTATATACATACATGCAGGCAACACACACATAAAATAAATAAATCTTTAAAAAGTTAAAAAATTAAAATTAACTAGACTATTTGAATTTTTTAAATAAAGGAAAAAGAAATTAAAGATAAAAAATTACAAGAGAAATTCATAACATCTATAAAATTCACTATCCTTCCAAAGGCAAAGAAAATAAATGACAATTTTCTAGACTATTTTCTAAATGAATGTTAGCCTAATTTCTGTATCATTTTAGTAAGACCAAATAAACTGATTCCCTATATGCTGAGGCAGGAGGACTTTGAAGCCAGCCATGACTACACTACAAGACTGTTTCAAAAAAAGTTAACTAAATGAATATCAATGAATGACAGTGTGGGCATGAAGGTTTCTCCTTTGTTTTTACTTTACTCACTTATAAGACAGACACGTAAAAACTGAGGTAAAATTTTTTTTCACCACTTAATATCCTTATCTATTTCTGGAAAGAATAGGGTATGTGCAGACTCAACTAACAAGAAGACATATCTATACTGATTAATGTAGAAGCAGTCTTACCTGATCTGTTGAAGTGATATGGGCATTTTAATTTGCTGATAATAATCTGGATATTTTTTCTTTGAAGGCAAATGGAAAAAAGGTTCGGCTATTAGCTGCCCTTGGTTATTCCGACAGCTCCTAACTGTGTCATAAAGCTGATGAAAAGGATTTGAAACATCCATAAAGGAAGTAATGCTTTCGGCTTCAGACTCCCCTTCTTCATACCGTGCAGCTGGAAAGACAAAAACATATTTACCAGGGAAATAAAGACAAAACAATCAACATTTTATTTTATTAATTCTTTTTTTTTTCTTTTCTTTTTTTTTTTTTTTTTTTTTTTTTGGTTTTTTGAGACAGGGTTTCTCTGTGTAGCTTTGTGCCTTTCCTGGGACTCACTTGGTAGCCCAGGCTGGCCTCGAACTCACAGAGATCCGCCTGGCTCTGCCTCCCGAGTGCTGGGACTAAAGGCATGCGCCACCACCGCCCGGCTATTTTATTAATTCTTAAAAAAAAAAGATTTTGTTTTATGAATATTTTGCCCCCATGTATGCATGGGTCCTTGTGCCCACAGGTCAGAAGAGGGTACTGGATCCTCTTGGTTTTGAGTTACAGACAGTTGTCAGCTGCCATGTAGGTGCTGGGAATTGAACCTGAGTCATCTACAAAGCAATAAGTGATCTTAATCACTGGGCCATCTCTGCAGCCCAGAACCAACACTTGAAAGCACTTTTATTCTTTGCTTCTAAATTAGGTCCCATACTATGGCCAAAGATGACCTAGGATTCTCAGAAATCCTCTTGCTTTAGTCTCTTGGGTGCTGGAATTACGATCATGCTCAATCATGCTCAGGTAAAAACAATTTTTAATTATTATTTAGTTTTTTTTTTAAATTTTTGAATGAAGGTTTAGGTTTTTGAATATAGACTTGGCTGGCCTCCAACTACCAGGAAGCATCTACCTTCCAAGTGTTAGGATTATAGGCATGCGCCACTAAGCACAGCTTTGAAAATAATTTTAAAATATCTTCAATTTTCCTTAAAGATAATATTAAACATGATTAGTATAGGTACTAGAGAGATGGCTCAGTCAAGAATGCTTGCCACTCTTCCAGACCGGAATTAATTTCCTAGAAATCAAACTGGACAACTGATAACAACCTTAACTGCAGGTCCAGGGCATCTGATTCGTTCTTCTGACCTCCATGGACACCTTCATATACATGACACACACTCATGATATATTCATACAGACACATACACATAAATAAAAATAAATCCTAAAAAAAATACTTGGGGGCTGGAGAGGTGGCTCAGAGGTTAAGAGCACGCTTGCTCTTCCAAAGGCCCTGAGTTCAATTCCCAGCAACCACATGGTGGCTCACAACCATCTGTAATGAGATCTGGTGCCCTCTTCTGGCCTGCAGGGATACGTGCAAACAGAACACTATACATAATAAATAAATAAATCTTTAAATTAAAAAAATACTTAGTGTAATTGCATGTTTTAGAAAAATAGTACGCAGAAATGCTAAATTCAAAAGTTACACTCAGTTAAAACACCAAAAAATAGTTTCTTTTTAAAATGTGATTTCTTCAGACTTCCTGCTATGCTCAGCCAAAAGGAACAAGTAGCCATTCAGAGATCTCAGAACCAAACAAAAGCAGTGCTACAGTTAGGATCTGCAACGCACCCCACTCTCCAAGGACTCATGTGTTAAAAGGCTTGTTCCTTAGATTGGCATTACTGAGAGGTGGTAGAAACTAAAACATGTGGATTAGTGGGAGTCCCAGGGGGCATGCATCTGAAGGAGGTAACGAGACCTTGCTTCTCTTCCTTTTCACTTCCCCAACACAGGTGAAAGGTTTTACTCTACCACAGCCCTACTATGTATGATATGCTGCCTTGCCACAGGACTAAGAGAAACAGGTTTGACGAATCATGGACTAGAACTTTCAAAAATGTGAGCCAAAGCAAGATACTGTTTATTATCTTTAGGTATTTGTTGGAAAAACTAAGACTAACACATTTACCATAGTATAAATTTAGATTAGGTTGATACTCTTAAACGTGATTCAGCCTTAAGTCTGACTTTGTGCCACTCATCTCTAATATCAGAGAATGATTGATTCCTTAGTAAGGAAATGTTCAGGTAGAAGCTAATTCATAAAAACACCAGAACAAAGCAAATTAATAATTTTTATAGAAATACAAAACACACGCTACTCATTTCTCTAAAGATTTATTTACCTGTATGTATGTGCATATGCTGTGTGTGCAGGAACCTGAAGAGGTTAGAAAAGGGCTTTGTTTTTCAGCTAAGGTTGATCTTCAACTTTCTGACCCTCTTGCCTTTACCTCCAGAGTGCTGGGATTACAGGAAATGTACACAGCTGCTATTATGAGGTACTGGGCAACAAAACCAGGGTTTCATGCATGTATGGCAAGAGCTCTACCAACTAAGCTACATACCTGGCGCCCATTTAGGTTTTTAAACTTTATCTTTTCATTACTAGTTGGTATCTTTGTTACACTATTATCAGAAATATGCCCTGCATAATTCTGAAACATTCAAACTTATTGAAATTTATTTTAAGCTCAGTAGATAGTCAATTTTGACAAATGTGAACCTGGGAGGAATATATATTTTCTAGGTGCAGAATGCATATATCAAGCCTATTATAGTAATTTGTATAACAGGCACTAGAACATATCAATGCTTCAATCCATAGAACCTGCGAATGCTACCTAAGTCAGAAGAAGAACTTTGCAGATGTTAGTAACAATCTTGACATGAGTAGGCACTCAAAAGTAATAACAAGGATGCCACCATGAAGGAGTCAAAGGAAGAAGCAATAACAAATACTGAGGCTGGAGAGCTATAGTTTCAACATGGAAGAAGGAACCATGAGCCAAGGGATACGGGTAGCCTCTAGAAATCAGAAAAATCAAAGAATCTGTTTTCCTGTAAAATACCTAAAGGGAAGGCTGGCCTACTTACCACCTTGATTTTAGACACCTGAGCTCCACAACTGTAAGAAAATAAATTTATGTTGCTCTAAGTCACTAAGTTTACAGTAACTTGTTTCAACAATAGGAAACAAAGTAATAAAAAAGAACTCTGTTCAAGGGCTGGGATGTAGCTCAGTGTTAGGGCTTTGCCTAGCATGAATGAAGCCCTGGGTTCAATCCCTTGTACCACTGGAAGGGGTGGTGGCTATTGGCGCTTGGGACATGATAAATGGATCCACACCTACCACCTCTTATTTAGTGATTGTGAGAAGGGCCCTTTAACGTCTAAAGACAGTATTTTCAAGTTTCCCACAAAGCTCCATCTTTTTTTTTTTTTTTTTTTTTTCATACTTGGAGTTCTTCTGTAACACCTTCCCAAGGAAACAAATCTTTCATTACTATGACAGAACACTTTTATTTGTCAATATCTGTATTCAAGAGTCCTCTTTATGAGAAGTAAATAAACTACAGTTACTCTTTGGTTATTTATTTCTTTACTCTTGGTTATTATTTGCTTGATTTATCTTCTTTTAAAAAAGTGTTATTTTTATTTTATGTGTATGAGTGCTTTGCCTGTATCTAAGTACCATATGCATGCAGTGCATGTGGAAGCCAGAAGAGGGTGTCAGATCCCTTGGAACTGAGTTACAAAGGGTTGTGAGGCGCCCTGTAGGTGCTGGGAACTGAACCCATGTCCTCTGCAAGAGCAAGTGCTCTTAATTGTTGAGCCATCTCTCTAGCCTCTTGCCTGACTTATCTTCATCTACTCTTTTATGTTTAAGTTCCCTGTCTCTGTACTTATCCAATTATGTCCATTAACATAAAGCAATTTACCTCTGACAATTTTACTTACCCAAGATTGCATCAAATGTAACAAAAATAACATTTTCTTAAAAAACTAACCAATTCCAAGAAAGGCCAAAGTCAATGCAATTTCCCTCAGCCAGAAGGACCACAATCTAAAAATCGCCTACCAGCTAAAGCGGCATCCTCTTCACTTTCTGAGCCATACTGAAGTGCCATGGTGATTGCTGATAAGCGACCTCCTTGGACTGCTCTTTTATTACTACAAAGAAAAATGAGCAATTAGAAAACAGACTGGCATTATGATTTGTTTACCTTAACTAGGAACTGTTAAAATGCACTAATAGGAAAAAATAACTCCTATTTACTGTCCTTTTAGTTTATAATATTCTTCACAATCAGTTTTAGCAAAGAAAAGTGGGATTTTTGTTCTTCTCAAAAAAGAAAAGTTGGGGCTGAAGAGATGGCTCAGGAGTTAAGAACACTAGCTGCTCATCCAAAGAACCTGGGTTTGAGTCCTAGCATCCAAAGGGCACCTCACAGTTGTCTGTCACTCCAGTGCCAGGAGATCTGGTGCCCTCTTCTGGCCTCCACAGGCACTGCACTCACACGATGCACATACATGGAGGCAAACCACCCATATACATAAAATAAAGCTTAAAAAAGAGAGAAAGTGGTAGCAGAAAGCCTGGAGTAGATTACTACAATTTGTTTTTCACTTAAACGTAGTACATTTCTCCATATTTTATATGAAGTATGGATTTAGTTATTCTCTTCTAAGACACTCATTTTACAATAAATTCTATTATGAACACAATATTTATTTAGTATAAACAAGTATTTAATACCACATTTTATTTGTAACACTAAACACTACTTAATAATACTTAAGTGTTATCTGAGAGGTGAGGAAAGATCTATATAGAACCTTAACCTACTTGTGGTTACTTTTGTGACGGGATCTTGCTATGGAACCCAGACTGGCCTTGAACTCACAATCTTTCTGCCTCAATTTGCCAAATGCTGAAATTATGGGTATATGCCACTATGCCCAGCTCTTACCTCAATCTTCTTAAGTAAAATAGCTGATATACTCTCCTCAAAACCTATAGTAATACTTTAAGATAGCCACCTGGCTAGCATGCCTGTTACCAGTCACAGCATGAGCCAGCTCTCAGACTATACCCTCTTCCTCTCACCGGTAATACTTGCTAGTGGGGTTTCTTTCTTCACCAAGGCTGCTTTTACTGTGCGAAGGACCTGTCAGCCTGGCTGCAGCCAAATTTGATGCAGTCCTATCCAAAGATAAAATAAAAAAATAAAATAAAAAACCCTCAGAGACTGAATAGCTAAAAATCAAAATGCTGGGCAAACAAAAAGGAAACAACTATTTTCTTCTAAGAGAAGTAATGAAATATTTCTGAGAATCTATTATACAGCAAGTTCTGTGTCAAGATTTGGGACACTGAAGAAAATGGCCAGGACTAGTCTTCATGAGCTTATGGTTGCTATGGAACCAGAAAATACCATATTGACACAAACATGAGGGCCAGAAGAAAACTTGGAAAGTAGTTCCTCAATGTTTCCATTTCACTTAAAAGGAAATGGAATCCCAGAACTAAGACATTTTCAAAGATAGAGTCCTAATGAAGGAGAAGCCAGATTGAGACTTGAGTCCTTCTGATTTAACATCCTTATTGCAAACATAAAAATACAGTATTATATAATCCTACACAATATATATGTCCAACATCTTTTCAAATAACTTTGTCCAGCTACAACGAAGCAGGTAGAAAAGCTTCTACTGTTTTCAGAATCATACATCAGCTCTAAATTAATCTTATTTTCTACTGTATTGATTTTACTAGCTAAAAATTCAGCAAATAGGAACAAATATCTTAAACCTACCTTATTCGAAGACTTGATTTAGCCATTTCATGATGTTCAATTTCTGCCTTTTTCATATAAAATATTTTTTTAATCGAATTGGCATCCTAGCAAGATAAAATTACTTTACTTAGAAAAAGATTCACAAGATGGCTCAGTGGGCAGAGGCTCTTACCACCAAGCCTGAGGACCCGAGTTCAATCCCTGAGACCCACATGGTGGAAGGAGAGACAACTCTTGCAAGTTGTCCTCTTACCTTCACATGTTTAGACCTACACACACCCAAAACAAACAACAATCAAAAAAGTAATGGGGAAAAAGAGAAAACTATCCTGACTCATGCACTACTGGCTTTCATGTCCTTCTTTCATTTGGAGCAGACTTCTATTCACTAGTCATAAAACTGCAGCCCTAACACCATCCCACAAACTTCCAAATTATTTTCACAAGTTGTCACTAGGTGAGTACAAGTTTAGAAGGCTGATGCTCTGTTATAACTTGGCAAGTAAGAGGCACACCAGATCTAATGGCAAAATACAATAAATTCTGTATTTGTATAAAATGATATAAAAGTTAAAAAGATGGAATTCTATAATTTTAAAGACCATGTACATAAATCAGATAAATAAATGTACTTGCTTAAATTACTAGCAACCTAAAACATTAAATTCTAAGTTTCCTTTCTCATAGTTCAGGCTGACTCTGTTGAGAAGCACATACCATGCTCTTGGGTTATTATTCTCTTTTTCCTAAGCATATACCTTTGTAATAATCCCATACCTATGCTAAACTTTATTCCTAATAAACTCCAACTCTGCTTCATAAAAATAAATGAATAAATAAAAACAACTTAGTTCAGGGAAAATAATTAAGACTAAAAAAATTCTTAACTACATCAGCAAACAGTACCATACACTAAAATGTCCTTTCAGGAACTAAGAATTCAAGTACCTCCTAATTCATTCCTGATTCTCACTCAAATTTCTTTTCTTTGTTTGTTTTTTTTTGGGGTTTGTTTGTTTGTTTGTTTGTTTTTGAGACAGGTTCTTTCTATGCAGCCCTGGCTGTTCTGGAATTCTTTATGTAGACCAAAATGGCCTTGAACTCACAGGGATTTCCCCTGCCTTGTGTCTTGAGTGCTGGGATTAAAGATGTGTGCCACTATATCTGGCTTCACTCAAGTTTCTTAAAAATACAAAAGAAAGTGGCTTGAGATGGGTAAACTGTAGAAATGGTTTGCTACTCCCTTGACTAAGAAAGTCCTACAAAATCATACAAATCAAGAGGTTCAAATTTTCATGTTAACTTCAGGAACACCTGTGTGAGGGGCTGGAGAGATGGCGCGTCAGTTACGAGCACTGGATATGTTTCCAGAGGACCTGGGTTTCTTCCCAGCACCCACATGGCAGTTCACAACTGTCTGTAACTCCAGTCCCAAAGGTTCCAACACCCACTTCTGGCCTCTTCAGGCACCAAATGCACATGGTGCAAAGACATACATGCAGGCAAAACACCCACACAAATAAAGTTAAAAAAAAAATTTTTTTTTAAAGGAAACAATGTTATAGATACTACCTCCCTTGCCCAGTTCACTGGGGGTGGAGATGGGGGTCCACCTGTGAACCTGCCCCGGCCATCAGGGGTGACATATCTGAAAAGCCACCAAGCACCTGAAAGATGTCACTTTAAAGAAGCACTGTGTACAACCCCAGCAGTGTGATGGTAGAACCAGTAGGTATGCCCAGGCAAAACACTGGGGCACAAGGTCAGTAACCCCAAAAAATGAGTGAATTGTTGCTGCTTGCACATACTTAAAAATAAGATAGGAATGCTGAACAAAAGGTTTAGATGTGGATTCTGTAGTCACCAAACATATCCAGGTGAACAAAACACCCAAGATGTGTTGCTGGATTTACAGAGCGTGACTGGTGGACTAGCCCATATATGAGCTCCTCCTGCCACACTGAAAAAGGACATACTCTTTCTAAGCCATTTCTACAATCAACTATTCATTATTAGAACCAGAAAGTTTCTAAGGGGCAACTGCAAATCAAGCATTTATTTTATATTATGTACTACATTTCAAAAGATGATTTTTATATTTATGAAGTTTAAATCCAAAGACTAAATAATTATTTTTAAAAAACTATATACGTAGATGAACAGAAGAATCCAAGAATAAATCCTTATATCTATAGTTTAGTTGAGTTTCAATAAGGATGCCAACACAATAAAATGGAGAAAGAATTACTTTTAAAATAGTGTTGGGGTAACAACCCATGTAAATAATGTATTTAGATTCCTATTTAACAGACACAAAAATTAATTCAACTTAAGATTCAGGATCTAAATGTAATACCTAAAACTATAAAATCTTTAGAAGAAATACAGGTGTAAATATTTTTGACCTCGGATTAGGTAATAATTTCATTGTTATGGTACATAAAATATAAGCAAACAAAGAAAAAAAGTAGACAAACTAGAATTCTTCAGAATTAGTAAAACAATGTCAAAATAAATTACTGTGAAAGGTGAAAAGAGAATGGGAGAAAATATTTTAAAATCAACTGATGAGGATATGATATTCACAATATATTATAACTATTAAAATGACAATAAAAAAAGAAGTAAACTAATTTAAAAAATGGGCAAAGGATCAAAATAGAGATTTCTCTAAAGAGGACAATATCACACACAAATGGTTATTATATACATGAAAAGATGTTCAAATCATTAACTATATTAAAGAAAAGCAAATCAACACTATAACATACTATGATACTTCCAGGTTTGCTGTAATAAAAACAAAACTGAAAAGCAGATGTTTGCTGAGAATGTTGAAAAATGCAGCATTTGTGTAGTAATGGGAATATAAAATGGTAAAGTTATTCTGGAAACACTTTGCCAATTCCTCAGTAAGATAAATACATAGTTAATGTAGACCAAGCAATTGCATTCCTAGGTATGTACTCAAGTATAATGAAAATATATGTCCATAAAGAACTTATATATGTGAGTGTTTCTAACAGTATATTAGGAATTAATCACAAAGGAATGCATGTTATATGATGCCATTTATATGAAATTTCCCAAATAGACAAATGTATAGAGGCAGAAAAGTAGATGCGAGGTTTACAGTTTGGGAAATTGTAGGGAAATAAAAAGTGAGTGTTAACTGACTGGCATTAATGGCTATACAACTCTGTAAATACTAAACCACTTAGTTCTATATTCTAAATGGATGGAATTTATGGTTATAATAAACACTGGAACTAAGTTAGTGTCTACTATCATCAATGAAAATAGCAACAACAAAACACTAACCTTGAATACTTGAGAACCAGGCTCATTATATGTTTTGGCATTTTTTGCTAGAAGATCTATATCTTTGGCCATTGCATGAATACTTTTATAGCTTCCATTCTATAGTAAACAACAAAATACAGCATTTTTTCTTAATAAGAATTAGTCAATATAACCTTTAAAGAAAAAGACTACATATTTTTAAGCTGTTACTATAGTAAAAAATATCACTGGGAAGTTTACTTGTAAATAATACCTAGTTATTTTTCCTTTTATAGATTATTACTAGTACCTATTTACAAGTATATTTTGTGACATACAACAAACCAGAATCTATCTTATTTTCATAAAAACAACTACAAAAATCAAGTGAGGTTAGTTTTATTTAGCAAAAACATAGTTTACTATGCACCAAACACTAATTGCTACATGAATATTCATTCATTAAAGTAGACTTAGTAGTGTAAAGTAACACTTCCTCTATTTAGGCCATTGAGGTAAAGCATAAAATCAGTTCTACCATGTGCCTAAGCTATTATGCCTTAAAGCTCATTTGGTCCAAAATAATGCAAGGATACTCATATAGCTGCTTCCAACTTACAGAGGAAAAGAGACACACACACCAGGTAGAAGACACACGTGACTAATGGCTAGGTACACAGAAATAAACAGGGTGAGTTCTAAAGAGTAGAGAAATCAAATCAAGTGCAGTGGAGGAAGAGAAAGGGTAAAACTATAGCACAGACTGCACAGACATGGAAAAGACAAATAAGGCAGAATTGAGACAGCCAGGCAAAGGAGAATAGTTGGTAGGCAAACCAACATTTGAACATTCATCTCATCTGGAAGGACTCTCACAGGCGGTAGGTGGGGCCATGAGATTGAACATTGGCAAATAGTTGCTTTCCAACAGCTTAGCAGCAAGGCAAAGAAAAATCTCCATGGGTCAGCTAATTCCCAACTTAGATCTTGAATGACTAAAGTCAAGGATGGCAGGATCCATCCCGACTTGTGTGAAGAAAGAGTCTAGCAGCAGACCAGAAAGCAACCAGGCCCCTGGTAACAAACACCAGTAGAAATGGCAATATTACCACAAAGAGGTTGTACACAATATCAACTGTTTCACCACAACTCTGAGTTCTGCCTGTTTTCTAAAGAACATTTCCCTTAGGAAAGAAAGGGAACACACACACCAGGTAAAGGGCACAAGGACAAGTACCTATTTTCATTAACCTTATATTCAAATATCTATTGTAAGTAACTTTCATTCTAAGATATCCTAAAGCAATTTAGAAGAGGGTAAAAATAAACAACAAAGCTTTTATTGTCAACGTGCCTTTCATAATCAGAAATGTCTATAACTAGTCCCACTTATTTAGCTATTTACTTATGCATTCATTCATTTACTGGAAAGAGACTGAACCTAGGACCTTGAACCTAAGCTATACTCTTCTCCTAAAATACAATAAAAAGAAAAGAAATATCTACTACTTTACTCTCTAAAATCTCCTAATAAAGTATACAAGCCGATCTGCCCTATACCACATGATTACAGATGTTCACCTTCATACCTGTATTCTCTGAGCAATGGTCTTGAGATCTATAGGCTCCTTAATTATTGCATAATAGTCTGGATATTGCTGGAACACAAAAACAGATATGTTCAATAAGCTAAAGAACTCAGAAGGTAAGTCTGTTCTTCAACCAGAAAACTGAAAACTTTATGAAAAATCATGACTAAAGAATATTGAAAAAGAATGTGTTTTTTCTTTCTTTTTTCTTTTGCAGGGAAAATGAGAGACAGGGTGTCACTATGAAATCTAGGTCAGCCTCAAACTCTTAAAATTCTTCTGTCTCAGCTTCCCATTTCCTGGAATTTTAGGAACACACCACTGGACCCAGTTCTTTAAATTCAGGATCGACTCAAGTTTTTCATATTTGCAACACAACAATGCATCTACGAAGTTCATGTTCAACAACCATGAGATTGTAATTTGAACTCTCTCCCTCCCTCCTATTTGAAAGACATTTCCGATTTTGTGTTGGGGCGCACATGAGATGCACGTGGGGCGCATGTGGATCACCCCAAGAACAGACACACTGGGGAATGTCCTTGCAGCTTCCGTGATGCCTCTCACGGCAACTGCTCTCAGGCTCTTCTACAAGTTTTGTTTCTTGAAGTAAATAACTGAAGCTGACCAAAATCCAAAAGTAGTTTTGCTCTTTTTTTTAAGTTTTTATAACACTTTTGAAATGAAAATACAATTACATCATTTCCCCTTTCCCTTTCCTCCCTCCAATCCCTTCCAAGTATCCCTCACACCGCTTTGCTCTCTCAAATTTTGGCCCCTGTTTCCATAATTGTTATCTGTGTGAGCGGGAGAGATGTGTGTATGTTCTTAAATATAGAAATACAACTTGCTCAGTCCATATATTACTTGTATGTGTAGGACTTGGTACTGGGTAACCAATGGGTAACCAATTTGGGAGCTCTTCCCTAGGGAAAACTAGTTCTCCTGCTCTCTAAGTGTCTTAGTTGTCTTGAGGACCCCTAGGATTTCCTTCTTCCATGTTAGCGTGTCTACTGATGTCATCCTTGTCCTGGTCTTCTTTAGGCAACAGTGTTGGTGAGAATTCATGGGTATAGCTTCCCTGACACTTCTATAAGTCACAATCTCACAATGAATTTCTGCTCCTTTTGCTCTTATAAATTTTCCACTCACTCTTCCACTATGGTCCCTGAATAATTTTTGTTCTTGTAGACACAGAATGAAAACGAACAACTAGATCTTAATCAAGACAAGTGTATGTGTTCGTGTACGTGCACATGTGTGCATGTGGAGACCAGAGGTCAACATCAGTTGTTTCTCTATTACTTTCATCTCACTTTATGAGAAAGGGTTCACACTAAACCTGGAACTCACCAAACTGGCTAGACTGGCTAAACAGCGAGCTCCAGGGATCCTCCTGCCTTTGTTACCTCAGTGGGGGGTTACAGGAGCACAACTATATACAGCTGTTTTATGGGTGCTGAAATCCCACCTCAGGTCCTCAGAGCTATGTGGCAAATGCTTTACTGACTGAGCCATCTTCCCACTATCAAAGCTGGATTTTTTTCCTTCAGATGCCAGAGGTTGAGGGCTCATCATACTGTTTTTTCTCTCTAGAGAAGCCACCATTCTACTGTCTGTATCTTTGGTTTTAACTATTCTAGTCTCTCACATAACATCAATCACATAAACTATTTCTCCTTCAGGATTAGCTATTTCACTTAGCATTTGTTTAGGACCCCTCCATATTGTACATAAATCGGAACTTCCTTCCTTTTTTTGTTTTGTTTTGTTTTTTTCGAGACAGGTTTTCTTTTCTCTCTATAGCTCTGGCTGTCCTGGAACTCGCTTTGTAAACCAGACTGGCCTCGAACTCAAGAGTTCTGCCTGTCTCTGTCTCCTGAGTACTGAGATTAAAGGGGTGTACCACCACCACCCAGCTCAGAACTTCCTTCCTTTCTTTCTTTTTTTTTTTTTTGGTTTTTTCGAGACAGGGTTTCTCTGTGTAGCTTTGCGCCTTTCCTGGAACTCACTTGGTAGCCCAGGCTGGCCTCGAACTCACAGAGATCCGCCTGCCTCTGCCTCCCGAGTGCTGGGATTAAAGGCGTGCGCCACCACTGCCCGGCAACTTCCTTCCTTTCTAAAGTCAAATAATACTTGACTATTTTGTACATATATTTTATTCATCTATTCATCTACCAAAGCATATTTGAGTTGTTTCCCAGAATAATTTTTCAATGATAAAATATGCATCTAAAATAAACTTTGTATAAAAAGGACTCTGTTCAAGAGATAGGATGAAAGGAAGACAAATAAATTCTTCCTCTTTTTAGGTCTCCTTGTTTTCCTGGTGATGGAGAAAAGAGGGACAAACTGTACTCTTCCACCCAAAAACGGAAGAGATTTTTCCAGACCAGTAAGATCTTTTCTAAGGTATCAGGGCCTCCTATGGCTTCACATATAAGAGAGGATTAATATGGATACAGGTATGATTTCCCATTTATAGCTTCTCAAACTGCAAAAAATGTTCATGGCTCTAGCATTCCTCTAGTTCTAAGAGTATACTTTGAAAAGAACACCATTTCAGCACTTACTCCACGGTAATTGTTTCTCTTTTTTGATAACAGCCCTGGCTGTCCTGGAACTCACTCTATAGACCAGGCTGGCCTCAAACTCACAGGGATCTGCCTGCCTCTGCTTCCTGAGTGCTGGGATTAAAGGTGTGTGCCGCCACCACCTGGCTGGAGTTTCAATTTTGTTTTGTTTTTTGTTTTTCAAGACATGGAGTTTCAATATTTAAAACTAAAAAAAAAAAAAAAAAAACCCTAGAAGATGGATGGTCATGATAGCTGCACAATAATGGGAATGTATTGAAATGTTACAGAATTGTACATTTTAAAATGGCTAAAATAAAGATCAGGAAGATCTGCAATTTCAGTACTCAGAGGCTGAAGCAGGAAGATTTGTTTGTGACAAGCCTAGTCAATGTAGTGAAACTCTATCTCAAAATAACAAAAATAAGTAATATTTAACACAAATAAAAAAAGGCTAAAATGGTAAATTATACTATTATGTACCATAGTAACGAAACCAAAAACAGCCTATGAGTTTGGAATCAACTCAAGTAATACAGCCAGGAATCTGCCCCATCCCCACTCCTACCCCACTCCACCTCCCGACATACACACAACTAATGATCTTTTTTTTTTAAAAGCCAAACTTTGGGGGCTGGACAGATGGCTCAGCACCTAAGAGCACTTGAGGTTTAATTCCCAGCACCCACATGGTAGCTCCAAACCATCTCTAACTCCAGTTCAGAGGATCTAATACTTCTCCTAACTTCCACATGCACCACGTACACATGGCACACATACACACACACATACAGGCAAAAGGCTTCTACCCCTATTAAGGGGAAAAAAAAAAGTCATCTTCTAGTCAAGTAAATTGACAGATTATGTCCTTTGTGCTGTCTGCTGGGGCCATGAAGAGTATCATTTGGCTACCTCTAGTACTTAACCTTTAATCTTATTTTATTTAATAGTACCTAATAAAATTCTTAGAATACTTAAAATTAAATATTTTAATTCATTTGTCATTGATCACTTTGGATCTTACCACTTTGGAAGGCAGTTTCTGAAAAAGTTCACTGATGAGCCGTCCTGATGGATTTGTGGCTACAACTATGGCTTCAAGAAGCTGCTCCAGGACTTCCTTTAGGTAACCTGGAGAAGACTAGAGGGCAAGGAGAGGAAGGGAGAGAAACAAACCCATACATAAGTACCAAGCAATAAACAGTTCTTAAGATTACAAAGCTAGTTCAAAAGAGCAACTACTAAGCAGTATTTATCAAGTTTCAAGAGTACCTTAGAGACGCTCTAGTGTGGACACAAGCTTGTAACCTAAGGACTACATGAATTAGTGAAGCTCCTTGTCATATTTCTGTAATTAAATCCTATAATAAATCTTAATTTTGTAATAAACATTGTAAAAGTACCATATATGTGAATGTGGAAATCCATATCCTTAAACTAGAGAAAACATGCCCCATAATAATACCTGTCTACTCAAGCTCCTCAAATTAAGTAAAAAACTAAATGGATCCTCCTTGTTACCTAGCCTCTCTGGGTCTGTAGATTGTAGCATGGTTATCCTTTACTTTACAGTCCAAGGGGGGACACATGGTTCTTCATTGGAAGGGGAAATAAAAGCGACTTGTGAGTGGACTGGGTGCCAGTAGGGATGGGAACATGAGGGTTGGGAGTGGGGGGATAGAGAGGGAGAGTACTGAAAGAGACGACCTGAAAGGGGGGAAACTTGGGGGCCAGATAGGGTCCTGGTGCAAGGGAAACTCCCAGAATCTACAAGGATGACCCCAGCTAAGACTCCTAGCAACAGTGGATATGTAGCCTGAACTGGCCATTTCCTGTGACCAGGCAAGACTTGCAGTGAAGGGATCAGAACACCAACCAGCCATACAACCTTTCACCTACAGTCTGTCCTGCCTATAGAATGTGCTGGGGTAAGGGTGGCAGAGATTATGGGTGTGGCCAACCAATGACTGGTCTAGTCTGAGACCCATGCCATGAGAGTGAGCCCACCCCTAACACTGTCTGGAGTGCCAGGACCCAGAAGCTAGATGGCCCAGAGACCCAGGATAGAATCAAACACAATTGGAGGAAAAAAAAGAAGTCAATGTATGATGTCTAACAATATTCTGCTATACTCATAGATTGGTGACTACCCCTCATCCCCCAATTGTCATCAGAGAGCCTTCATCCAGTAACTGATGAAAACAGATGCAGAGACCCACAGCCAAACATCAGGCTGAGCTCGGGGAATCCTGCTGAAGAGAGGGAGGAAAGATTGTATGCGTCAGAAGAGTCAAGGACATCACAAGAAAACCCACATTAACAACTAACTTGGGCTCATAGAAGCTCAGAGTCTGAACTGACAACCAGGAAGCCTGCATGGGACCTAGGCCCTCTACATATATGTGACAGTTACGTAGCTTGGTCTACTTGTGGGACTCCAGAGGTTGTCCCTAAGGCTTTGGCTGACTTTTGGGAACCTATTCCTTATACTGGGTTGCCTTGCCCAGCCTTAATACAAGGGAAAGTGCTTAGTCTTACTGAGCCTTATTTGCCATGCTTTGTTGATACCCATGGGGGCCTGCCCCTTTCCTGAACAGAAACAGAGGAGGAGTGGTTAGGGGAGTGGAGAAAAGAGGTGGGGGAAGGGAAAGGAAGGAGAGGAGGGAAGGGAAACTGCAGTCAGGATGTAAAATAAATAAATAAATTTAATTAAAAAAAAAACTAAATGGAGTATACTCATATAGATTTCTGTTCTTCAGACTGGGCAACTTGCACTTAGTTACACCAAGTTAAGTCACTATTCCAATACAAGAAATTATGTGTCCCAAACAGTACTTGACCAGTCTGAAGCAAGTTTCTACAGTGAACAATGGGATTGTCTAAGTCAAAATTTATAGTAAATAGTACTTCAGATTCAAACCACACCTGTGTGCCAAAAAAAAAAAAAACAAGATTAATGGTTATTTATGATTTGAATTACACATGCACTGGTATTTTCACATTTATTTTTAATGTAGTCTCAAGTTTTAAGTTCTTTGTTTCTTTCCTCCCAGCCCACTACTCTAGAAACACTCGGCAAATGGAATAAGAATCTGGGTACATGCATACATTTATATAATCTATTCCAGCAACTGAGAATATGCTAAGAAAACCATTCTTGATTTAAAAATTAAAGTTCCAAGACTAGAGCTATAGCTCTGGTGGTAGTTTGTCTGCCTAAAATGCATGAAGCCCTCAGTGTGATCCCTAGGACCTCACAGACTAGACTTGTAGCAGGATATAGAGGTAGAGGAAGGGAACAGTGGGAGAGGGGCAAGATATGGTAATAGGGGACTGAAGATGGTCAAAGTTTATTATATAAACATATGAAATGTAATAATAAAACCCATTATTTTATACAATCAATGCCAATAAAAATGGGAAAAGTTTTTATTTAAAATAGAAGTCATGCCTGGGCTGTGGCTGAAGGTCATGTCTGGGTCGTGGCCCTATCACAGCCAGGGTGTGTGGTGATGTCCATGGCTCCTGATACCATCAAAGGCTATGCCGATGCCAGGGGTCTGGGATGCCACCTGGAACCATGTGGGTATCCAAGGGCCACACTGCCACTGAAGCCATGCCTATCTGAGTGGCCTTTGCTGCCACCTAGAGCCAAGATGACATCCAAGCCCAAACTGCTGCTGCTGACTATGTCTGGGTCCATGGTCCTACCATAGCCACCAGGGTCTGTGTCAATGTCCATAGCTAGTGGTATCACTAAAGGCCACAAAGATGCCTGGGGTCTAGGCCGCAATCTGTGGCCAGGTTGGCGCCCGAGGGCCATACCTCCTCCAAGGCCACACTGATCTGAGTGGCCTACAATGACACCTGGGGCCATGGTGTTGTCCGGGCCAGGGTTGCTGCGGAGGGCCATTTCTGGGTCCATGGCACTACCACAGCCAGGGTCTGTGGTGATGTCCCTGGCTTCTGATACCATCAAAGGCCATGCCAATGCCAGCAGTCTGGGCTGCTACCTGGGGCCATATTGGTGCCCAAGGGCCATGCTGCCATGGGGGCCATGCCAATCTGAGTGGCCTACACTGCCATCTTGGGCCATAGTGACATCCAAGCCTGGGCTGCTACCGAGGACCAGGTCTGGGTTCATGGTCCTACCATAGCCAAGGTCTGTATTGATGTCCTTGGTCCATGGTACTACCAAAGGTCAGATGGATACCTAGGATCTGGGCTACAACCTGTGGCCATGTTGGTGTCTGAGGGCGGTGCTACCATCAGGGCCACACCCATCTGGGTGGCTGTGCTGCCACATGGGGCCATGGTGTCATTCAGGCCCAGGCTGCTACTGTGGGCCATGTCTGGGTCTGTGGCCCAGCAGCAGCCAGGGTCTGGGTTGATGTCCATGGCTCCTGTTGCCACCAGGGGCTGAGTGGATACACAGTGTCCAGACAGCCACCTAAGACCATGTTGGTGTCTGAAGGCCTTGCTACCACCAGGACCATACTGAGTGGCCTGTGCGGCCACCAGGGTCATGGTGATGTCCGGGCCCGAGCTGCTAACTGAGGGCATGTCTGGGTCCTTGTTCCTGCTGCAGCTGGGGTCTGTGATGATGTCCATGGCCCGTGTTACCACAGGGAATAATAGGAACCATGCATGTTGAAATCCGAGGGCTGTGTTCAGATGGCCCCACCATCTGACCCAGTCCCCCCGCCCCTCCCTCTTGGGAGAGCTAGGCCCATGGCACTTGGGAGAGATGACCCCCACCCCTCACCACAGGCACAGGAGAGCTGGCTCAGCCCCTTGCTTGAAGGGGTGGTCCTAATGGCCCAGACCGACCAGTTCAGCTACCACCCAGACCCACAGCCTGGGCCTTGGGTTGGCCCACCCTAATATCTACCCCATCTATGACCTGCTGGAATGTGAGAAGGGACTGGTCCTGCAGAACAATAACCACAGGATCTCCATGACTTAGGGCAACAGCAGGATATCTGAGAGAAGTTTTGGTGAGGGCCCAATGATGATGGTATAGCAGAGGCCTTGAATCAGACCACTGACTCACTGCAATAAACATTTTGAAGGTGGACAAAAGGTTATACTATGTGACACACCACAGCTCCCGACGCCACTAGGATGAATGAAGAGGCGTTGGAAAGATCGTGGTTTTTGTTTGTTTCTTTCTTTCTTTGCTTTGTTCTTAACTAATTTTTTTGGGGGGATGCATGTTGCAGGGGTGAGGGGAGGATATGGAGGGACTGAAAAGTGAATGAGACTGGAGTGCATGATGTGAAATTCCAAGAGAAATAAAGAATTATGTTAAAATAAATAAATAAAATAAAAGTCAGGCTAAACTACACTACAATTTAAATCATATGACAATCTACCCTAGAGGTTTTTACAAACTACCTTTGAAAAATCATACATACATAGGAAGTACAATAAAATCAAATAATTTATATTCTAATTAAAATTTTAGCAAAGCAAAATAAAATATAACAAATTTACCTTAAATAAAAACTAGGAGCTAAAAAATGCTTTCCCCTTTCAAAAAAAAAATTACATATATAAAAGAAGCCCAGGAGACATAAATATGAATGTGTAAGATTTCTCCATTTCTCATCATTTATGCAAATGAAATAAATGAATAAGGATAGGCAAGTGCTTTCTTGGGGAAAGTTTCAGCAGGAAAGGTTGAGAAGTGAGAGGGTGATGGGGAGTTAAAAATTCCAAATGCATTTATTTACATGTATGAAAGTATCAAAAAAAATTGAAAAGGCCAAGTCCTAAATTTTATTTTCTGGCTAGAGCTATAGAAAGGCCTCATAGGGGCCTCAGCAGGCACATTCTGCTAGTTACTTCTCCTTTATTTGCCTCCTTGGGTACCAGGAACACAACTGGTACACAGACATACATGTAGGTAGAACACCCACACACATATCACTTTTTAAAAATTTATTTCTAGAGCCTGGCGGATCTCTGTGAGTTCGAGGCCAGCCTGGGTTAGAGAGTGAGTTCCAGGAAAGGTGCAAAGCTACACAGAGAGACCCTGTCTTGAAAAACCAAAAAATTTATTTCTAGGGGGTGAAGAGATGATTCAGTAGTTAAGAGCACTAGCTGCTCTTCCAGAGTACCTGGGTTAAATTCCCAGCACCCATATGGCAGCTCACAACTGTCTTTAACTCCAGTTCCAGGGGATCCAACAACCTCACAGAGACACACATGCAGGCAAAACACCAATGCACGTAAAATAAAAATAAATAATTTTTTAAAAGAACGAAAAGAAAAGAAACCTATTTCTAAGCACAGGTAAGAGCGACTGCAAAATTTCAGAGTTCAGAACACACGTGGATTCCTAGGATCAAGCAGTAAGCACCTAACCTATTCAAGTATCCCTGAGAGCAGCTTGCAGAGTTACCCTGGCACCACTATTAAGCCTATTTAATTCCTTTAACGATACTGAGAAAGTACCTGGCAAGTATAATTTTCCTTCAATTTTATTTTTTTCTCCTCCATCCTCTTTTCCAGATACTGGCCAAAAGACTAAGCATGCTTTCCTGGACACTTCGGGCTTCCTCCCTCTTCTTCTCTGAGAGTCCTCCCCCTTTATGCCATGCAGCTGCTTGTCAACCTCTACTGCAAAGTGAACAGCATGCTTTCTTCTTCTCCTCCACCTCCCTCCTCCCAGCAGCTGCCAGAATCTTCAGTTTGCTTGTTGTTTCTCCTCTCCAGTTCTAACTGTCCTCTAGCTTAAGAAAACAAAGCACTCCTAACCAAGGTGACTCAACACTGCCAACCCTTATCCACTGTTTTAATTCAGTAATACTGGACTGAACTAGCCCTTGATAATGATTTTTAAAACTGAGCAGGAAATATGCACTAATATGAAAACACCCATGAGTAGCAGAGTAACATTGTCCAAGATGTTTAAGATTACATGAAACTGGAGGTTCTCTAGCTTAAGGTTCACTTACCCTCTTAGCTACCAATATAACAACTTCCCACAACAGTCCAGAAAAATTAGCTACCCCTACTTCCCAAGCTACCCATGCTACTGCATGCACACTTACGCCTTCAGTCACTGTTCCTTGATTGTCTTGCCCATCTTCATCATCATCTTCGTCATCTGCTTCTCCTTTTTGAACAAATTCATTTCTTGTTCGAAGGTACAAATCCCAGAGTTTACAAGCAGCTTTATATTCAGGGGAATCTGGCTATACATTAGCAAAGAGAAGAGAAAGAAACATTACTTTTATTGGTAATTGCTAGTTTTAAAGAATCCTGTTCAACAGAGACTGATACTTTGAGGCAAATTTGAAAATGCAATTATTACAATTATTTCAAAATTCTTATGATTAGAAGATATGCAGGACTTAATCCATTTTCTAAAAAAAAAATGAACATGCATTTTGAAGGCATTCAGAAATAAACTTACAGAGACACTTGAGGCAGAAGACAAATGATTTGCTAACTTAAAATTAATAATATAAGAAAGTCAATATAAAGACTTGTTATAAAAGATAAAAATAACAGATGAAATTATTTCTATTTTACAATAGACTAACAGCAAATTTCAAAATATTCAAAGAATTAAACTACCTAAAAAACAATACTTAAAGCCAGGTGGTGGCGGCGCATGCCTTTAATCCCAGCACTTGGGAGGCAGAGGCAGGCAGATCTCTGTGAGTTCAAGGCCAGCCTGATCTACAGAGCGAGATCCAGGAGGCACCAAAACAACACAGAGAAACCCTGTTTTGGAGAGAAGGAAAAAAAAAAGAAAAAGAAAAAGAAAACAACAAACAAAACAACAATACCTAAATACACAAAAGCAGAGAAAGGTTTCAAAGAAACAAAGATGGGAGGAAAATCTAATGAAATAGCTGTGGTGGTTTGAAGGAAAATGGCTCCCATAGGCTCACAGGGAGTGGCATTATTGGAAGTGTGGCCTTGTTGGAGGAGGTGTGTCACTTGGGTTGGGACTTGAGGTTTCAGAGGCTCAAGCCCCAGTGTCACTTTCTCTTCCTGTTGCCTGCCAATCCAGATGTAAGTCTCTCAGTTAGTTATCTCTCCAAAACCATGTCTACCTGTATGCTGCCACGCTTCCTACCATGTCGATAATGAAATAAACCTTTGCACTGTAAACCAGGCCCAACCAAATGCTTTCCTTTATTAGAGTTTCCATGATGGACTGGGGGGGGGGGGGAGGAAGGGGGGGGATGGAGAGATGGCTCAGTGGTTAATAGCACTGACTGCTCTTCCAGAGGACCCAGATTCAATTCCCAGCACCCACATGGAAGCTCACAACTGTCTGTAACTTCAAGATCTGACACTCTCACACAAACATACATGCAGGCAAAACATCAATGCAAATAAAAAAAAATAATAATAATAAAAAAAAGAGTTGCCATGGTCATGATGTCTCTTCACAGCAATAGAAACCCTAACTAAGACAATTGCCAGTCTAAAAGAAGAGAGAATGAGGTATAAGCAATATATGAAAATATTAAGGCTGAAAACTTCCCCTGAGAAAAAATATCAACCCAAGATTTAGGAAGCAAAGTTCACAAGAGAGGGACATCTAGATGCATCACAATAAAGCCAAAAAGAAAAGAGCCAGAAAAACAGATGACCTTTAAAGAAACTGCAGCGGTAATAACAGATAACTTTATAGCCAACTTTTTTTCTCGGGTACTAAAGATCTACCCTAAAGCTTTGCACATGGTAAGCTAGGGCTCTGTATCTGAGCTACATGTAGCCCCAGCTCCCAGATAAGTTCTTAAAGCAATGCAGAAAAAAAAAAAAAAAAAGTAAAAAGTTAGGTATGGTTGCATGAGTCTGTAATCCTAATATTTGTAAATCTGAGGCAGAAGGACTGCCATGAGTATGAAGCCAGTTCAGGCTACACAGTGAGTACCAGGGATAGTCAGGCTACACAGAGACCCTGTCTCAAAGCAACACCAAAGTTGTAAATTTGTGAGTAAAAAAAATGTAAAATAATATTCATGTATGGAATTCAAATTCTGCTACAAAAAAGTACTAGGCAGCATGAATAAGAAGAGGTGCCCAGAGCGTAATTATTATAAAGTCTTGTTTACATTATTATAAAGTATTGTTTGCATGTAGTAGTGATATGTAATTAGCTGCTGCTGCTTCTTTTTTTTTTTTTTAAAGTCTACAGCACCCAGTATTCCCAGGTGATCTCCCATCCAAGTACTAACCAGGCCCAACCCTGCTTAGCTTCCGAGATCAGATGAGATCTGGCGAATTCAGGATAGCATGGCCATATATTTTTGACAAGTTAACTATTGACGTTAAAATTTCTTGAGGCTGGGGATATACCTGTGGTACAACATGTAGTTGGCATATTGAAACCCTGAGGTTCAATCCCAGCAGAGGTATTTTTTTTTTTTAATGAAAAAGAATAAAATACTTTACTAAAACTTTACAAATACTAGATTTTAGATGAAATAAATCCAAACTAAAATCAAAAGGAAGATTTTAAAAATTCTACAAAACAGCAGTGTGGTGGTGGAACATGCCTTTAATCCCAGCACTGGGGAGAAAGAGATACAGAGATCACTGTGAGTTCGAGGACAGCTTGGTCTATAAATCAAGTTCAAGGATAGCCCAGGCTGTTTTACAGAGAAACTCTGTCTCAAAAAACCACAAACAAATAAATAAAAAACAAATAAATAAAAACATATTCATCAGACTACAAAAGTTCGAGGCTGTGGTTGTTCAAAAGTAAGAGTACCATTTAAATAAGATTCAACCCTCAGCATTAAAAAAAAAAAGTTTAAAACACACAAAGCAAAAAGATATTTGAAACATAATTTAAAAATGGTTAGTATTTAAAATATTTTAATTTCCAGAATATAGAAATATAAAAACAGCAAGTTTGAGACCAGCCAGCCTTTGTTACATATTGAGACCTTCTTTCCACAAAACAAAAGAAAAAATTCCCTCCAAACCAATTACACAAACAAAACTCAAAACAACAATAAAATAAGTAGAAAAACTATTACTTGTCTGAATAACTGCTAAATATTAAAAAGCTATCTTGGAGCTGCAAAGATAGCTCAGCCATTAAGAATACTGACTGCTCTTACAGAGGACCAGAGTTTGGTTCCAAACACTCACGCAGCAGCTTACACCATCTGGAACTCATTTTACAGGACCTGATGCTCTCTTCTGGCCTCTGTGGGCATTATACATACATGATGCACTTACATACATGCAGGCAAAACATGCATACACATTATATGTGTATAATGTAATATATATGATATATAATGTATAATATAATTTATATCTTTTCTAAGTATATATAAAAAGATATACATATTATCTTTTTAAAACAATTACTAGGCATGGTGACATACATCTATAATCCTAGTACTTTGAAGATGGAAATAAGAAGATCAGAAGCTCAATGTCAGCCAATACCTACTATATAGTTCTCCCAAATTAAATAAATAAAATTTTAAAATTCAAAAGATTATAAAAACAAGACAATTATAAAATTAGATCCTTTCCAAATCTGATGCTTTCTTACCTTATAATAGGCCTTTGCATTGTTAAAAAGCAACTGGAAGTCTGCAGTCAGCAGATTAACATCATCATACTCTTCCATTTTCAGTTTCTGTTGAATTTTCATTAAGTCAATAGGCTGAGAAACCACTTCATAATAGTCTGGTTGATTTCTGTTAAAATTTAAATATCTTTTAATGACATTAATCCAAAGCATATAAAAAGTTTTATTTCAAAACTATTTGTGTAATATCCAACACACCAAGCAACAAATCTAATTAGAAATTCATCAAGGGACTCATCCTCATTACTATAGCTAGAAGGAAATAACGAAAGCAAGGTGCAGATGTGTTTTCTTTTCAAAATATGTATTAATCACACACAAAAAAAATCAAAGTTAACAGAATGATCAACTTTATATGCCAAATATCTAAGGTTAAAGGTCCCAGAACTAAACCTATGCCAATGGTATCTTCTATAAAAATAACTTATATTTCCTGGTTTCCAAAGTGGCTCAGAACACAATTCAAAGCTCTTTTTAAAAATTACACAGTGAGCCCAGTGTAGTGGCACACATTTTTAATCCTAGCACTTGAGAGGCAGAGGCAGGTGGATCTCTGTGAGTTTGAGGTCAGCCTGGTCTACAGAGTGAGTTCCAAGACAGCCGGAGCTACCTAGTGAGACCCTGTCTCAAACAAAAACAAACAAACAAAAATCACAAAAAGGGTTTTCTTTCCCCACTTTGTGACCACAGAACCTTTTCTTGTCATGTACTATTATGTATAGTGCTTCACAATCAACTAATAAAGGTACAAAGGAGAAAGATGCTTATCAAGTGTGAAGGAATAGGAGCTACATCTAAATAAAATGTTATAGGAATAATAAACACAAATGCAGATAGTGGGGCTAGGGATGTAACTATGTGGCAGGGTGCTTGCCTAGCATGAGCATGGCCCTGGTTCAATCCTCAACACTACCAAAGTGGGGGTAAAGATGGGCAAACCTAGAATAGTGATAGCAGTTATACCCTGAAAAGGAGGGACAGAAAAGGACACAAAGGCAATTAGGAAAGTTTTCAGTTCTTAAGATAATTTCTTGGGATCATGGACATTAAGTCTTTCTGGCTTTTTTCTAAAGGAGTTCTACAAAACAAGCAAACCTAAAAATGATCTGAGTGATTATTTTCTCAATTTCCCAATAAGGTTATTTAGTTCTCTTTTAGATGTATAACAGAAAAGTTAATACATTCAAAGAATGTTATGGTCATTAGGGTTTAATCTCCTTTGAGAACTTGGCAAACACCTTATAGTAGTCATTCTTCCAGCATGTATATTTGCTTTTTAAATGTTTAACTCTGTCACAAAAATTGTAAGACTATGAATCATCAAGGTGTTAAACAGGTAAGGTGCTTGCTCCTAAGCCTGACAAGCTGAGTTCAGCCCCCATCTAAATAGTGGAAGGAGAACCACCTCCTCCAAGCTGTTCTCTAACCTCCAAACATGTACACTTGAGTGGACGAATGCACAAAATACATAAATACAAAAAAATATATCTTTAATTTTAAGAACATCCTGAAGAATTTATTTTCCAAAGCAGTAAACTGACATAGATTTGTGTGCTTATTTCCTGTAAAACCAAGGGACCACTATTCAAAACCGGCACAGAGACTCCGATATGGTGCCAACCTATCTATCTGTTGGCCCTATTTATAATCCTGTCAGCTATTTCAAGTTTGTCCTTCACAGTGAAAACATACATAAATCAAGCATAGAATCCCGTTTCAATTTTATTTTATTTTCCTTCATTCTAAATAGTTATTCAGCCTTTCCTTGATTTTCATGTATTTTTTAAATTACAGACTAGTTATTTTGTAAAGCATTACTCAATTGGAGGGTTTCTTCTGGTTTCCTGTTGAAAATCCCCCATGTTCTTTATAGGACAGAGTTTAGCAGAGGTGATGTGGCAGTAGCTCACTGGATCTTACCAGAAGGCACATGGTTTTATCTTGTTCTATTACTCTGATAAGGTTACCTTTGATCAAGGCAGCATCTGCCAGGCTTCTCTACTGTTTCATTTGTACTTTACAGGGAGATACTTTCAGAAAGTCCATTTCTAATCATACTTTCAATTTACTCATTTATTATTTTCATATGGGTTCCTGAGTTCCTACTATACTAAATGGGTTAAAGACTATTATGATAACAATGATTATTGTTTTTGAGATAGGATCTCAACTATTTAGCCCTGGCTGTCCACAGCTAGGTTGTCCTTGAACTCAGAGAGATCCACCCACCTCTCAATGCCTATGTTAGTATCAAACTGCTTTAAGGTAGCTTCTATATTTTGTTTTCATTTTTCATGTTTTAAGACAAGGTGTCACTATATAGTCCAAGCTGGCTTAAACCTTACTATGTAGCTCAGACAGGCCTCCCAATCATGATCTACCTGCCACAGTCTCCTGAATGATAGGAATATAAGCAAGAACCATCACATTCAGCTAGTATTTATTTTCTATGATCTTCTAACATGTTATCACTTTCTGTGTACTTATTTATTTCCTGGCACCATACAATTCTCTAGTATCATCCCTGCCCTGCTCTGAAAATCAGGTATTTCTTTAAGAAATTCAGGTACCTTCTAAAGGTAAGTAGTATTGAAACAATAAGATGTGTTCATTTCTTTTTTTCTCTCTCTCTCTGGCACACACACACACACACATAAATAAATAAATAAAGACTGAAATTAAGATAGAATAAAAGACTAAATTGAATCCCAGAATTAAACCATTTCTTATGAAGAAAAACTCCATTACCAAACACTTTATCTGTAAACCCTGTATCAAATCCTCCCACTGTATGTAAGTGTTCCCAGCTCACCTCCGTTTTGGTGCCCTAATGAACAGCTCACAGAGGAGTCTGCCCTGCTCATCCTTATAGTCTCGGATGGTGTTATAGAGTTCATGGCACACAGCAATCTACACAAAGGAAGAAAAGAAAAAATACCAAAAAGTCAAAAAATCCAACGAAGGCCTAAGGATTATCAACAATTCTTTAATAAAAACATCTCCATAAAAGAAAAACAGAGGGGTTGGGGATTTAGCTCAGTGGTAGAGCACTTGCCTAGCAAGCCTAAGGCCCTGGGTTCGATCCTCAGCTCCAAAAAAAAAAAAAAAAAAAAGAAGAAAAACAGACAGCCAGGTGGTAGTGGTGCATGCCTTTCCCAGCACTCAGGAGGCAGAGGCAGGCGGATCTCTGTGAGTTCAAGGCCAGCCTGGGCTACACAGTAAGTTCCAGAAAAGGCGCAAAGCTACACAGAGAAACCCTGTCTCAAAAAGGAAAAAAAAAAAAAAAAAAAAAAGAGAGAGAAGGAAAAGGAAACTCCTCAAAGTGCCCAGTGGAATCCCAAGTTCTGAAGTATACTGAAAGGTCGTATTCTTTAAAATAATGTTTGGGAGGCAGAAGTGAAAGACAGTTCTACTCTAAGGCCAACCCGGTCTAGATAGTGAGTCGTAGGCCAGCCAGGGTCACATAGCAAGACCCTGTCTCAAAACACCAAAATAAATATATAAATAAACAAACAAAATATTCTTAAGTTTTTGTAACTTTTATTAGATCTTTGTCCCTGACTCCCATTTCCTAGTACTAAGATCACAGGTATGCACCACCATGTCTGACTCTGATTTTCTTTTAAACTAAATCAGCTAATTGGCTCATATTATTCTCCTGTTTAAAAGTAATCTAACTTAATAACTCGAGGTTCAGGGGATCTGACACCCTCTTTTGGCCTCAAGAAACTGCATGGACACAGTGCCTTTACATACACACTTGCAAAAAATTCATATTCATAAAATAATGAAAATCATTTTTAAAAAGCTGGGCATAGTGACATACAACTTTAATTCTAGCACTCGAGAGTCTAAGGCAGGAATTTGTTTATATTACACACTGAACTCCATGCTCCATGTGAAAATGGAGCTAGCCTCACATAACCATATCTCAAGCACTTGAACTGTGCTCACTACATGACAGGCACACAATTGTTTTGTTGAATGAATATAAAACACGAAACACTGATGTTTTCATTTGAAAATATTAAATTATACTATTACTGTTAAGACTTGTGGCTAAATATATACTTTTCACAAAAGAAATAAACCTATCAAACCAGAGGGAGCTCAACTGCTTCAAAGACGGAAGTGTAGGCAAACCTTAGGAAAGCAGGCAGACCATGAAGCCTTAGTTACTCACAGGATCTACAGTTGGAAGATTGGACAGTCTCCTCCGTTTCCTGCTTGGGCCTGGTGTGGGCACAGAATGGTGTGCATCATCAAAGTCCCCACTGACACTGCTGGAAGGGGAGGTAGCTCTTCTTCTCTTGGAACCCATGGAATCCAACTTCTTCTATAAGAAATAATTAGCCAAGTACTTATATTTAATCTTCAACAATGCCAACAAACTCTCAGCTAGACATACACCACCAAACTTCTCGTTCATTTAAGATTGTTCGTTTCAGAGGAATTTAACTAGTTCTAAGTTAATTTAATTTAATTTGTTAATTTAAGTCCTGGACTTTAATGTTTTTAGCCTTTTACTTATCAGAGTGCCACACTATCAAACTCTGATAGGGCAAATTTGGCAGAAGTATACACATTTATGTCAATAATTCTAGATTATTCAACCACTTCTTGCCCCAGATTTATCCTAGAATGTGGCTTCCCAACCTATATGTAGTTTTTTTTTTTAATTTATTATTTTTGATGTATGTGGGTGTTATGCCTGCATAAGTATCTGGGCATCACATGTGTGCCTGATGCCGGAAGAGGCCCGAAGAGCGCATCAGATCCCCTGCAATTGGAGGTACAACTGGCTGTGAGTTGTCAAGTAAGTGCCCGGGAATGAACCCAGCCAGGTCCTCTGGAAGAGCAGCCAGCACTCATAACCACTGAGCCACCTTCCCAGTCCCCCATGTGTAGTCTTTAACAGTGTGCTGGAAAGACTGATCTCTAAGACCCTGAGGCAGCCTAATAAGCAGGATGTACAAAGGGCTAGCAGCCTCATCTGCTTTCCTGCATATCTTACAATTATACCCATAACCTAAGTGAGCCATAGCGTGGAAAACAAAACGAAGAAGTGGTACTTAAGGCACTGAGTAGTGCAAAAGGGGGTGGAGCAGCAAACTTACTAGCACCGTAAAAGTACCCTAAAAATGAATTCTCCACTTAAAGCAGAATTCATAAAAAAATACTCCTGTGAAACAATGTAATTTTGCTATATCTGGGGAGAACTAGTAATCTGTGCTTTGAAGTCTTCTATTAAGTCTTCCCTTCAGTCCTATGATGTACACTACAGTCACATATTTTGAAAATAGCATTAAGCCTCACTAGATGATCTGGAAGAACATGTTATATACACGGGCTCCTGGGTACCATGTGGACATTTGGAAGCACATAAACATTTGCTCTTGGCTTTAGGCTGACTGAAATTTTTGTTTGCTTGCTAGCTTTTGGTATTTCTTATTGCTATTTGCAGTACTAGGGACAAGATGTAGGGCCTCACACATGATAGGAAAGCACTCTAACCCTAAGCCATCTCTCTAATCCAGAAGAGACTGTGTGTGTGTGTGTGTGTGTGTGTGTGTGTGTGTGTGTGTGTACAGGTTGACATTGGATGTCTTCCTTTAGCACTGTCCACCTTTTTTTTTGAAAAAGGGTTGTTCATTAACCTGGAAAATGCCTAGTCAGTGAGTGCCTAAGACCTACTTGTCTCTACCCCTCTAGTGAGGGGGCTATGGACACTACCACCACACACGGCTTTTAGGTGGGTGCTGGGGGATCTACACTCAAGTCCTTATGTTTATACAGCAAGTACTTTACCCATTAAGATAGCTCCCTAGCCCTCATAAGAACTATTCTTTGCTGGGCATGGTGCACACCTTTAATCCCAGCACTTGAGAAGCAAGGCAGAGGCAGGGGGAATCTCTGTGAACTCAAGGCCAGCCTGGTCTACATATTGAGTTCTAGGCCAGCCAGGACTACATAGTGTCTCAAAAAAAGAAAAAAAAAGAAAAGAAAAGAAAAGAAACTCTTCTTAACATAACTTTATAACATATACATTTGGCTATAATGTAAGAAATGCAACCACTGGAATAAGTTACTACAGGTAAAGGGTATAGACCCAGGAAGTCCTACAATGCTTATATAATTTAACAGCAGTATCAAATAGTGCATTGTAATTTCAAAGAACTTTTCTAAAGCTAAAAGTTAACAGCAGACCCAGTTCCACTCAACATTTGGTTTGGGAAACTCAGACCCTAGCAGCTAAACAAAAAAGAACAGTAAAGCACTGGCTGCCAGTGCTACAGAGAGAAAAATTAGGCTCTCCAGGAAACAAAAGCAAGAACAAAACAAAACTAAAAATCTCTTAAGCAACTAAGAAACAAAAGGGGTCTCCTCTCTCTTGCTTTGAACTTAAATGCACACGGTTGTTTAAAACAGAACCTACAGTGATGATGCTCCTTCCTCCAGGCTTTGGTTTGTTACCAAGTATATTAGTTTGAATTGACTAAAAGTGGTTAAAAGTTTTCTACAAACTTAGGCCAAAAATACCCAGGTTCTGTTGTTGTTCACTTTATGAAAGACTGCTAACTGGCCATAATTCCACAAGTTAATGAAATTAAGGACTATCCTTGGAAACACTGATAAACACAGAAGGGATTCAGATAGGAAGAATTACAAAACTTCAGAATGTTGGGAGGGAAAAGGTAAAGAATGACAGAAACAGAAAAGGGTGAAGATGATCAGTAATTTACCAGCTTTACCAGAGCACAACCAGCGCCTCGAAAAGCCAATCTCCTCATTATGTCTGAAGGCCAAATGAAGCAGTGAGAGAAGGTAGGATTTTATAAGTGCTTATTCAGTTAGTATATCAGAACTGAAAGAGAAGAACAAGGCAGAGAAAAGGGAAATAGGAGCATAAATGAGTGCGAACAGACAGAAAACATAACATTCAAACAGAGCTGCTAAAGAAAAAGAAACAGGCATAATCAGTTCCCAGGTGCACCTGACATTTCTTCCATTTAAAAACCAAATGCTTCCACATGCTTAGAAATGTCTCACTGAGTTTCACCTTTACTCACATGAAATGACTGTCAATTCCAGGAATGAAGCATGCCTGCCCAAGTGCCCCCTAGTCAATAAGAGCAGAGTTCAATCACAGAGCTGGAATGGAGAGTGAACACATGTGGGAGGCTCACATGTGACACCAAGTGTTGGCAAGCTGGAACAAACCAAGAACGGCTCATGAGAGCAAACTCTACAAAATTCTTCCTCCCCACCACCCAAGAGTCAGAGAAAAACATTTCTTTCTAAAAGTTCTATTGGCACTGGAAAGACATAGCATTTAAGTTTAGCAGGGCTTTAAAAAGTCTTCAATTATTTTAGCAGTTCAAAATCACTGCTTTTTATAACGCACTGGAAAGCAAATGACAAAAATGTAAATTATTAGTACTGAGTATATTGTAGTTTTAGATGATATAGTAGCCAAAACCCTTTAATCGTTAATATACTTTCAAAAGACTAGAAAAAGATGCAAGGGAAGGATGGTTTTCGATTTTTATTATCCAAAGTATACATTTTAACATGCAGTGTGGAAGAAATAATGGACCTACACTAAAGAGTCCCAGACCTTCCACCTCTCATTATCTGGTGGATGCTACCCAAATCACAACTTCTCAGATCTATTTCTTCATCTTTAAAGGAAAACAAGGACTTGTCAAACAGCTAAGTTGAAAGAGTGGTTGCCTAGCAGGTGGGAGGCCCAACATTCACTCCTCAGCACCACATGAAACTGGGCATGGCAGTACACACATGTAATACTAGCACTAAAGAGGTGGAGACGGGAACAGAAGTTCAAGGTCATCTCAAAACAAACAAACAAACAAAATGAAAATAATAAAGTGTACCTACAACCTTTGACAGTGAAGAAACGACATACATTAAATTACTTTGAAATTTCAAAGCAAAACTCTTGAGCTACCTAGGCACAGAGCTGGGTCCTCTTTATTTTTGTAGCCCCATTCTATAAAATAGTGCTGAAAATAAAATAAATGTACTGGCCGGGCGGTGGTGGCGCACACCTTTAATCCCAGCACTCGGGAGGCAGAGCCAGGCGGATTTCTGCGAGTTCGAGGCCAGCCTGGGCTACCAAGTGAGTCCCAGGAAAGGCGCAAAGCTACACAGAGAAACCCTGTCTCGAAAAACCAAAAAAAAAAAAAGTACTGAAAATGCATGAGATGTTTAAAACAAACATTTGTGTAATTTAAAGACAGTCTCTAAGCATCACTTCATTTATTTCTTTATAAGCAGAAAACAAATGATTCTGGAGTTTAATTCTAGCTGTTGGCCTCATTTATAGTAAAACATCCAAGAGACTGACAATGAATGTGGACACTTCCCGTGGACAATCAACACTCTAGTGGTCTGGGGAGATAGCAAAGTCGAACGAAGTGCCTGCCACATAGGCATGAGGGCCAGAGTTCTGACCACCAGCACCTACCTACATGTAAGTTAGGCACAGTGTTGGACCAGCGACCCCAGCACTGAGGGAACAGGGGAGGGTAAAGACAGGAGGATCACCGGGTTTTACTGGCAGCCAGCTTAGCCAAAACCCAACAAGCTCCAGGTCTACCGAGAGATCTTGTCTTAAAAAATAAGGTAGCCCTGGAGAGATGGCTCAGAGGTAAAGAGCACTCTAGAGGACCTGGGTTAGATTTCCAGTACTACATGGCAGCCATAACCATCCACAACTCCAGTTCCAGGGGACCCTCTTCTGGTTTCTTCAGGCACCAGGCACACACATGGTGCACACCATACATGGGAGGCAAAACATCCATACACGTAAAATAAATGACTAGATCTCAACATAAATAGAAGTACAAAGCAAGAGAGGAAGACAATGCCATGGATCTCTAGCCTGTACATACACATGCACACATACACAAAATAAGTTTAAAAAAAAAAAAAAAGAGCACTTAAAAATGTGTAACTGTGCAAGCAGCTAGTATATCCAAATATCTGACAACTTGCTAACTTTTAGTATCCTGGGGTTTTTTTTGTTTTGTTTTGTTTTGTTTTTTTTAGTAATATTTAGTATTACAACACACACTTAAAACAAAAGATATTGATTAAAAAGATGACTCAAAGACCAAAAAAAGCAAGCAATTATAATCATACTTCGCACAGGAAAATCACCCATGTTGTCACTCAAGCCTTTAGTATTTATGCCTCAGTTGTTGTCTTTTGTTGGTTTTTTTTGTTTCTTTCTTTTTCTTTTTGCAACAGGGTTTCATACATCCCAAGCTAGTGTTGAACTCAGGACCTGAGTCTCTGAGGCTCCCGCCTCCACATGCTAAATGCTGGGATTACAATCAAGTGCTGCCATGCCCAGGTGTATGCAGTGCTGAGGGACTGAACCTAGTGCTTCACACACATACCAGACAAGCACTCTACCAACTGAGCCCCAAACCAACTCAAGAATCTTTTCCATAAACAACATGACAAAAACCATAGCTTCTGCAACTGTGTTCTAACGTAGAGAAGGCTACCAAGTCAGCATTCGTGTTCACAATGCTTGATGTACTTATCATAATGGTGTATTATACAGCTATACAATTTACTTATCTTGGAGAGGTTGGTAAAGCACTATTATTAGAGCTATGTTTTATACTCTAGTGGAAGTCGTCAAGATTCTTCTATTCCCACCGGTGCCTTTGCACATACACATTTGTTACTGTTTTGATCCCAAACATTTCTTCAAAGATACTATCCTCACTCCCCTCACCCTCCAAGTAGTGGCACATGCCTGTAAATGCAGCTTTCAGGAGACTTGAGGCAGGAGATCATAAACTTGAGGTCATCAACCTGGCAACAAAGTAAGGCCAGGTCAAAGATAAAAAAAGGATACTTTCCAATCTTTCATTTTGGATCTTAAAAACTACTAAAGCAAAAGCTATATTCTTTAATCTCGATACCGAGTCCAATGTGCTTCTGAATTATAGTTGGGAAAAGGAATACTACTAAATGAGGGAGAGAAAGACACTTAGAATCACTTTTCTGTTTTACTGGCAAAAGGTCTCACTATGTAACCCAACCTGGACAGAAATTTGCCATCCTCCTGACTCGACCTCCCACCGGCTGGAACAACAGGTGTGTTCTGCTGTGCCTGGCTCTCAGAAAGTCCGTTTTGAGAAGTTTGGGTGAAGACAGCTTAAACCAACATACACTTCTCCAGTTATTCCTAGAATTCCTATATCCACCTTACTGTGTATTTGTCATTTGTTTTCCAGGAATTCTGTATTTCTGCCCCATCTTTCAAATAAAAATTATTTTCTTTTAATAGCAAGACTCACTGCTTTTTCAGAAAGTAAAATACTTTGAGGCGGAAAATACTTTTAAAACCAGAAAATACAGTTTACAAAACCCCGATTCGTCGTGACGTTGTAGATGAGAAGCTGAAGTCTCTAACCTCTAAATAAATACGTCTCACTGACAAAAAATATTCGGTTTGGGCAAATCACACGGAAAGAGGAAAAAAACACAACCAAAAAACTCATTAGGGAGAGTTTCTGCCGAACGCACAAGAAACAAAAAAAGGAGGCCTTGAGAGGCGGAGGAAAAGAAGAGTTTGCCCGACCTGTCACTGGTTCTGGGGACTAAAGGAAACGTTGACAGCTTTGAAGCCGCCCGGCGACGGGCGGGAAAGGGCAGCGCGGGGAGTTTCCGGGCCCTGGTTCGCCTTTGTCCCCGCCGGCAGGTGCGGCCAGGCTGCTGGGCCTGTCCCGAGGCCCGCCGCCGTGCCCCGCCCCGCGCCCAGCCCGACCAGCGCGTCCGCACCGCAGGGCGGGGCCTCCGCCGCGGCTCCAGCCCGCCGCCCGGGCCGACACAAAGGCCCGGCAGCTGGCCGAGGGGGAGCGGCCCCGCCCGCCCCGGGCCCGGCCTTACCCCGCCGCTCCGCCGCCTGCAGCCCCGGCCGCGGTCCCCGACCGCCGCGCCCCGCCCCGTGGCCGCCACGGCTGCTAGTGCTCCTCTAGCCGCGGCCGCTGCCGTCGCTCCGGCACCCGCCGCCCTTACCGCCCTCACCCCTCCCAGTGCTGCCGTAAATCCAACCCGGGGCCGCCAAGCGAACCCGACTCTGCGCGACAGGGTGTGCGCGCGCACGCGGCGGAGCGCCGACAGGCTTTACGGCAGTAGCTTGAGCGCGAGGCCTTGGCCCCTGCCGCTTCAGTTCGCACGTGGCGTCCGAGAAGGCAAGGTGGATCTGAGATCTCTTCTGCTTCTGAGGTGTCCGCTGCCAGCATGAAGCGGCCGAGTGAGTCGGGTCGGGAGGTGGGCGTAGTCCGCGAACCGAGCAGGTCGTTCTTTCTGGCGCTACGCAGAGGGCTCCCGCAGGCCGTGGCTCTGTTTCCCCGCAGAACTGAGTGAGGGTTGGAAGGCCCAGGACCGACTTCGGCCATGTTCACCAGGGCCTGCTCTGTAGAAGGAAAGCTAGGCCCCTTAGGTGAAGACTAAACCAGATTTATGTCGTTAACGTGTCTGAGCCTGTTTTCGGGCCCGGCGATTTCCTTTCGTATAAGAACTATTCAAAGCCGGGCGGTGATGGCGCACGCCTTTACCCCAGCACTCGAGAGGCAGAGGCAGGCGGATCTCTGAGTTAGAGGCCAGCCTGATCTACAATGCGCGAATTCCAGGACAGGCTCCAAAGCTACCCAGAGAAACCCTGTTCTCAAAAGAACTATTCAAAACCAGTCCGTCGGCCTTGGTGGCACGTGCCAGTAATCCTGTACACGTGATAACGCAAAAGGATCGAAAGTTTGCAGCCAACCTGTATTATGTACTGAAACCCTGGCGCAAAAGTTCATAAAAGGAAACCCCCTTACTTTCCTTGAGATTTGTGGTGCTTTCCTCTAGAAGCTGGTTTCACTCTCGATCTACTGGGTCAAATTGACTGGGATTTGAAAGTGGAGCATGTACTATTAATAAACACCCGGCATAATTTTGCAGGAAAGGTTGAGGCAAGGTTTGTGTAGCCCAGACTAGCCTTAGATTCCCGATCCTCTTGGTCTCAGCCTCCAAAGTGCTGTGTTGATAGGCATGTGCCATCTTCCAACCCCTCTCACCCCCATGAGTCTTATATCAATTGGTGGTTGACTTACCACAAGAAAAGTACATCAAAACATTGTGTTCATCAAAAACTAAGTACAAGGCCTGAAATTTTCAATATATTTTTGAGAGTCCACTGGCCTTATAAAATAGTGTCCTGAGAGCCAGGGATATGGCTAAGCTCATAAAGGCACTTGCCACCAAGCCTGACTGTCAGAGTTCAATCTCCCAAACCCACATGATGGAGAGAACTTACTTCTCAGACCAAACATAAAATAAGTAAATGAAACATGGTTTTTTAGTGGGTGGAGTGGAGAGGTGGCTTAGCATTTAAGAGCACTGGATGCTCTTCCATAAGACCAAGACCAGGGTTTGAGTCCCAGCATCCACATGTCAGCTCACTGCTTTCCATGAAGAAATGAAGCCCTCTAGTGGCTTCCTCCGAGAGAGCACTGCATACATGTGGTGGTTGCCCTGAGAACTGGCAAAACATCCATACATGTAATTTTTAGAAAGTAAAAGCAAAACTAGGTTTACTGCTCAGGTATGCAGTCGTTTGTTTTTGTTTTTGTTTGTTTGTTTTTGGCAGAATTAAAGAAAGCAAGCAAACGTATGACCTGCCATAAGCGGTATAAAATCCAAAAGAAGGTGAGTGTTCCTGAGAGACCTATACCAAATGGATTGCCAAACTGATTTTTTCATCCTCTCTCCTCCATGGGGAAGGCTCTATTAATGATTTAGGGATTGGACGTGGATATAAGCTCTTAAACATCGATGATGCAGCTGTGGCAAGGTGCAGGATGAGAGACAGCCGAAACAGCTCACTGTGACAGAATCTTTACAAAGAGCTGCTGAGTGATTTTTCTGTTTTATGCATACGTGTTCTCTGCATAGTTCCACTTGAAGTTCCATTTTTCTAGGGTGCTTCACATGCGTTATAAATTATGTCTTGGGCTGGAGAGATGGCTCAGCGGTTAAGAGTACTGACTGCTCTTCCGAAGGTCCTGAGTTCAATACCCAGCAACCACATGGTGGCTCACAACCATCTGTAATGAGATCTGGTGCCCTCTTCTGGCCTGCAGCCATATATGCAGGCAGAACACTGCATACATAATAAATAAATCCTTAAAAAAAAATAAATTATGTCTTAAGATGGGCTTATTGCCTAAATCCTAAGTGGTAAAGTGTTTTTTGTAGGGTGAGAATGTTTTTGTAGGGTGAACCTATGGCCCTCATGAATGCTAGGCAAGCACCCTCTTCCGACCTTCTTACAGTGTTTTTAATAGGTCCGAGAACATCATCGAAAATTAAGAAAGGAAGCCAAAAAACGGGGTCACAAGAAGCCTAGGAAGGACCCTGGGATTCCAAATAGTGCTCCCTTTAAAGAAGCTCTTCTTCGTGAAGCTGAGCTAAGGAAACAACAGGTAAAATTTGCAAGCTGGAGCTTGCAGTAGAATATGGTTTCCAGAGTAAACTAACAGCATGGGTCTCCAGCTCATTCATTTCTTTTATGGCTCTGACACAGCTTGAAGAACTAAAGCAGCAGCAGAAACTTGATAGGCAAAAAGAACAAGGAAAGAAAAGAAAACTTGAAGTTGACCCTGGTGACGAACAGTCTAATGTGGAACCTCAGCAGGTAGGGTTATCTGTCCTTAAAAATGAGCTGTGCTCTGAAGCAGAAATAAAATTAAAGAAGTGAAAGATTAATAAGAAAATGTAGATTGTCTCCTATTTAAAATACCAAATATATTGCCTGTAGTCATCTGTAGAAATTTTAATACTGGTAACAACCGCTGTTTCTGATTTTATCATCTTTTCCCCTAATTTTTATATCTTAGGAATCTGAAGAACCCAAAAGCAAGAAAGCTAAATCGGGCAAACAGAATCCAAAGAAGTTGCATTGTCAGGAACTTAAAAAGGTATCTTAGCATAGGTCAGTGTCAGAAATGGTAATGAGACTTTGTAAACTTGAGAGCTCCTTTGTAAAGTGGGAATCCATAGAAGTTGTTGCAGTCAAAGTCAAGAGGGTGGGTAGTGGATTCTTAGTGCATTTGCTTCCTAGCACTGCCAACCCTGATATTCATTTCCCAGGCTCAGTCTTCTCTGTTACCAGAACTGGCTAAGCCTCCTCAGTCAGTACTTCTAAGAAGGCCTGTTAAACTACATGTGCATTGTGGCTCGATCATGTGTTCTGACATGATGAAGTTGTTTCCACTTTGGAGACCCATGTTTTATTAGGTTATCTGACTTTGTTGTGTAGGAAATATTGCTAGCATTCTTCATATAAAAATGAAGGCATGGAGCTCCTGTCTTCTGGACTCATGGCCACATTGAGGGTGTTGCTCAACAAGGAATGCTGTTGTGATGGTTTCTTACTTGACAGGTGATTGAGGCCTCCGATGTTGTGTTAGAGGTTTTGGATGCCAGAGATCCTCTTGGTTGCAGGTGTCCTCAAATAGAAGAAGCTATTGTCCAAAGTGGACATAAAAAGCTGGTACTTGTATTAAATAAATCAGGTGAGTAGAAAGAATCCCCTTTGTCTCATGTGTGCACTTGTGAGGTATGAGGAAAATATCTGAACAGTCTGATTCTCCCTGAAGACTGATAAGATCCAACTCTGACCTCAACAGAACCAATACATGTGCACTGTGGTAGCCAGGGACGTGGGGAGGAGGTAGTTTCTGCAGGTGATTCCACTGGATTTTCCTGCTCTGCTATTCAGCACTTAGTCTCCCTTGGCTATGTGTCTGGGTGGGCTTGAGCAGCACAAAGAAGAGAACCCAGAAGAAAGACAATAAGGAATTGCCAGCAGTGGTTTTTAAGCTTCAACAGATATTGGGGGGGGGGGGTATATTTTGTAGAAAACTAATACAAAAGTGATTTAAAATCACTGTTAGGCTTAGAAAGCTGGTGCCTCTTAGGTGAAGGAAAATTCTGGAAATGTGTGCATAGGTTGACCTACTGCTTAGATTGAGTGAGCAGTACTGGAGATACTGAGATTCAAAAGTAGCTCGGTGGGTATGATGCTTGTCTGGTACTCAAGATGGTTTGCTGCTTAGCACCATATAAAAGCAAGCATGGTAGTGTGTTTCTGTGATCCACCACTGAGGGGATAAAGGGAAGTTCCAAATTTCAAGGTCATTCTCAACTACATAGTAGGTTGAAGGCCTATCTGGAATACATGGGTTGAAAGATTGGGGAAATGCAAATGAATACATTTAACAGTTTACCACATTTAATAAATTAGGCTTAAAAACCGCCAAACTGGAGCATGTCTTTTCCCGATTCTTGCCAGATCTAGTACCAAAAGAGAATTTGGAGAACTGGCTAAATTATTTGAATAAAGAATTGCCAACAGTGGTGTTCAAAGCCTCGACAAACCTGAAGAGCAGAGGGAAGACGCTCAAGGTACACTGTTAGTGGTGGGAAATGTGGTTTCCTCGGGTTTGTGATGATTGAAATATGATGAGTATGCAAAATGTTGATTAAGATGAAAAACAATAAGATCCAACTCTGATTTCATCAAAAGATCATCTGAAAGGCAGTAGAGCCCAGTGGGTTATCTAAGAGCTGGACTCTGGTGCCAGACTTACTCTATTCCACCCAATGGTACTTGCCAGAGTTAATTAAAACTACTCTATTTTGGATTTTTTAAATGTCTAAAGGTAAAGAAGAAGAAGACTGTTCCATTCCAAAGTAAAGTCTGCTGTGGCAAGGAAGCCCTTTGCAAGCTTCTTGGAAGTTTTCAGCAGTCATGTGGAAAAGCTATTCAGGTTGGAGTAATTGGTGAGTTTCATTCAGCACATTTAAGTCTAAAGATACTTAGCCAAGGACATCACATTGTGGAGTGTGTACAGGTTAATTACTAAAGAAAGGATTTGTTCTCAAATGTTAATTCTGACTTAACTCACCAAAACACTGAAAAAAAAAATACCTACCAGCTTCAGAAGTTGGCATCTGAAAGAACACTGAACCTGGTATGGGCAAGGCAACTACCAGAAAATGTGGTTTATAATCTGAGTTTACATTTTTTGTAGGTTTCCCAAATGTGGGGAAAAGCAGCATCATTAATAGCTTAAAACATGAACGGATCTGTAATGTTGGAGTTCCCATGGGACTTACAAGGTAAATAAGACTTACTAATTAGAAAGACATCAGTCAAAGAAAGATAGGTTGTGCTGAGCTAGGAAAATTGATTGGAAAGGCCCAGCTACCTGCAGTTGAGTTTGAAAGGTTGAGGAAAGCTGCCTCAAAGAAGGTAATTGGACCTGGTCCGGAAAGATAAGGAAATAACTGAAGTTTGGATATGTTGCACTGTAACATACAGTGCTTGTTTTAGAAGGACTCTCTGTTAGGGTTTCACATAAACATGAAGCAGTGATGAGAAATTGGATCTGACTGCTGTGCTGAGTTTGTTCAATCCAACCCTGAGCTTCATGTTGTCTTGCCCTTAGACAGACCAGTGTCCCTCTTAATTCCATCTCCCTCTCTTTTTTTCTTTCAGGAGCATGCAGACTGTCCCTTTGGACAAGCAGATCACAGTCATAGATAGTCCGTGCTTCATTATCTCACCATCGAACTCCTCTGCTGCACTTGCTCTGCGGAGTCCAACAAGCATTGAAGTACTAAGACCACTAGAGGCTGCCAGTGCCATTCTGTCCCAGGCTGATAGTCAGCAGGTGAAAGAATTCCCCTTGAGCTCCTTACCACTGTTCTTTATCTACACAGATGAATGACAGTTCGTGTTCTGTTTTTAAGGTGGTATTAAAATACACTGTCCCGGGGTATAAGGATGCACTGGATTTTTTCACTAAACTTGCTCAGAGAAGAGGTCTGCACCAAAAAGGTGGAAGCCCAAATGTTGAAAGTGCCGCTAAACTGTTATGGTCTGAGTGGACAGGGTAAGGTGAATTTGAAGTATTGGCATTGAAGACAACGTAGAATGATAAGGGGACTCAGCTGTGTTTGACAGATCTTATTTTTAATGCCAGTGCCTCATTAGGTTACTACTGCCATCCTCCTACACCCTGGAGTCCTTCTCCACATCTCAGTGAGATTACTGCAGCAAACATGAAGAAGGGCTTTGATCTAGAAGAACTAGAAAGAGATAATGCACACAGCATGCAAGGTGAAATTGTTTTCCTTTGTATTGATGAGTATAACGCTGACAATACCGCAAGTCTTAGCTGTTAACCTGAGTTATTCCTCCTCTAGTCCTCAAGGGCCCTCATCTAACTAATAGAATCCTCTTCCGGTCCTCGGGCCTGACAAATGCAATAATAAAAGAAGCAGACATACCTGAAGAATTGCCAAGACAGAAAGAACACAAACAGGATGGTGAAGACGAAGAAAATGTTGTTGGGGAAAACACTGTAAGTGACTTTTCTAGCATTACCGCACGGAAAGAATGAGGAGGGGCCAAAGGTAGAAACAATTGGTGACAGAATTCCTAACTAGGTGTGCCGCCCAAGACTGATCTACCCTACCTCACAGAGTTAATAAGATGTCTTTGGTCCCCAGGCAGAGAGCTCAGATGTACCCCCTGTAGAAGACACCAGGGAGATGTTACCTGTGGAATCAACAGCAAGTGAGTCTGGGACAAAGGACTTTGAGCACAATTGCTTTTATTTTCTTGTATAAAATCTCACTTTTCTTTTTCTCCTATACAGGTAAACCATCTGACAGATCATTTACCTTGGATAAAATGAGTGAAGAGGATGATGATGCCTATGACTTTAAAACAGATTATGTATAACTGCTACAGATGATAGATGTGTGCAGTGTCCCAGATTGATAGGACACAAACTGTAAATCTTGTGAATATGTATCATGTTATGTACATTTAAAAACTACAAAGCATTTGTGTCAGGCGTGGTGGCACACACCTTTAATCCCGGCCCTCAGGAGGCAGAGGCAGGAGGATCTCTGCCTTAGTGGCCAGCTGGTCTACAGAGTGAGTCCCAGGACAGCTAGGGCTACACAGAGAAACCCTGTCTCAAAAAAAAAAAAAAAAAAAGTGAGTGGGTAGGTGGTCTGTATGCCTTGGGGTGGAGGCTCTAGAGTTATACTGTTGTGACCTGAATTGCTGGAAATTGAACTCTGGGAGAACAGCAGTTGTTTACATTCTTAGAATATGGGGGAAGCTAAGAGAGACGCATGGACCTCCCTGGGAAAAGGAAATAGATAAAATGTCCTGGGTAAACTGGGGTGGGTGTGGGTGGGGGATGGGAACATGAGGGATCAGGATGGTCGAGTTGGGGGTGGAACAGAGGGAAAGAGTAATAAAAGAAATACCTTGTTAGAGGGGCCCCCTAACAATAGTGGAGAGGGTGCCTGAACTGGCCTTCCCCTGTAATCAAGATTGGTGACTACCCTAACCCAGAACCTTCATCCAGTAACTGATGGAAGCAGATGCAGAGATTCACAGCCAAGCACTGGGCTGAGCTCTGGGAGTCCAGTTAAAGAGGGTAGAGGGATTCTATGAGCAAGGGGCATCAAGATCATAACAGGAAAACCAGAGACAGCTGACCTGAGCTTGTGGGCTCTAGATGGACAACTAGGGACCAACCTAGTGAAGGGTGAGTTATGTAGCTTGATCTTTTGTGGGTCCCCTAGCAGTGAGACCAGGACCTGTCCCTGATGCACTATTCAGTATGGTGGGATGCCTTGATGTAGCAGGGAGGAACTTGGTCCTGCTGCAACTTGATATGCCATGCTCTGGATTCCCAAGGAAGACCTTACCCAGAGGGAAGAGTGGAAGGGGGTAGGGGGAGAAACTAGGTATGTAAAATTAAAAACAAAAACAAAAACCAAGCTGCCCTCGTCAGGAGACTGGGTGTCAATATGGAAAGATTTTTAAAATGTTCACCCTTTTCTGCTTTTCAATCTTTGAAATTATGAGGCTATATAAGTTATTTTTAAAATTAAAAAAAATATGGGGGAGAAAATTAGTTCTGTGGAAGCAAAGAAATTTATTGGAAAATGTAGATTTTATTTACAAACTGGACCACAGGTTACAAAATTAAAACCAAGCTGCAGTTCCTAACTACAGCAGTTAGATAGACAAGTGCTGGTTTTATCAGTCTGTCCTTCAGGTCAGTCAGCAATATAGTAAACAAACATTTGGTAAGGCAGATGGAGATATTTGTAGTCATCTGGGAAGCTGACTGCCACAGAAGCGATTTGTGATCTCCACCAGCTGAAACATCCCTTTTCTGTGAGTTGCTACAGAGGGACTCAAGCCTAACACTGTTGACTTCCCACGTGTTGTGTCTTCCAGGATTTCCTGAGTGATGCATTTAGCTTCAATTGTAGTTCACTTTATGTTTGAGGTATCCATATGTCTTCGGATTAAACTGAATTTGCCTGTTGGGTCTGGAATATACCATTTTTCCCAAACATCAGCGTATGAAGCAGCTCTTCCCCAAGGCTTGAAGTGACCGTTCCAGTGAAGTAACTTGGCAGCCTTTACAAACTGGGGTGAATAGCGTTTTCCAGCACTAGAGCCTTAAAGAGAGAAAAAGTGCCAAGTGATTGTACTAGTAAGACAGAGCAATGCTGTGCTACGCTGCAGAAACCGTAAGAGAAACACTGGGTACAGCTCATCCCTAAAGAGGAGTTCTTAGATACCAATTTCTTTTTTCTTTTCTTAAATAACAGTTTTATTTATTTTTACGATTTATTTAGCTATTACATATACAGTGCTCTGTCTGCATGTATGCCTGCAGGCCAGAAGAGGACAGCAGATCGCATCATAGATGGTTGAGCCACCATGTGGTTGCTGGGAATTGAACTCAGGACCTCTGGAAGAGCAGCCAGTGCTCTTAACCTCTGAGCCATCTCTCCAGCCCCGGATACCAATTTCTAATTAGCTTAAATCAGCTGCTACTTTTTCTTTGTTTTGATGTAGAGTCTGCTATGTGGCTCTGGCTGACCTCAAATCAAGGTAGTACTGCTGCCTTAGCATTCCCAAGTGCTGGGATTACCAGCATAAACCACCATACCCTGCCTGACGAACTCTCGACTTACCAAGGTGGCGGACATTCCACATGGGGTCAATGGTGGAATGCTGTTGATAAAATACGATAAGCAGAGGAGGTGTGGTGATGCTGCCAGCCAGTGTTCTGCTGTACAGTCCCTCTCTTGGTAAAACATAAAGAACGTTAGTGAACAGTACTGACCAACTTCTATTAGGAAAGACTTTGTTTAAATAGCTGAATGAGTTACATACTTACTCTACATTAAGTTTCATCCATTTCTCTAGCTGGTTAGTTACATTCTGTCTTTTCCATTCAGTCAAGTTTGCAACAAAAACTCCAGGATTAAAGGAGCAGGTGCTGGCTTTCATGGAAAGCTTGCGAATTCTTTCCTTTTTATAGTCAAGATAGCCAATATAATTGTACTAAAAACACAAATGAGATATTTGCTGCTTCAAACAAAAATTTTTTTATAGCAAAAAAGTCAGTAGTCGGACAAAGGAGACTTCTCAAGTTATTAGCAAAAGTGACATAGGTCTGACAGAAATACAGTTGGGATCTAAAATTTGTCTTAGTAAGTAGAATATCTGAGGAGAATTGGTTGTAAAGTCCATAAATGAATCCACAGAAAAGTAGGCATGCGATTTGGAGTGATGTAACTGCTTAATGTAAGAATGAGCCCTGACTTCACCATTTCAAGCTTTCATAGCGAACAAGGTTTGCAGTAAGTAATTTACCTGGTTCCCTGCCCCCCGGATGATCACTTTCGTAGAGGTTGAATCACAATCTTCTGAAAATGCAGCGGCATGTCCTGGCTTCAGGGGTGTATTGTACAAGGCAAGAATATCACCTGAAATGGAGGAAGGGAAATGAACGATTGCTGTTGAGATTCTGTTCCTTCCACTTTTTCCCCCTACTTTCAAGACAGGGTTTCTCTGTGTAGTCCTGGCTGGCCTGGAACTTATTCTGTAGACCAGGCTGGCCACGAACTCACAGAGATCCACCTGCCTCTTCCTTCTGAGTGCTAGGATTAAAGGCATGTGCCACCACAAGCCTGCAATCTGTTCCTCCCACTTCTTTTTTTTTTTTTTTTTTTGGTTTTTCAAGACAGGGTTTCTCTGTGTAGCTTTGCGCTTTTCCTGGAACTCACTTGGTAGCCCAGGCTGGCCTCGAACTCACAGAGATCCGCCTGGCTCTGCCTCCCGAGTGCTGGGACTAAAGGCGTGCGCCACCACCGCCTGGCTCCTCCCACTTCTAATAGTGGCCTTTTGTGGTAGATTATCATAGGACAACCCTACAGCCCAGAATCCAGATGAAAAAAAGAACTCATTCTTGGGTACCTTGTACAATTACGTCATCATCCATGTATATGGCCTTCTTTGCACTGGGAACCAGAACTGGCAAGTAGAACCTTGCAAAGGTTAACTGAAAAGGAAAGAAGCATCAGCCAGGAGACAGTAGCTGGGCTCTTATTTGTAGACGCTATTAGAACGTTCTCAGAACCCTTATAAAAGACAGTCAATGGACTCTTGGAGCTGCCCAGGTTTGGTCCCTAGGGAACTACCTGCACTGTACTCAGAGTTATCCAAGTATTCTAATCAAATACTCCCCAATAGAAAGAAAGACACATCGAACTCACTGGTTTCATGGACTCCCCCTGGTCAGGATCCTCCTTTACTTTCCCTTCCAAAAGTTTAGTGTCAAAATTTACAATTTTGTACCTGATGCTTTTCAGGGAAACACTGTTAAGCCAGGACCTGACAAAGAAAACACATTTCAGTCTTAAACAGTTATGTTTCTAAAGCAGAGCCTTACCCCTCTGCTTTTCTAACAGTGGCATAATGCAATGTAAGAGAAACCCAAGGCACGAAACAGATGTTTCAAGTTCTTTATCTCTCTAATACTAGGGTTTCCTCACCCGAGATGAAGGCATTCCCACCAAAGTTCCTTCTCAACCAAGAATCTCTGAATCTCTTCTCCCAAAGCTTTACTGTACAAACTCTAGACTTGAGAATACCCCACCAAGACATGGACTTGATTTCTTTTCTTGAGGTACGATCTTACTACATTGCCCAGGTTGACCTTGAATTCACTATTCTCCCTCAGCCACCCCAACGCTGAGATTACAAGGGTGCACCACCATGCCCAGCTGGGCCATGGACTGTTTGGCCTTCTAAAAAATGAGTCCAATCATACTGGCAGTAAAAGCTAGTTATCAATAAAACTAGTATTCAATGTCAGCTACAGAATGATTATTAACTGTGATGAACCTAAGAAATTCACCCACCTGACTCTGTAAGAACAGCCCTTGACACTTGCAGAAGCACTACACATCTTTTCTAGTTCATTCCAAACCTGCAGTATGTTTCTATATCCCACATGGGTTCTGAGTTTTTCAAGAATGAAAACAATTTTCATGAATGTGAATCATGGAGAAAGACGTAAGGACAGAAATACTCAGAACTCTGACAGACTCAGACAAACTGCTTTTTAGATTAAGTTTTGTAGATTTCTGTTTTTAATGTTTTTTGTTGTTGTTGTTTGGTTGTTTGTTTTTCAAGACAGGGTTTCTCTGTGTAGTTCTGGTGCCTGTCCTGGATCTCACTCTGTAGACCAGGCTGGCCTCAAACTCACAGAGATCCACCTGGCTCTGCCTCCCGAGTGCTGGGACTAAAGGCGTGCGCCACCACTGCCCGTCAGTTTTTAATTGTTTTAAGGCAGCCTGTCCTTAAACTCATTGTAGTCAAGGATGCCCTCAGAACTTCTGATTCTCCTGCTTTTACCTCCTGAGTGCTGGGATGACCGGCATGAGCCACCATGCCCAGCTTCTGTGGTGCTGGGAATTGAACCCAGTGCTTTGTGCATGTAAATCTGTAAGAAGCTAGGACTCATAAACCAATATATTACTTCCCTTATTCAGAAGTCAGGTTGCCAAACATTAGACCTATTACTAAACGAACTGTGGAATTAATAGTGTGAGTATGACATCTAGTTTAGTTCCTGACATAAATTATCACTTCTCTTGCCACAGAAACATGACACAATCACGTGAAAAAACTATCTGTACTGTGTGTGTGGTAAAACAGGACGATCTCATACTATGCTGTACAGTAGTTCCTGGCTCAGCAGTGGGCTGGCAAAGAGCACCAGGCAGAGGCAGCATCATTAGGGAAGCAGTGCTCACCGGAGATGGTCTGCTGTACTGTTGAGTGTAACAATGTAAAAAATCACATTCGAGCGAGTGTTATGATGAATGCTATTTACAGCTGCAATGGTCCCACCCAGCCTGTCTTCAGAGGCAGCAATGACCACAGGAATCTCCTCTTGTCTCCCATGTACTGGATGTTGACGAACATCCGCGACGAGGTCTACGGGCTGAAGCCCCAGAATTCCCGAATCTGAAAAGATCACACACAAGGAAAGCACCGGAACACAAACAACCTCATGATTTTTTGTTCTGGTTTGGTTTGGGTTTTGTTTCTTTTGTTCTTTGAAACAGAGTTTCACTGTGTAGTCCTGGCAGTGGCGGGGAACCTGCTATGTAGACCAGGCTGACCTCGAACTCAGAGATCTCCCCGTGCTGAAAGTAAAGGTGTTTACGTAAAAAATGTAAACATGCCCAGCAAGTTTATTTTTTTATGTTTTGGTTTTTTGAGACAGGTTTTCTCTATGTAGCCCTGGCTGTCCTGGAACTCACTCTGTAGACCAGGCTGGCCTTGAACTCACAGAGATCCACTGTGATGCCTCTGCCTCTTGAGTGCTGGGATTAAAGGCATGTGCCGCTACCACCCGGCTGCCCAGCAAGTTACAGAGTCCAAGACATGGAAGGAGGTAACATGAGAATTACAGTAGCAATTTACTTATTCTTTCTTGCCCATTAACTTTGAAGCACACAATAGAATATTGTGTTTTCATATATGTAACCACTTGGAAAGAAGTGGGAGAATTTTAAAAATAACCTGGCAACAACACTCTCGGTATACCATTAGTATGGAGGTTCCAGAACCTTTCTGAAGTGTGTTCTGGCGGTTTATCAGCGGCCTTAAAGGGGTAGATGACCTCTGTCTAATCATTCTTTCTTTTTTTTTTTTTTTGGTTTTTTGAGACAGGGTTTCTCTGTGTAGCTTTGCGCCTTTCCTGGAACTCACTTGGTAGCCCAGGCTGGCCTCGAACTCACAGAGATCCGCCTGGCTCTGCCTCCCGAGTGCTGGGACTAAAGGCGTGCGCCACCACCGCCCGGCTAATCATTCTTTCTTAAGGACTATCTAAAACAAAGAAGTGTCAAATTTTTAGGCTGAGGATTTAGCTCAGCAGTAAGGGTATACGGTCCACATGTATAAGGCCCCGGGTTCAACTCAAGCACACCAAAACAAGCCACCCATTTATTTATACTTATAAAAACCTAGAAACAGTTTTTCAAACCACAAATCGTATGGAGGCATAAAAATCAATGTAACGGATCATGATCAGAATTTACTCTCCTGAGCCGGGGATGAACCTCGGCTCTAGCATATGTTAAGCAAGCTCTCTACTGCTAAGCTATATCCCTAGGCCTATAATTTGAGTTTAAACAGGAAAAACTTTGGATTGGAATAAAAAAATAAATTTAAAACGAGAGTTCAATACAAAATAACTGCAGTATTACTCTGTAAACCATCCTTGCCTTTTATGATACAGTGGGACCTCCATATTTATGATTTCCATATCTGCTGATTTAATCAACCACAGGTGGAAAACATTAGAAAGCAATTACTGTGCTAAATATGTAGAACTTTGATTTTTATCATTAGTACCTAAATAGTACAATATAACATGGATTTATACTATACAAGATATATGTAATCTAGAGGTACTTTATAGTACATAGTAAGATGTACACAAGTTATATGCAAGTTTTTTGTAATTTTGTGCAAAAAGTATAAGTATCTGAAGATTTGGGTACTACAGCCAGTCCTATGAATATAGAAGGACAGCTGTATATTCACTCTGCCACCAATGAACACTGGTCTTATTATATGCTAGATAATGTCTAGTCCTGGAGTTACAACCATGAATAAAGCATGTGAATTTTAACTAGACAGATATCTATGCCTATGTATGTGCTGCCTGTAATGCAGTTCTTACTGTGGGATTGCCATCAAAATCTGAAAGTTTAAAAAAAAAGAAAAGAAAATGTATCTTCTTATGGATACAAATAAATTTAACAGCATTAAAATTACATACACAAATAAAATAAAAAAGTCTTAATTACATATATGAAGTTTACATTATGCTTATGATAAAAATCACATGGAAAAGTCTATTTTTATCATGTAGTTTAATATACTCTCAAATATATAGAAAAAATACAAAGTGAGAAAAGAAGATACCAGGTCAAAATTTTTATAGTAGGTTCTCGGATCAATGAAATAACTTACTCAACTAGTTCTGACTAAATAATTCCATTTCTGTCTCCAAGTGCTGGGCTTATAGATATGAGCTAACTCTGGTTTTATTTCCTTTTTGAGAAAGAGTCTTATGTAGCTCAGGCTGACCTCAACTTGGTACATAACCAAAGACGGCTTGAACTCCCCCCCCAATACCTCGCCAATGTTACTTATTATTGTGTGTATGTGGATATGTGATGTGTGGTACGCCATGGTGCACATTGCTGGATTGCTACCCACTAGGGTGTGTGTATATATATATTTTAAAGTAAAGTTTTGCTATTACCTATACTGGCCTCGAATTCATGATTCTCTTGCCTTGCCTCACTTCCCAATTGCTAGGATTTTGGGGATGTGTCATCACATCTAGCCTCAAAAACGATTTTTGAAAACAAGGACATTATGGTTCACACCTGTAATCCCATCACTACAGAGGCTGAGGCAGGAGGATCAGGAATTCAAGAACGGTCTAAACTACACAGTGAGTCTGAAGCCAGTCTAAGCCATAGATCCAGTCTCAAAACAAGAGAAAACAACAAAAGATATCTGCAAACACCCTGAAGCCTCAGATACCCCTCATTACCAGGGTAGACTCATATGAACAACTGGACAGTTGCAATGTAATTATACAATAAAATGATTTTTAATCAGCTGACAGACTTTGTTTTACTACGAAAGCCCCACTGCCGTGATTGCTAAGTTAAAAGAACGTCACCACGTTGGCACTGTAGTGACAACAGCAAGCGTCAAGCCAACACCAGGTCACTGCCTGGGCTCATCTTCCAAAGCTCTGACCCGCTGGAAGGCAAGCAGGTGGCAGCCCACAGACACGCCTTTGATAGAACAAGTATTCTCTCAGATTAAGTCCTTAGCTAAAGACTTCACTACAGAGAGAAGAGCGAGCGGGAGGCACCGTCTGAAACGGATGAGTACCCACTGTGCCTTCTGTTGGAGTAAACTTGGACAAGCTGCCAGACTCAGACCCCGACTTGCTCCTGTGTTGAACTCCAGCCCCTCCCCCTTGGCTAACTGCTATCCACCTTATCCAGACAGCCTGAGCAAGGCAACTTCTAAAGCTAGAACAGCCTTGTCTGGACAAACTACTCCAGGAAGTCGAACTTGCACATAGTCCTGAATCTGCATTTAACTTCCCACTGCCAAAATCTCTACTATAAACTCCAAGTATTCCCTTCCTTCTTTTCACAGACACCCCTTCCCACTGTGTCTGTCCTCTGCTATTTGAAGTGAACAGTCCTATCTGCTGAGGTCACTGGTCTCTTTTGGCCTTCTGCCCCTTTACACTGTCTCGGGGTCTTTGTAAGTCCAAGAAGCAAGTTTTCTTTAACATAGTGCTATAAGTCAGAATGAGGGGCATGAGGACCCCCAGTGGTACAGAGTTAGTAAAGGTTCCCATACCTGAAACTTCATTTCTTAGCAGACTACTCAAGCTGAGGAAGTTATGGTGCAAAACCAGTAAGAAGAGAACAACAGCCAGGACCCAGATGATGATGTTTACTGAAACAGAGGAAACCTGCGTTACATCTTTTGGCTTTGGTCTAGGTATAAAAACAATGGAATTTGGAGAGAGAGAGAGCATACCTTTACGGAATGACATCCTTTTCTTCTGTCTTACACAAACATTAGATACTAATCCTATAAAATACAAGTCCCCAAAGTCAGTTAGTACGTGAGAATGGTCATCAAAACACTTAAACACTCTTATTCAGACACTTATTTTTAAATTAATAACTTCCAAGCACCCAACCTGGGGCCTGAAAAAAGATTTTTTAAAGATTTATTTATTTATTTATTTAATGTATGTATGAGTGCGCTTTCTGTATGCACCTTTACACCAGAAGAGGGCATCAGAGCCACCTACAGAAGGTTGTGAGCCACAATGTAGGTGCTGGGAATTGAACTCAAGACCTCTGGAAAAGCAGACAGTGCTTTTAATCTCTGAGCCATCACTCCAGCCCAGAGCGAAAATTTTATGATGATCATAATACAGTATTTTCATATGATATTTGAGAACACATAGCTTTAGCCAGTTCCAAGAGATTCAACACTTTCTTCTGGCCTCTGCAGGTACTGCATGCACATGGTACACACACAGAGAAGCAGGAATGTTTGTATACACATAAAAACCTGCTTTTAGGAAAATAAGCCAGGCTGAGGACACGGCTCAGGGGGTAAGAGTGCTGGCTGGGTAAGTACAAGGAACTGCACGTGTATCTGCAGCTCCCACGTCAAAAGCTGGGCATGGTCACATGCACACTGTGACCTCAGCACTGTGGGAGGGAGGTACAGATAGGAGGCTCCCCGAGGCTTGCTGACCACAGCCTAGCTCTAGATTCAGTAAGCAGAGTGATACAGCAGTACACCGGAGGTCCACCTCTGGGCTCTGCACACCTGCACGTACAACACACCCAGACAGAGCGTCCCCAGATGCATCTCTGCTGACGAAATGACCCAGCAGTGAGAAAGTGGGTCCAGTGCTGGCACTCTCTGGGCCCCTCTGCCCATTCGACACCTTTCCTTTTTCAAAACAATCCAATGGAAATAAGACTGTGGATATGTATTTATGGAATTAAATCAATTAAACACATTTCTACAACAATCTCTTGGAAATAGTTCCTCAAAGATAGATTTTATAAAACCAGAAACTGGGACTCTAAGTTTAAGACCTTTAACCCTTTTGTAAACTTCACCTATAAGTATATCTAAACATGTAGATAGGGACAGTTATTTACAAAGCACTTCCAGCCACACCACACTGCTAAGAAAGTTCATCTAAACCGTGTGTACACTGGGCATTTAATTTCCCAAGGTCTTTATAAAAGTAGGGATATCTATTTTAAATCGGACCATGGGTCATATTACAAATCTGAGGCAATGTAACTCAGACTTATAAAGAACAATCTAAAACACATGAACACACTTCTTTTTAAAACAGTATACACAAAACACATTCCACCAATGAACTTCCTCTATAAAAAAAAAAATACACATTATAGACTGCCAAGGTGGCTCAGTGAGTAAGTGTGTATTTGCAGGACAAGTCTGATGACCACAGTTCGATCCCCAGAAACCAGGGAAAGAAACGACCCTGAAAATTGTCCTCCCTCTGACTTCCACGTGTACACCATGGTTCTCTCTCTCTCTCTCTCTCTCTCTCTCTCTCTCTCTCTCTCTCTCTCTCTCTCTCACACACACACACACACACACACACACACACACACTAAAAAACTTAAAGAACACACATTGTAAGCTGGGAAGAGAGCCCAGTCCATTAAGTGCTTGCCGGGCAAGTCAGGACCCAAGTTAGATCCCCAGAACCTACAAAAAAACCAGGGTGTGGTAGCAGACTCATATCCCATCACTGACATGAAGACAGGAGCATCCCTGGTGGACGGCCATCTTAAGGAACACCACCTGGGGCTGACCTTTGGCCTCCACATTTTTGTTCTTATAAACACACAGGACTGCACACACAAAAAATAAAAGAATACACATTATATACCCTGTTATTTGTCTTTATCACATCATAAGCTGAGTCTTCCATACAGAAGCTGGCAAATTGGGAGCTACTCAGTAAAGCCCTAACACCTGCCTGCTTTGAGTTAAATTCCACCAAGACTGGATAAAACAATCTCATTCCAAAAAACTCCAGCTAGTTGCTGGTACAAAAGGCAATGTTTTATCTCATCAACTTCCATTATGTTAGTTACAGGTAGCACTGTATATGGACTGGAAGTCACATGTATCTGAGCTACTCCAGATAGCAGAACATAAGATACTTCTAGCAAGCACTGAATGTACTTAAGTAGATACACATGACAGAATGCAATTGATGATAAGTCTTCCAGCTATCTACACAAAAAATACCAGCTATCAGAGTAAATCTGACCAACGTTGTTTCCTGGTAATGAGAGTTCCTTGATCTGTTCAGAAGGAGCTCTCAAAATCTCATACACACTGTAGGTATATAATAGTAGTAACATTTTTGTCAGAGCACAATTGTGTACAATTTTCTTCACTATGAAAAGTCATGGTGATTTTCTGCAGAAATATAAAACTTTTACGTTCCCAAACCACTTGTATACAAAAAACCTCCTCATAAATAAACACACACACACACACACACACACACACACATACACAGAGAGAGAGAGAGAGAGAGAGACAGAGACAGAGAGACAGAGACAGAGACAGAGAGAGAAGGAGAGCACCCAGGACAGTTATTACCCATTAATATGAAAGAAATCTTATGGAAAAAAATTCTTCTGTTTATTGTTGTTTTTGAAACAGGATCTCAACTATACAGCCCAGGCTGACCCTGAATTTTGCTCGTGTATGTATATATGGCATGTGTGAATGCATATATGTGTGCTTGCATGTACGAGTGCAAGTGTGTGTGTGTGGGGGGGGGGGGAGTCAAAGATTGACATCAGGTGATCACACTCCACCTTACAAAGTCTCTCAATTGAACCCCAACTTGCCAGTCTATTTAAGTCAGCTTGCTCACAGGATCTCATCTCCACCTCCCGAGTGCTGGGATCACAGGTGGGTTGCCATACCCACCCTGCATTTACGTAGATACTGGGGACTTGAACTCTGGTCCTCACACCTGTGTGTTAAGCATATTACCCATCTCTCTAGCCAACCTCCATCTCTAAAACAAACAAATAAATATGCTAGCTACCTGTATTTATATTCACAGTCTCAACAACTATGTTTTAATTTCCCCTCCTATTATTGCGGACCACACATATTCACAAGACGCCGTCCCACGGGGTGCCCTGTGCCCTATCCTACAACTGTTTTCACTTAGCATCATAAACTCCTTTCCATTCCTGGTGAAGCACACCCAGCGGCATGCTAGCATGTTCTGGGGTCTTTCCCTTAAAGGGGGGAGGAGGAGGGAGTGGAGGACAGACAGAACAGCACTCTGCCTCCTTCACACTGAAGGACTGAAAGATCTGAAACACTCTTCTCCCTGCCTTTGCTTCTCTGTTCTTAGATGTCTGTTCCTATGTCAAACCGCTCTTGTGGAGACCACCAACCAGTATCATCTCTCGGTCCTCTTCTTAGACCAACAATCTCACTCTTCCCTCTCAGTTATGAAATCATCCCATGTATGTATCTACTGCTGTATCCCTGTCACCTAGACCATCCCCACCAAAGAAACAGGCATGTGGCATTTGTTGACCGGTCTTGCTAATCCAGGAGCATCTGGTTCTCCAATCAAGAAGAGAATGTAATCTTAATAATAATGGACACTCAATTCCAGCATAAGGAAATGGGATTCCAGCTGAGCACTAGCTCAAAGGGGACCTGGCAAAACACCATTTCGTTTTTCCATCGTTTTATGGTTCAAACACTTTATGGTCTCTACCGCAACCGCCATCCTATGAAATGCTATTGGTAGGGATACAACCCTCAGGGATGAATGGCTATACTTGTAACAGAGTGAGTCTACTCATACATACTAAGGAAAACATAGGGAAGGAGAAAGGGGGAAAGACCCATGAAAATTGTTGTTGCCCTACGATGTCCTGGCTCTGAGGTCAGAAGTGCCAAAGGAGTCTGTATTTTTCTGTAGGGTGGCAAAGTGCAAGGAGACCCGGACATTCTCTTCACCCCTTTGCTGGCTAGGTCCTACTTGACTGTCATGGTCAGGAAATTTCCCCAAACCTCACGTTGCACCTCCCTGGGCTCCATCTCCTGGATGCCTCTCCCTCACAGCTAATTCAATAGCCATATATTTCTGGAGTGATGTGGCCATCATCTCCCTTGACACATTCAAGTTCTAAGTCACAGCTGTGCCCGGGTCCATTGGCTGGAAAAAAAAAAAAAAATGAAAAATTGGTGGCTCCGTGGATGCGGGCAGCAGCAACCTCCCGGCCTAGAGTGCCTAGCATCTCACTGACTCTCCGCATGCACAGCGGAGTGTCCAGAGAGGCAGATGGCCCCAGAGGTCCAGATCCCCAGAACGGGTACCCCATTTAGCTCACTAATGAGGGAAAGCTCCCGCTTTTGAAATACACACCACCCTTGAAAAAGGGGGCTAAGGGAAACTTCTGGTCTTTACCAGGAGGACCTGGTCTGGGAGTGTGAGAGCCATGGAAAACGGCAACCAAGTAGTTGGGCTGAATTTGGGACCCCCTGGGTGGGAGTACGGTGGCTCCTTCCAGAAGGCGTGGGGCCGCCAGGGCCTCGCGTCTCTTCTCCGAGGCAATCTCCTTTCCCTGGAGGATGTGGCTCGGTTATCTTCCCTAACTCTAGGGGTCATTAATGGCCTCCTTACGCTTAGGAGTGACGGGGAGGTGGTGTGGCACTCCCGGGATCCCGCCACGCACTGACACGCCAGGTTAGAGCCGCGTCAGACGAATCGCGGCCCTCGGCAGCTCAGCGCAGCCAGCTTCACCTGCACCGGGAGGAGGGGCCGCCGCCCGCGCCCCGGCCCGCCCCGGCCCGCCCCGCCAGCTCAGCGCTCGCACCGCAGGCCCCAGCCCCAGGCCCACCGTCGAGCCGCCCGCGTCCGCCGCACTCCGGCCGTGGCCCCCCGGCCCGCGAGCTCTGCAGCAGCCACGTTGTGCCACAAACCCTAGTCTGACCGTGGCTCCCGCTTCCAGAGAGCCACGCGGCGCAGCAGGCGCCACGGGGCAGCCCGGTTGCCCGGGTCCTCCCTGGGAAAAGGCCGTCGCTATGGAGACGCGGCGCGCGCCGGCGGCCGTTAAGAGGGGGAGGCGCGGCCCGCAAGTGATTTCCGCCGCGCTCGCGGCTCCCGGCAGCCGGTAGCACTGACCGGCGTACGATGCTCCGGCCGGATCGCAGCCCCAGCCCTCGTGAGCAGTGCGCCGGGTTCTAGGAACCTTAAGAGACGTACCTCCTTTGGTGATGGCGCGGGGCGGGGCCAGAGGTTATCCCTGCCCGTCAGAGACATCCGCTTCCGGGGCCACGGCCGTCGGACTGAGGGGCTCGGCAGGTCGGCCAGGCTGCGTTCGGTGTCTCAACCCGCAAGCTACACTCCTTAAGAATCAGCTACCCTTGCTTCCTTGTCGATCGTCTCCGCCAATCATGCTGGAACATCTGAGTTCGCTGCCCACCCAGATGGTGAGGACGCGCGTCCTGGGTCCCCGCACGCCACTTGGGAGCCCAGCTGCTTCTAAAACCCCGCTGGAATACCGACTGGTGCTGCGTGGTTCGCATCCCCAAAGATTGCCCTAACTTTCCCCTACTAGGACCTCTTCTCTTCCCCAGAGAGGATTCCCTTACCCATGCTCCGTTAAGATGCCCAAAATTTCCCCGAAAATCAAAATTCTGCTTCCTTACTCAGGCCCTTCTGGGAAACTCCTGGTGTTGAGTGCTGCCCTGTGCCAACACTGAGTTCCCCTCAAGAACTGCAGTCTTTTGGTAGTAGGACCAACTCTGCCCCTTCTCTTTCGTCCCTAGGATTACAAGGGCCAGAAGCTAGCTGAACAGATGTTTCAGGGAATTATTCTTTCTTCTGCAGTAAGTATTGCTTTTACCTTTAATCTTGTAATCCCGTCTCCCTCGGTTTGACTGTATTTAATATACTTGGTTTCTTTTCAGGTAGTTGGGTTTATCTACGGGTACGTGGCTGAACAGTTTGGGTGGACTGTCTACATAGTTATGGCCGGATTTGCCTTCTCGTGTTTGGTAAGAAATTTGTGGGTGTTTATTAGCAGCAACATAAATTTTCTAAGTTGGGAAACTTGGTTGGACCTAGTAGTGAGAACCAGAATCAGCTTTTTCTTCATCTTTCCCATTAATGTTTCTGCTTTCTGTTACTGGAAAAGTAGAATGTTAAATAATGTCTGCTGGTGTGAGCTGCACAGAAGAGCAGAGCTTTCTGATTTCCTCTTGCAGCTTACTTCAGGCAGAAGATAAAATATGGCAGGGGTTTCCTGCTGTGCTCACTGCTTCCGTCGTTCTTTTCATTCTTAAAACTGTGAACACGTAAGGCTTGTTCTTACCACCTGCCGGATCTTGTCTGCTCAGTTTCCTCACCTTTAGCATGGTGGTTATTTGGGGACCAGACATTATACATAATAATCTTTTAAACTTTGAGTGGAAATACATGCTGCCTTTTCTCCTTTCTGATCTAGCTGACACTTCCTCCATGGCCTATCTATCGCCGACATCCCCTGAAGTGGTTACCTGTTCAAGACTCAGGCCCAGAAGACAAGAAATCATCGGGGGACAGAAAAATGAAGAGACATGCCAAAAATAATTGATCGGCGCTTTCACGATTCAAGTCATATTTTAACTTATAACTGTTTTATACCATCTCTTCATAATCTTGTTATGGAGAACAGGAATATAAGTATACAATGCTTCTTTCGGTGTACATGATGAATAAACACCTCATAACTGCTAGCACTTTTTTTTCTAGTAGAGTTTTGCAATAGGTTATCACTATGTAGACCAGGCTGTCTCCAAACTCAAAATCCCCCTGCTTCAGCTTCCCATACTGCTAGGATTACAGGCATATGCTACCACACCTGGCTTGATAGTCCAATTTGGTTTTTTTTTTTTTTTTTTAGTTTTGGTTTTGGTTTTGGTTTTTTTGGGTTTTTTTTGAGACAGGGTTTCTCTGTGTAGCTTTGCACCTTTCCTGAAACTTGCTTTGTAGACCAGGCTGGCCTTGAACTCACAGAGATCCGCCTGGCTCTGCCTCCGAGTGCTGGGACTAAAGGCATGCACCACTACTTCCGGCTGATAGTCCAATTTGTAACTATCAAAGTTTCACAATTATGAGTCATTGAACTGTTTTAATGGTGGGTTTTGGTGGTGGTATGGTGGTGTTTTTTGTTTGTGCATTTATTTGTTTTTTTTTTGTTTGTTTGTTTGTTTGTTTTGAGATAAGGTCTTTCTGCCTGGCCCTGGATGTCCTGGAACTCTCTATGTAGACCAGGCTGGCCTTGAACTCACAGAGTTCCACACCTGCCTTCACCTCCCAAGTGCTGGGATTAAAGGCATGCTGTACCATGCCTAGCTCAAATGCTATCAATTAAAACTCATGGTGCAATTCTATGTCTGATCTTTAGTTGGTTATTTTGCAAAAGTTTTATAAGAAGCCAAAGTTAGATGTTTAGAAAATGTTAAGCATCATCTTGTCCCTGCAAGTCCTACATGTTTTTAAATTCACACTTTTTTAAAAGATTTTATTTCATGTGTGTGCATGTTGAGGTCAGAAGACAGTTTGCAGGCATTGGTTATCTCTTTACACCATCAAAGTCCTGGAGCTGGAACTCAGATTGTCGGATGCTTTTACCAGCTGAGCAGTATCAACAGCTCCCTTGGTTCTCTTCCACTGTTTTTTGTTTTTCATTTTGAACATTGATTTGTATGTATTGTGTGTGGGCCCATATGTAGAGATCAGAGAACAGATGTGGGAGTCAGTTCTTTCCTTCTTTGTGGGTCCCAGGGACTGAACTCGGGTTGTTAGACTTGGCAGCAAAAGCTTTTGCCTGAAGAGCTATTTCACAAGACACCCCCCACGCCCACACACACACAGTTCTTTTTAAATTTTTATTTAATTTTTAAATAATCCTGATTGTTGGACAGGAGGAGGTTTCAGGCTTAGAGACCCCCAGGAAGCCATCAGACTCCACAGCCAGGTGGCTATGGGCAGGACTGAGAGCCTAGCCCTACCCAGATGTATCTGGGTGCCCCCATCCCATTATGCTGGAGCCAGACCCATGGTGGGCAACCTAACCAACAGGCCAGAGAGGAAGCAAGCCTGAGGTGAGGAGAAAGAAGAAAAACAAGGCCCTGGGAAAGGGGGAGGGTGGGCAGTAAGTTCTTAACAGCAAACACCTCTGAGAAACTTACCAATGTGAATCTGTAGTAAAATAGCACTTTGGCACCTCTGAAACGAGCATTTAAGCAGAAAACGTGTGTGCCTGAGGGAGACCAAAGTGGTAACTATAAAGCTGGACATTCCTTTTAATATTTCCAAAGGACTGAAAAGAAAAATGTGCTTAAAGGTCTCATATTAGGAGTGGATGTGGAAGAATTGTTAAAAGCAGTGTTCTATTTCTCAGGACTTCCCATATTATGAGTTTAACATCCGCAAAGACCCTAATTCAACAAACCCAGAAAAGATTCTTTTAAAGAAAAATTAAGACAGAGATGAGGCATATTGTTAAGTATAATAAATGTGATTGAAAACTTAGAAACTGGGTTAGAGAGATGGCTCAGAGGTTAAGAGCACTGGCTGCTTTTCCAGAAGTCCTGAGTTCAATTTCTGTCAACCACATGGTGGCTCACAACAATCTGTAATGAGATCTGGTGCCCTCTCCTGGCCTGCAGGCAGAACACAAGAAAAAAGAAAATTTAGAAACTTTGCCAGGCAGGGGTGGCACACACTTTTAGTTCCAGCACTCAGGAGGCAGAGGCAGGTGGATCTCTGTGAGTTCCGGGACAGGCACCAAAACAATACAGAGAAACCCTGTCTCAAAAAAAAAAAAAGAAACAAAAGTTAGAAACTTCCAGACAGAGTTAAAAATCAAGGGAACTGGAGAGATTCTCAGTGGTTAAGATCACTGGCTGCTCTTCCCGAGGACCCAGGTTAAATTCCCAGCACCCACATGGCAGCTCACAATTGTAACTCCAATACCAGGGGATCCAACACCCTCAGACATACATGCAGGCACAGGCAAAACACCAATGTACATAGGGGGGAAAATCTAGTTACTTCATGGTCTTGAAATAAAAAGGATGAAAACAAGAACAAAAATATACTAGGCAAAAGGAGAAAGGAGAGTAAATGGTGGAAAAACATAAGAATTATTAGGGGCTGGAGACATGGCTTCACAGTTAAGACCACCCAGGTTCAATCTCTAGCACCCACATGGGGCTCACAACCATCTAATATTCTAGTTCCAGGAAATCTGGCTCCCTCTTTTGACCTCTGTGGGCACTGGGCATGCACATGGTGCACAGACATTGATGCAGGGAAAATAAGAATACACATAAAATACATGAATCTTAAAAAATACTTTGCAGCCAGGCAGTGGTGGCACAAGCCTTTAATCCCAGCACTTGGGAGGCAGAGGTAAGTAGATCTCTGTGAGTAGGCCAGCCTGGTCTACTGAGAGAGTTCCAGGACAACCAAGGCTTTCCAGAAACTCTGCCTCAAAAAACAAAACAAAAAAATTAGAGAAAGTGCCAGCTGGTGGTTGCGCACGCCTTTAATCCCAGCACTTGGGAGGCAGAGCCAGGTGGATCTCTGTGAGTTTGAGGCCAGCCTGGTCTACAGAGCGAGATCCAGGAAGGCACCAAAACTACACAGAGAGAAACCCTGTCTCAAAAAAAAAAAAAAAATTAGAGAAAGTATCAGAATTAATGTTTTAGAAACCAGTGTCAACGGATTATCACATCAAAGTGATACGTAGAAAAACAGTAAGAATAGTTTTTATTATATTAGAGAAAAAAAAGAAAAACAGAAAATGCAATATTGCTATATAGATAAGACCTTGTTTGCTCTTAACTGTGTACATGTGTCTGTATGGAGGTGTGTGCACAGAGTGCAGGTGCCTATAGAGGCCAAAGGCATCAGGTCCCAGTTGTGAGCCACCTGATGTCAGGGTGCTGAAAACCAAATGTGGGTGCTTTGCAAGGGTAGTATATTCTCAGCTGCTGAGACACCTCTCTGTGGACTCTGAACTTCTTAATTACATGTACATTCATTTGTGTGTTATGTGTAGGCAGGTGCACCACAGCATGAATGTGGAGGTCAGAGGACAGCTTGCCAAGGTCAGTTCTCAACCATGTGGGTCCAAGGGGTCAAACTCAGGCCTTCAGACTTGTACTTACTTAGCCATTTCTCTGGCTCAAGGATACATTTTAAAATGAAGATGGAAACTTAGTGAATGTTTAAATAATATGGAGAAAAAAAATTAAAAACAATGTGGAAATATGAAAACATGGCATTATTTTTTTTTGAGACAGGGCCTGAAGCTCACTACACAACCAGGCTGGCCTAGAATTCAAAGAGCTCCAGCATCGACTTCCTAAGCACTGGGATTAAAGGTGTGCACCACCATACCTGGCTTAGTGGTTTGGTTTGGTTAAATGGGAGAATTTTTTTTTTTTAAAGCTAGGAAGATAATTGTAATACATTTATGCCAGTAAGTTAGAAATAAGACTGTCCAGAAAGACGTAGCGTTCTTGAACTTTTAAGAACTGGGCGGTGGTGGCTCATGCCTTTAATCCCAGCACTCGGGAGGCAGAGGCAGGCGGAATCTCTGAGTTCAAGACCAGCCTGGGCTATAGAGTGAGTTCCAGGAAAGGCACAAAGCTACATAGAGAAACCCTGTCTCAAAAAACCAAAAGGAAGGAAGGAAGGAAGGGAGGGAGAGAGGGAAGGAGGGAGGGAGGGAGGGAAGGAAGGAAGAAAAATAGGAAGGAAGGAAGGAAGGAAGGAAGGAAGGAAGGAAGGAAGGAAGGAAGGAAGGAAAGAAAAAGAAAGAAAGAAAGAAAGAAAGAAAGAAAGAAAGAAAGAAAGAAAGAAAGAAAGAAAGAAAGAAAGAAAGAAAAAGAAAGAAAAGAAAAGAAAAAGAAATGGCCAGCCCAGGAAAGCTGGCTGGGTGCCGAAGATTTACACCCAGCTGACAGTGGGTCTTCAAACTGTTCTCATAAACCCATCAGAGCAAAACGAAGAGGAATCAGGGACTAGGCTATAACCTGAATTTTAAGACTGTAAGGTCAACAGGTTTTACTTTATTCAATACTTTTAACTCTTGGCACGATAAAAACAAGGGACTAAAAGAGACCATTTCATTAAAATATCGGTGTGTAATTCTCAGAGAAAATGATTTCCCTACACACAACACTTGGAGCTGACCCAGTGGTGCATGCCTTTAATCCTGGCACTAAGAAGCAGGTGGATCTCTTGTGCGTTGGAGTCCAGTCTGTTCTACACAGTGAGTTCCAGGACAGCCAGAGCTACATAGTGAGACCCTGTCTGAGAAAACAAACAACATTTGGAGTAATTTCCAGTCCTTTAACTATAACGGTGAGGGGGCTGGAGAGATGGCTCAGTGGTTCAGAGCACTTGCTGCTCTTACAGAAAACCTGGGTTCAGTTCCCAGCACCCACAGCAGGTGGCTCATAACCACCTGCAAAGCCGAGTCCAGAGGATCCAACACCCTCTCTCTTCTGGCCTCCTCAGGCACCTGCACATACATGTCACACACGTACGTACACATACACGTACACACACGTACACACACACGTGTACACACACACACACACACACACACACACTCAGAAAATTAATCTTAAAAATGAAAATTTAATAAAGACTTGTATTTTATTTATAAAAATCTTTCTAGATGGACATTACTTATTAAGTAACACGTGATATACAATTATGACTTTTTTTTTTTGAGATGAGGGTCTCTAGTATGAGCTGGCCTTGAACTTACTTTGTCATCCAGGCTAGCACTGAACTCATGACCCACCTGCCTGTGTTTCTCAGGTGCTAGGATTCAAGTGTGCACCACTGCACCCAGCTGTCCAGTTACACATTTAAAATATAAAAACTCAGCTGACACTTTATTGTACATAAAGACAGACATTGCGCATATCCAATTGAACTAAGGACCTGGACTTTCCTTAGACATTGCTTAGTTGAAAGAAGAATTCACATTTAAGAGATGTTTTTGCTGATGGAAAAAAGAAATGAGTTACAAGCTACACTTTAGACTGAACAAGAGTTCTAAGAGTCTGAAGACTGAACCCCACTAAGGTTCAGATTAAAGGAAAAAAAAAAAGTTGTTCAAATGCAGCATAGAATTTCATGGTCTTTAACTCTATTCCCAGAACAGTGAGGGACATTAGAGAGTAAACATCACTACTCTCTAAGGTTATAAACAATAGCAAGTAGAAGGAGATGTCAGGTTTTCTTCTTCTTGCTTTTATCACTGCAGTACAATATAACCCAACATTTTCTGGTCCCATTTCAAGCTAGTTAATATCTTTAAAAAATAAACTAGATATAAAGTTGGTTTAAGGCTCAGTAAACAGTAACAAACAAATAGAACATTTTTCCTCATAAAAATAAAATGATATTCAAAGTTTTTTCTTTTGTGAACGTGTTTCACATTAGGCTACCCTGTCTAATGTTATATAATAAGAAGACCCCAAAGAGAGCCCCGAGGATGGCGAGTGGCCTCTGAGTAACTGAAACAGGTTTGTTGTTGTTGTTTAGATGAAAAACCTTTGAAAACAGTCTTTAGTTCTGGCAGCATGTTCGAACAAATCTCAAAAATTCACATTTTCTTCAAAAAACTTCAACTGGCGAGCTTTCACACTGTACGCTGTATACTTGTCCCCCATGTGCTCCCGTAATCGTGCCTGTTTGAGAAACAGATAAGAAAATCAGGACAGAACAGAAAAGGAATTTTTCCTGAGAATCACACTGTAATGAACAGGTCCGTTTCAGTAGGAGGCACCTTAGAGGTCAGATAAGCAGGAGGCTGAGCCCCAAGCTGGTGGATGATATCTGCTTGTCACAGAGTCGGCCATCAGAAAGGGGCCCAGATTATTCATTAGGTACGCTAAACCAACAAGGTGGAGAATTTGAGAGGGAGGCCAGAAAGGGATGGCCATGTCTTCGTTTTGGAACTTTAAAAACCACTGTTTTGTGCCAAATCAGCATGCCAGCTGCTTCTGCCTTTCCTCTATGCTTTGTCCTTTTCTGCTGAATTGTATATTTAAAAACTGCTTCACTTTATTACTCTCCTGAATTTGTTGTCTGACTTCTAACAATACCAAGGAGAAAGCCATATGGGGGAATACTACAAGTTCTGTTTACATACAATTACTGTGTGTGTGTGTGTGTGTATGATCTATGTACAACTGTGTAAGTTTAAACATGCACATGTGGAGGCCAGAGAGCAGTTCTGTGGACTTGGCCCTCCGCTTCCACTTTTACATGGAAGAGCTTGTCCCCACTGAGCCATGTTGCTGACTTCTGCATAAAATTTGGAAACTTCCCCTGTCTCAAAAAACTAAAAAAAAAAAAAAAAAAAATTTTTTTTTGAAACTTCAAATCCAGACCTGAATCCCATCTACTCAAGTTCAAGGCCTGCCTGAGTGAGTTTGAAGCCAAGCTAAGTAACTTAGTGAGACCCAATCTCAGAAAAGGGTGAGGCTTACAAGACCTGACTAATAACCCAAAGATCTGCTGAAATGGATGCTGAAATTTAGAATAACACCTAGTATGTTGAATGGATGTGATACCTATTCTGATAGAATTCACTGAAGACACAGCATCCCTTTGATGATATTCTGGTAAAAATACACAACCTGGAGGTGGAGGCAGGAGGATTGAGCATTCAAGGCCAGCCTACATAGTGAATTTGAGACCAGCCTAGGCTACATGGGACCCTGCCATTAAAAAAAAAAAAAGAATAACCTAGCTAAGACTGTAGCCCATGTCTGTCACACCAGCATCAGGAGGCAGGGGCAGGGGGACTACCAATCTGAGGCCAGTTTATGTTACAAAACAAAGGCCCTCATTAAAAAACACAATGTGAAACTATTCATGCGAACCTAGAGAAGCCCAGTAGCTGGACTAGGACTTAGTCTTGCCTAGCATACAGGGAGCACTGGCCTTGGTCTCCAGCACTGCATAAACTGGGTTTGGCAGCATATGTCTATAATCCCAGCACTTGGGGTGGGGAAGCAGGAGCATCGGAAGTTCAAAGTCACCCTCAGCTACACAGCAGATCTGAGGTCAGCCTAGGCTACATGAGACCTGTCCAGAACAGAAAGGAAACAGAAACAAATAGAAAAATACAAAACCACGTGTTATTTTATTTTTATTTTTTTGGTTTTTTGAGACTAGGTTTCTCTGTCTTGCTCTGTAGGCCAGGCTGGCCTCAAACTCAGAGATGTAACTCTGCCTTCCGAGTGCTGGAATTAAGGGCGTACGCCACTGCCCGGCTCCAAGTGCCATGTTATTGAACACATGGTCTATACTCTTGAAAAGGGTCAATGTGGGGGGCTGGAGAGTAGGCACAGAGTGCACGATGGAATACATTCAAGCACTGGTGGGATGGTTCAGTGGGTAAAGACACTTGCCACGGAAGCCTGGTGACCTCTGCACTGCATTCGAACCCCAGAAACCACACAGTGGAAGGAGAGAACCAACTCTCCAACTGTCCTTACTCTCCACGTTTGTCATGGTATGTGCATGTATGTATGTGCACGCATGCATGCATGCATTCACACATGCACACACAGTAAATTAGTGTAATTTTTAAAAAAGATAGAAGGCTGGAGAGATGACTCAGCAGTTAAGAGCACTTGTTCCTGCAGAGGATCTGGGTTCAGTTTTTAGCATCCACATGGCAGCTCACAACTGTCCATAGCTGGAGCTCCAGGGGATCAAATACCCTCTTCTGACCTTGGTGAGCACTAGGAATGCACATGGTGCAGAGACAAACATGCAAACAGAACATTCACACACATAAAGTGAAATCTAAAAAAACTGTTTTTGGTTTTTTCGAGACAGGGTTTCTCTGTATGTGGTGGTGCCATGCGCCACCAGCACCCGTCTGCCTTGTTTGTGCTCTTAACAAAGTGTGCCTGGAGATCAGAGGGCAGAGCCAGATTAGAGGTCAGGCAGTGGTGGCACACACCTTTAATCCCAGCACCAGGAAGGCTGAGACAGGATGTGATATGGCTGGGCAGAGAAAGGAATATAACGTGGGAGGAGACAGAAGTTCGGCCCTTTTGGCTAAGGACTCAGGCATTCAGTCTGAGGATCCACGGAGACAGAATCTCGCCGCCCTTCCGGCCTGAGGATTCAGTGGTGGTGAGAAGTTTCTCTAGTGGCTTGTTCCTTTGTCTTTCTGATCTTTCAGCATTTACCCCAATATCTGGCTCTGGGTTTTTATTATAAGACCATTTAGGATTTGTGCAACAGCCTCCTTGCTCCCAGGTAAAAGGCTATCTTTCTGGGAGAAGTAGGACATCAACATGTCTATCATTCTACTGCAAGACTGCAGCTAAAACTCAGCAGCGTTCAGCCAAGAAGCAAGAGTTCCTCTTCTGCCCAGCATAGCCGATTGGACCGAGACTCGACTGTGGGTGCAGCCACCCTAAAAACTATTGGGCGTCCGTCAACCACCTTCGTCCCAGACCACACAGCACAGCAGCCCAAGAAAACCAGAAACTACTACCTGAGTCCTCTTCTCCTCCTCCAGCCAAATGCCCCCTGACCACCGCCACCACCGCTGCCCACTCTCCTGTCTTCTCCTCCTCAGACAGACCTTTATATTGCCCAGCCCGTCTGAAACACTTGGAACCAAGTGACCTCCTGTCACAGCCTTCTGAGTACCTGGGACTGCAAGCAAGTGCTACTGAAAATTCACAAAGTTTTACTTTTTAAAAATAATTTATTCTTATTTTATGTATATTGGTGTTTTGCCTGCATGTATGTCTGTGTGAGGGTGTCAGATCTTGGAGTTACAGACAGTAGTTAGCTGCCTTGTGAGTGCTGGGAATTGAACTCAGGACTTCTGGAAGAGCAGCCAGTGCTCTTAACCGCTGAGCCATCTCTCCAGCCCCCTCACGAAGTTTTAAACAGATTAATAAGCAAGAGAGAAAAATTCAGAATATGAAAATTATAAATTAAAATGTAGATATTACTTTCAACTCTACAAACTAAAAAATATTGTAACAACTATAAATAATTGTATGGCAACCAACTTCATAACCTAGTTGAAACTGAGAAATTCCTAGAAATAACCTACCAAGACTGACTCACAAAGAAACAGAAAATCTGTATAGGCTCATAGTGTAAGAATTGAATCAAATATCACCATACATTAGGAGAACCATTTGCAAATCTTATATCTGATGAAAGACTTGTATCCAGAATATATAAAAACTCGACAATTTAAAGGTTAATAGCCCAAGTTTAAAATAAACATTTCTCCAAGGAAAATATGCAAATTGTTAAAGTATATGAAAATACACACAACATCATTAGTCATCAGGGAAATGCAAACCAAACTTACAATGGACTCCATTTTATACCCACTGGAATATTTATACCCACTGGAATGGCTATCATCAAGCAGACAGTCACAAGGACCGTCAAGGGTGTGGAGAAATTGGAACTTCTTATCTTATACTGCTAGTGAGAATACAAAATGGTACAGTCACTTTAGGGAACATTCTGGAAATTGCCCAAACATTTCAATATAGCTATTGTATGATCAAGCAACTTCACTCCTAGAGAATGTACAAATCCAAGAAAAGTGAAGCCTCACAAAAACTTGCCCATGAGTGTTCAGAAGTTAAAAAAAAATGGAAACCACACAAATATCCATCTGCTGATGAGTAAACAAAATTCATAGCATAATATATTTGGCCATGAAAAAAACTGATGTATTAGTACATGTTATAACATGGATGACTCTTCAAAATATTACATGGAGAGAAACAAAACACAAAGGTTACTTGTATGAAATTCCATTTATACAAATTGTCCAGAATAGGAAATATATGTAAATATATGCAGAGAGAACTATTTGTGACTCCTTGGGGGGTCACAATGAAACAATGGGGAACACTGCTAATGTTCTAAGGTTTCTGTGGGGAGCAGGGAAAATGTCCAAACACTGACTGTGGTGATAACCGAACAGGGACAATCACTGAAATGTATACTTCAAATAAGCAAGTCGCATGGTACATAAACTATATTATGTATATTTAAAAGCCTGTAACACAAGCAGCTTGACACGGCTTAAGACACTTACCTCTCTCTCCAATTCATCTTCCTCCTCCAAAATATCATACACCTGCTCGAGAAGCTGAACCCCCAGGCCCTGGATTACATCAGCTCTCAAGACTTCGACTATTCTCCTGATCTTCTCAGAACCTGATATGATAGCTAAAAATGTAGCAATAAGAAACAGGGAAAATAACACCACTACAGCGAGAACAATACAGTCTTTACAAATCCTGCTGCAACAAGAATCCAGCCTAATGAATTCATTGATATATCTTTCTCTGAGCTGGGCATGGTGGTGCACACCTTTCAGCCCAGGCAGAGGCCGGTGGATCTCTGAGTTCAAGGCCAGCTTGATCTACATAATAAGTTCCAGGACAGCTGGGGCTGTGTAGCAAGACCATGTTTCCAAAACAAAAAACAAAAGAAAAAAAAACCAAAGTATCAAAAAATAAATAAATATACCTTTTTCTGTTTTATTTTATATTTTTAAAGATTTATTTATTTTAAGAATGAGTACTCTATCCGCACGCACAATTTTATACCAGAAGAGGGCATCAGATCCCACTAGTGATGGTTGTGAGCTGCCACGTGGTAGCTGGAAATTTGAATTCAGGACTCTGGAAGAGCAGCCAGTGCTCTTAACCACTGAGCAATCGCTCCAGCCCCTTCTGTTTAGTTTTGGAATCTGTTAGGTGACATACAATACTGTGTTTCATTATGACATTTGTATGTATTATTGCGCTTTGATCAGAATCACCTCCTATGACCTCCCAAACCTCCCCACCAGGCACTAGCCCCTTTTCCTCACTTCAAGTAGTCTCATGTCCACTTCCTCACCATGTCTACATTATTATCATGTTACTTATTTCTGTTTGAGTTAGGATCTTAGTCTGTAGCTCAAGCAAGCTGCAAATTCTAAGTAATACTCCTGCCTCAGCGGCTAAGTACAGTGATTATAGGCATGAGTAACTCTGTCTAACTTATTTATATACTTCAGTTCCTTAAAAAAAGGTTATTCATATTTATTTTATGTGTATGGGTGTTTGCCTGCATGTATGTCTCTGCACCACATCTGCAGTACCCACAGAGATCGGAAGAGGGTCTCAGATCCCCTGGAACTGGAGTTACAGATGGTTATGAGCTGCAATATGGGTGGTGAAAATTGAACCCAGGTCCTCTGGAAGATCAGCCAGTACTCTAAACTGCTGGGCCATTTCTCCAGCCCCTATACTTTATTTTAGTTTTTAAAAAATTGGTTTTTCGGGTGCTGGGGATAAATGGAACCCAGGGCCTTGCCTGTTAGCTAAGCGCCCACCACTAAGTCTCACTTCTAGTTTTTAATGCTATAAATTAGTCACTGGCCGGGCAGCGATGGTACACGCCTTTGATCCCAGCACTCAGGAGGCAGAGGCAGGTGGATCTCTGTGAGTTGGAGGCCGGCCTGGGCTACAGAGTGAGATCCGGGACAGGCACCAAAGCTACATGGAGAAACCCTGCCTTGAAAAACAAAAACAAAAACAAAATAACAACAACAACAACAGCAAAAATTAGTCTTTAAGCTTCATGTTATCATCTCCAAAATCTAAGAAAACTAACTTGAAGAATTAACAATTGTCTAACTTGAAGAAAATTCACATTAAAAATTTCAAATATTTTATGCAATGTTATAAGGCTTATTGAATTATTTACATTTATTTTTAAAAATCGATTTTCAAGAGGCTGGAGAAATAGCTCAGTGGTTAAGAGTACCTGTTGCTCTCCTAGAGGACCTGAATTCAATTCTAGCACCCACATCATGTGACCCACTACCATCTGTAACTCCAGCTCTGAGAATAGGAGGACCTCTTCTGGGAATCCAAAGCTCTAATCGCCACGGGCACTGCACTCACATGCGCATATCCACAAATTCTAGCACTTGAGAGGCTGAGGCCAGAAGATCAGGGGTTCAAAGCTATCCTCAGCTACAGAGCAAGTTTGAGGTCAACCTGAGCTACATGAGCCATTGCCTCATAAAACCAAAATATAAAGAGATATAAATTTTCATGAAACTTTGGAATGTATCTACTGACTATATAAGATATACTTTTATGTAGCTATCCAAACGGAAAGTTAAAAACAAAAACAGCTTACAGTATCAGCCTTGTCCTCCACGAACTGAATTTGCTATCTGCTGTGAAAGAACAAAGCAGTAGTCACCTGAAGGCAGCTCTTCACAGTGGAGCTCCGCCTCTTCTGCAACCTTGCCGTGAAGAACCAGCGTGTCACGGTACTTCCGATGAAGTTTGAATTCTGACACGGGATTTAGTACCAGGAGATCTTCACAGCTCTCTTTAGAGTCCAGCTTCAGAGTCTGAGTCATCAGCTGTACCAAGTCACTCATTTCATTGGTATGACTCTTCCTGGGGGGAGGGGAGGGACTCCTTAGCATACACCTGACTTCGTGACAGAAGTTGGATGTGAAATGACCCTTAGGGAGTTCTGATGCAAATGCCATGTGCTTGCTGTCTGACAGACTGACCCTTCCACAGCAACTATAATCTTGTAAAGTACAACAATCAACCTCAGGAAGGCAATGAAGACGGGACCAAATCGACAGGTGGCTTTGGAAAGGAGGCCAGTTCTAGCCCAAGGGCAGACCACAGGCATCTCAAAACACAGAAAGAGAGCTTCAGGCTTTCTGACCTACAGAAGCTAGGGTCAGGGGTCAACAGCCACTGCAAACCGAAGGTGAGAGGAATCTGAGAAAGGAGGGTCAGAAAGAAATAACCCAACTTTGCATACACATTCTACACAGCCATTTCCAAGTGACTTAATTTTACACAAATATAAAAAGTCAAGAATAGTCACAGAAACACAGAAACACCAGCCTCAGAGAGCTAAAATTCACAGGCTCCACTCCACTCCAAACTGAAAAAAAGCAGGAGAGATCACCCTTGTGAAGGGGAAAAAAATCAAATTGATAGAAACAAGCCCAGAAGTGACCCAAGTAATAGAACGAGTAGCCGAGGACACTGAAGTGGTTGTTATAGATATATTTCCTATGGCTACAGAGAGAAAACATGAACATGCTAAGGGAACAGTGTGGAAGACACACAATGGGCCTCTGTTGAACTCGTAGAGATGAAAACACGATGTGTTAAATGGGGCTAATGAACTAGACACAGACAGGTGAGTGAGCACAAATCTTCCATAAAATAGAATCTATGAAAAACAGAACAAAGAAAACTGTGGAAGACTAATCCGAGCATCACAGAGATTGTGGCCATCTATAAGCAGTCTAATACACATTTATTTAGAATTCTCAGAGAGCAGTGAGACCCTGTCTCAAAAAAAGAATCCCAGAGAAGGCAAAGGGCTGTGAGTGTGTCAAAAAGCCCTAAGGAAAATAACAGCCAACACTGATAACAAGTGCAAACTTGTAGGTCCAAGAATATACTCTGTAAGAATTCTGAATGAAAACGACACTGTTTCCATAGAAGACACAAACGGTTTAAAATTTTAAAAACTCAAGTTATGTGTGTAAGTGTCTTGCCTGCGTGATATGCACGACGTGCATACAGTGCTCACGGAGACAAGGAGAGGGCTTCGGGTCGCCTGGAACTGGAGTGGCAGAGGGTTGTGAGCCGCCATGTGGGTGCTGGGAAGGGAACCCAAGCCCTCGGAAGATCGGCCGGCCTTCTTCACCACTGAGTCAGCTCTCCTTTCCTCTCACAGAAGAGGGATTTTAAGCTCCGGCATGTACCAGGAATTACGTGTAATGTTATGAGTACCACAGGCAGGAATACTTTTTAGACTCAGCTCAAACACAGTGAGACAGAAAACCAAGAACTTACCCCTCCCTGGAATCCCCATCTGATTTATCAGTTGAGCTTGTAGAAGAACTTAACTCATCCTCAGACAGACCATGTATCAGTCTCTTTTCCTATTAGTGTTTGGAAAGAACAAAATCAGAATGTAATACTCAAAATGTTTCAAGTGTAACCAGACACTATGTACCTCCATGCAATTAAAAAGGAGAAACTCACAGAAAACTTGAAGTTAATTTATTCAAATGAATGCCAGGCGGTGGTGGTGCACACCTTTAATCCCAGCACTCAGGAGGCAGAGGAAAGTGGATCTCTGAGTTCAAGCCAGCCTGTCTACAGAGTGAGTTTCAGGACAGCTAGGACTGTAATACAGAGAAACCCTGTCTCAAAAAATAAAACAAAGTGAATTTATTCAAATGCTGTCACAGTTCACTCCTGAAGTTCACAATTGAAGACTGAGGAACACCAGGGTGAAGCTTTTCAAGACCACAGTCTCAGTTATGAAGGTATTTCCTTTGCAGAGCAGAGTGGATGGCTGTTCTGGTGATTCGGTTCTCAGGCAGAGGGGCTTACCCCAGAAGGAAAACAGGCATTTTAAACAAGACACAATGACACATTAATCCAGGCAATTCCCACTTGCTACCATATGAGATTATTAAAGTTATATACAAGGTTACCTAGTATAATTCACACAAACCTCACAGCTTTAGAAAGTGCGGATGTCAATTAGTGAAGTAACTAAATGATACTGTAAACAATACACCAGGTTGCTGGTGGCTCACATCTAATCCCAGCACACAGGAAATTTAGACAGAAGAATTGCAGTAAGCCCCAGGCTGGCCTAGGCTTTATATAGGGAATTTGAGAAGACTCTATCTCAAAAACCTTAAATAACCTGACACAAACAGGGAACTAAAGATTCATCATTAGCAACTGAGTTAAAAATCTGGCCATAAAGCCGGGTGGCAGAGGCGCACACCTTTAATCCCATCACTCAGGAGGCAGAGCCAGGTGGGTCTCTTTGAGTTCGAGGCCAGCCTTGTCTACAGAGTGAGATCCAAGACAGGCACCAAAACTACACAGAGAAACCCTGTCTCAAAAAAATAAATAAATAAAAAAATAAGGCCATAAAGATGGATATTTAGTGATACAGAAAAATAGACAAAGTGTTGCCTAATGGATGATCTTAGCCTGGCCTGCTGGTACAGGACTGTAATCTCAGCTACTTCAGAGGCTGAGGCAGAAGGACTGCAAGCTCAAGTTTAGCCTGGGCTACACAGTGACTATAAGATCAACTAGTGAGTTTGTAAAACCCTGTCTCAAAATAAAAGTAGAAAAATGGTCTAGGGAATATACCTCAGTGGTAGTATACTTGCCTAACAAGTGTGAGACCCTAGGCTCAATCCCCAATATCAAAAAACAAAAACAAAATAAAAAAAGAGAGAAAACAAGACAACTCCCTAAGAAAGGCTTCTGACTAAACTTCCAACTGTTAACAAGAATGCCTGGAAAATACATAGCCTTGGGACTGGAGAGGTCACCTAGCCATTAAGAGCACTGGGTGCCATTCCCAGCACCCACATGGTGGCTCACTACCATCTGTAACTCCAGTTCCAGGAGATCTTCTGGCCTCCAGGGCACCAGGCACACATGTAGTGAACAAACACACATACAGGGAAAACACTCATACACATTTTAAAAATGTATACCTTCAATGAGTTGAGCATAACCTTTTTAATTATTATTTGAGTTCTTTTGTTTTTTGTTTGTTTATTGGGGGGGGTTGTTTTTGTTTTCTGGTTTTTCAAGACAGGGTTTCTCTGTAACCTTGGCTATCCTGGAACTCACTCTAGACCAGGCTGGTCTCAAACTCATAGAGATTCACTTGCCTTTGCCTCCCAAGTGCTGGGAATTAAAGGTGTGTGCCGCCACCGCCTGGCCTGAGTTCCTTTCTTGATCAAACGTGAAAAAGAGGGCTAGGCATAGTGGTACACACTTTCTTTAATCCCAGAACTTGGGACACTGGTGGTTGGAATAAGAATGGCCCCCATAAGCTCACAGATTTGAATGTTTGGTCACACTGAGTGGCATTATTAGGAGGTGTGGCCTTGTTGGAGTAGGTGTGGACTTGTTGAAGCAAGTGTGTCACTGGGTGTGGGCTTTGGGATTTCTTATGCTCTAGCCAGGCCCAGTGTCTTGTTCTCTTCCTGCTGCCTATGGCTCCAGATGTAGAACTCTCAGTTACTTTCCAGCACCACGTCTGCCTGTGGGCTGCCATGCCCCCCACCATGACAGCAATGGGCTAAAACTCTGAACTGTAAACCAGCCCCGATTAAATGCTTTCCTTTATAAGAGCTGCCATGGTCATGGTGTCTCTTCAGAGCAACAGAACATTAAGACAGATATGGAGACAGGAGAATCACGAGTTCAAGGTCATCCTGGGCTACACAGCAAGATTTAATCTTAAAATGAACTGAGTATGGTAGTGTATGCCTGTATTCTTAACACCTAGAACATGGAGGCAGGAGGATTTGGAGGTCACCCTCAGCTACACAGAAAGTTCCAAGTTGGCCTCAGTTACTAAGACTCTGTCTCCCAAAAGGAAAAGCATGGTGAGCAATGCCCCTAAAACATGATGCAGACATCTGTTAGGTTAACTGTATTAGGTTTCCCAGGAAAAGACACATCATCTCCATGTCCCTCAGGAGTGTGTGATGTACCTGAGTGATGCTGCAGTCTGAAGAGAATCGTCGGGCAGAAACAGGTTGGTCTTCTTCCTGTGGCTTCACTGGCTCCGCTGCACTTGGAGTTCTCCGAACTGAAGGACCTGAAAATATGAACACCCCAGCAGCTGTTTGTGGTGTGCTGGACTCAGCTAAGGAGGACTTCATATTGAGTACAGAAGACACTACAGGAAGAGTCAGCCAGAGTAACCCAAAGAGCATGTGCATCATCATTCTGGTGTCTGTCACTTTAGCCCAAATTTAGTCCTGGGTTTACCAGCTTTGAAGCTTGGGCAAGTTTTTAGCCTTCTAGAACCACAGGGTAACACTACCTACCTTTGGGGATGACTATAAATATGAAACAAGAAACTTCCCTTAACACATTTACTGTAACGCTGGAGACACAGCCACCTTTAATACAGGAAAACTGGTAACACAACTTTTAGATGATGGTAGTAAGAATGACCCGCAGAGGGGCTGGAGAGATGGCTCAGCAGTTACGAGCACTTGATGCTCTTGCAGGAGACTTGAGATCTGTTGCCAGCACACACATGGTGGCTCCCAGCCATCCATAACTCCACTTTCAGGTAAGCCAACGACTTCTGACCTCTGTAGGCACTAGGCATGCAAGTGGCTTATATATGTACATGCAAGTAAAACACTCATACACGTAAAATAAATCTAAAAACAATTTTAAAAATAGAATTATCCATAGAGCCAGGTACCACACACCTTTAATTCCAACACTCAACAGGCAGTGCCAGATGGATCTCTGAGTTCAAGACTAGCCTAGTCTACATAATAAGTTCCAGGCCAGCCAAAGCTTACATAGTGAGATCATATCTCAAAAAACAAGCAAATAGAGCTGGGCGGTGGTGGCACACACCTTTAATCCCAGCACTTGGGAGGCAGAGGTAGGCGGATCTCTTGTGAGTTCAAGGCCAGCCTGGTCTACAGAGTGAGATCCAGGACAGGCACCAAAACTACAGAGAAACCCTGTCTTGAAAAACAAAACGAAACAAAACCACAAACAAATAAACAAACCCAAACCCCTCCATTCCTTAGCCCAGTGTAGCTCCCTGACCAACAGAGTCTGGATGGGAAAACATGGTAAATATTCACCTGATTTCCAGCCTGAGATTCAAAGTTCAAACACTCTGGCTTTCTCTCTCTCTTTTAAATTTATTTATTTGTTTGTTTAAGAATTTTAGATTTAAAATTTTTATCTTCTGTGTATGAGTGTTCTGGTGCACATGGAGGTCAGAAGAGGGTGTTGGATCCCCTGGAACTGAAGTTAAAGATGGTTGTGAGCTACCACGTAGGTGCTGCGATCTGAACCTGGGTCCTCTGCAAGAGCATCTCTCCACTCCCTGCCTCTCACTTTACTCCTCTTTCTCTGATACGCAGTTAAGAGTCCGTACTCTACAATTTTTCACAAGGCTTATCTAAGAAATTTCAAGAACTCTTCCACATCCTTTTCCCAGGTGGATTATTCTGCTTCCAAGATTGTACACCTAACTAACAACCAGAGCCAATTCTTCTGGCCAGCCACCAACAACCAACTAGATGAAGACGCCGGCGTCACCTGAGGGGAGGAGCATCTCCTCCTGAGACTGCTTTAGTCGTCTCCTCTCTCGGGCCGATAACGGTCGATCCTGAAAGACAGTCACGGAGTTATTTCTGTTTCTACTCACTTTCCCTGTAGCAATGCATGACATAGCATCCAAGAGTGCTAACGGCCTCCCACGGGTCTCTCAAGGAGCGGAAACCACTTTGCATGTGGCGTTTAGTCCACACAAGGGTAACAGCTATGAAAGAGTGATCACAGCCCTGGCTTCTGGAAGATGTTCACTTGTGGACGAGCGAGACAATACTTTCATACTTCTCATATTCAGAATCTACTTAGTCTCCTTACATGATTGCAAGTGGCTCTCTTTGAAGTGCAGACCACGTGCATTGCAACCAAAGCCAATGCTGTGAAGGCACAAATCTGTCCCTTCTAGGACTGTAAAGTGGGGCTAATACATTTTAACATGAACCTCCACAATATACACTGACTTATAAGAAGTATTTTTAAACCCAGCACACATTTATACAAACCTTAGACAATGATGTTGAACTGATCCTTGAACTGTCTCCAGACTCAGCCACAGGTCTACCTTGGTTTTCATTATTTTGTTTTGTTGCTATGGTATCCACTTTTCCAACAGCAGGGGGAGAAGGCAAAAGCCGAGGGGGTGACTCTTGGAACTTAAATAATTTAAAGGGGGCGGGAGATTATCAGTTTCATATACAGTCATCCCTAAAACTTCCCATTGCCAAGTCCCCCATGCATTCATTACTGATTTGTCCTTAAAAATTTTAAAGCACTTAATTTTTTTTTTTTGACAAAGGAAGGTCTCATTCCCCCCAGCTACCCTCAAATTGACTATATGTAGTCAAGAATGAGTATGAATTTCTGATTGTATTTACACAACCTAAATTTTGGGGTCATAGGTTTGTGCCACCATGTCTTTAATTCCCAGCACCCATATCAGGTTTACTTGATGCTAGGGAACCGAACCCAGGGCCACAGGCATGGCAGACAAGCAATCTACCAAATGCGCTTTATCAACATTTTAAAAAGCCAGTCCTGGTTGTGCAGGCCATAATCCCAGCTACCTGAGAGGCTGAGGCAAGAAAATCATAGTTTCAAGACCTGCCTGTGCTACAGAGACTCTGCCAAAAGTGAAGGACTACCTAAGAAGCTTAGGGATAGGATATCTGAATGCATATATCCATATATATATATCCATATGTAGCTATAGAGATACATATGTACATATACATATATATTTTAAGACATAGCTTCTTTTTTTAAGCTTTATCTGTTTTATGTATATGGTGTTCTATCTGCATGTAAACCTGCATGCCAGAAGAGGTTATCAGATTCCATTATAGAAGGTTATGAGCCACCATGTGATTGCTGGGAATTGAACTCAGGACCTCTGGAAGAAATGCCAGTGCTCTTAACCACTGAGCCATCTCTCCAGCCCCAATGGAAGATATTTTAATAAAGGCAGTATTAAGGGCTAGGAATTCAGCTCAGTGGTTGGAGTGCCTATATAGTATTCACAAGACCCTGGATTCATTTTCCAGCATTGCATAGAAAAAAAAATATGGTCAAGAAAATATATAAAAAGAAAATTCATGTTCAGCAACATAACACAAAGGAACCAAACAGCCTGTTCTTTTAACTTTCAAAATGACCCACTCATTTTTGCTATATTTCCAACTCACTGGTACTTGAAAACGAGTATGAAGCATCTTATCCTTGCCCAGCTTCCCGCTCCATTCTTTCCGTTTCTTCTGTACTTTTTGGCAACTGTTAATCATTCTAAACAAAAGTCAAGCTTCCCAGAGCCTGTCTCCCAAGCAGCACAATGACTCACTTCAAAGAGATTGCTCACCTGGCTCTTTGCCTGACCATGGTCAGTCTGTTCTCTTTTTCTCTGCCTTCGCTGTCGAGACACGGAAGGTTCAGACACAGAGTTGTGTGGCTGGAGTCTTGGGTGGATATTGTCCTGTTTTTCTATTATACATCCACCAGGAACTTGATCCTTAAAAGAAAAAGAAGGAAAGAAACACTTACTAAAGAACTGCACATAGTCACAGGACAGTCTTAGAACTTCAGATGCCAATCTCTCCACACCTACTTTTGCAATTGCAAAATGAAGGACTAGAGAGATAGTTAACCAGTTAAGAGCACTGGCTGCTCTTCCAGAGGACCTGGGTTCAATTCCCAGCACCTACTTGGCAGCTCACAACCATCCATAACTCCAGTTCCAGGGGATCCAACACCTTCTTCTGGCCTCTATGGGCACTGGCCACACACCTGGTGCACAGACATCCATGAAGACAAAACACCCACATATCACATAAATTTAAAAATAATGTTAACTGTACAATGGAAGTGAGAAGGAAGCATTCTCTTTTTCAAAATGAATGCTTACGTTTACAGGAAATGATGACCTTAATTATGTTCTGGTTTTTACTCTCTTGTCTCAAACAAAAGCAATTATTTTAACAAAATGCTTAGAAATAAACTTAACAAAAGAAATATAAGACTAATGTTTGGGGTGTAGTTCAATGTAGAGTACTGGCCTAGCATGTCTCATGTCCTAGGTTCAGTCACCAGCACTAAGAAAAAAAATTAAAGTAAAAGACACCTATAGAATGGGAGACAATATTGTCAAATCTTGTGTCTCATGAGATGTGGTAACTAGAAGAACTCTTTCAATTTGATAATAAAAAGAGAAATAAACCAATTAAAAATTGGCAACAAGGGCTAGGAAATGGCTCAGTGCAGAACAGAATTTTCTGCTCTAGCAGAGAACCAAGTTCAGTCTCCAACAACCACACAGTGGCTCACAGCGCTGTGTGTCTGCAGCGCTGATCCAGAGGATCCAATACCCTCTTCTGGCTTGTGTGGGTACCAGGAATGCATATGGTATACATATATACATGCAGGCAAATACACACTTAAAATTAAAATAAATATTAAAAAATTTGCCAGTGATTCTGTACAGACTACTTCTCTAAGGAAGTACACAAATGACCAGTATGTTTATAGAAAGATCCTCAGCACATGAGTCACTAGGAAGATGCAAGGCAAAACCACATTAAGGGTCTGAGAAATGGATCGGTGGTAAAGAACAAGTACTGCTCTTCCAGAAGACCTGAATTTAATTCTCAGCACCCATATCAGGTGGTTCACAACCACCTGTAACTTCAGCTTCAGGGGATCTGATGTCTCTGGCCTCATAGGCTATCTGCCCTCATGTGCACATACCCACACACAGACACAGATAATTTAAAAATAATACAAATAAAATCTAAAAAAACCTAACACCATACATTAAGACTTTATTGCAGAATCCTTTAGGCCAACAGCTATAATCACAAAGCTGGACTGTTGTGGAGTATTTGTTTCCACTGTGTGAAGATGTGTCACTGTGATTGGTTTAATAAAGAGCTAAATGGCCAATGGCTAGGCAAGAGAGAATAGGCAGGACTTCTGGGCAGAGAGAGGAACTCAGGATCAATCTTTCAGTGAGACACTGAAAGTAGTACATATAGTACAGAGGAGAGATAACTGAGCCATGTGGCAGAACATAGAATAGTTAAAAACAGGTTAATTTAAGTTATAAGAGCTAGTTGGGGAAAAGCCTAAGCTAAGGCCAAGCTTTCGCAATTAATAAGTCTCCATGTCGTTATTTGTGAGCTGGCAGCCTAAAGGAAAGTCCGACTACATTTGGCACCCAAAGCCGGGCACATAAATCCACATAGGGCTTGAGAAAGGTGAAAAAAAATTCTGAACACAGAGTCAGACGCAGCTTCCAGGTGACCTCAGTCTCTCAAGCAGGCCAGGTGCTCGAAGCATAGAGGCGCGGCCCCTTTAACAGAGCAGAGCACTTGAGCAGCCTGTGTGCTACTGGGGCAGGAGACTAGACAGAAGTGCCTGTCCACACCTTAGACACGGAAGCTTCCCAGAGCTGGGATGATTAGGCTAAGAGGGTAGAGCCAGCCACCAATGCCATGTGCTAAGCTAGCCATGCAACAGAGGGACTAGCTGCTGCCTAGCAGTTTAAACTTTGGCTCATTCAGTCCGAGAACACTGAAGGCACTTAGTACAGTCAGGACCAAACCGAAAAATCCTCTGAACATGTACAGAATGCTTAAAAATGTGCTTAGATGATAAAGAAAAGAATAGTTTAAAATAGTTTAAAAATAATAAAGTGAAGTCTTTAAGAAAGACTAAAGTAATTAAAAAAAATAAGACATGCAAGGATGAGAAATACAAAGGTTGTCTAGATCCTATATAGTGCTTTTTTTACTTTAAATTTTTTGAATGCTGATGAGCGAAGTGCAAACGCTGCTGCGAGACACAGGATTGCAGAAAAAACTGCTAAAGTAGACCAACCTATATATTTTAAGAATGTCTTAACTTCAGAATAGAAGTCAGGATATATGTTGCATTGGGGGAGAAGTTATGCCTTTGTTTCCACAGGAAACAAAAAACTGTGGATTTCCTCAAAATTAATAAAGACCAGATTTGATTGAGAGACTTCCTGAAAATCTTGGCTACAAACATGAGGGAAGAAAACCAAGAAAAACTACAGGACAGGTGATGTATATGCTGATCCCTCGACATGAGATCATGTCTGATACTGGATGAGAGATGATAAATCTTGTTGGCTACAGAGTCCTCATGACTTATTATTACATGCCATCCTTTCATATGGTATGGATAGAGATTTATTTTACAGTTTGGTTATGCAGTCCAAATGGTCTTATTAAGTTGATAAATGCCTTTTACCTGCTCAAACATAGAACAGAAAGTCATCTTTAGCTGACTTATGCACACTGCACATTCCATACTTATGTTAATGCAGAGATATATGTTACCTTTAAAAGTTTATGTTTTCACTGAGCGTGGTGGCACATGCCTTTAATCCCAGCACTCGGGAGGCAAAGGCAGATGGATCTCTGTGAGTTCAAGGCCAGCCTGGTCTACAGAACGAGCTCCAGGACAGGAACCAAAACTACATGGAGAAACCCTGTCTCAGAAAACAAAAACCAAAAAACAACAACAAAAAAAGTTTATGTTTTCAGCAAAAGAGGACCAGATGAAGACAAGTATCCCAGGTGATCCAACCTCTAAGAATGCATCTGTTGCAGTTTCCTCAAAATTCTACATCCAGAACAACTTCAAAGCTGCTAGCTGAGAGGGTCCAGCCTCACAGACTACTCTAGCCAGGACTTCAGATAAGATCTATACTTTCCCATCACAGAGACTAAACAAAATATAATACAGCTAGTCCTCCTAGGACTTGACCATTATCCTAAATTTCTCAGGGTCCCCTAAAAATGCCATCACCCTCAGACAACAGGAAGCAGCCTAGAGAACATGGTCATTTGGTGAGTTATGAATGTCATCGTTTAAAGGGGTTGGTTGCAAACTGTTACTGGTCATGGTCACAGAAAAAACTAAGCAAGGAAGGTTGGATTTAAGGATCTCTTTCTGAAAAGAAAAAGGGGGAGGGGGCTGGAGAGATGGCTCAGAAGTTAAGAGCACTGTTTGTTCTTCCAAAGGTCCTGAGTTCAATCCCCAGCAACCACATGGTGGCTCACAACCATCTGTAATGAGATCTGGTGCCCTCTTCTGGCCTGCAGGGACACATGCAGACAGAACACTGTATACATAATAAATAAATAAATCTTTAAAAAAAAAAAAAAGAAAAGAAAAGAAAAAGGGGGAGGATATAGGAATGGCAGGATAATAGGATAGATTATTGAATCTACTTTTAAACTAAAAAGCAACTATTAATCTCAAATATTTTACATTGGTATGGAGTTTTATATATTAATATAAATTTAAGATTATTTTTGTTATAACATACTATATATATATATATATATATATATATATATATATATATTTCTACTCTTGAAGATACTTTTGTACATTGATAGAAATTTAAGGTTATTTTTGTTACAACATACTGTATATATGTTTCTTTTCTTGTTTAAGGTATTGTACCTATGCAGCTCATTTAAAAATGTAATGGGCTGGGCGGTGGTGGTGCACGCCTTTAATCCCAGCACTTGGGAGGCAGAGGCAGGTGGATCTCTGTAAATCTGAGGCCAGCCTGGTCTACCAAGTGAGTTATAGAACAGCTAGGACTATTACACAGAGAAACCTTGTCTCAAAAAAAAAAAGAAGGGCTGGAGAGACGGCTCAGAGGTTAAGAGCACTGGCTGCTCTTCCAGAGGTCCTGAGTTCAATTCCCAGCAACGACATGGTGGCTCACAACCATCTGTAATGAGATCTGGTGCCCTCTTCTGGCCTGCAGGCAACATGCAGAGGAATATTGTATACATAATAAATAAATAAATCTTAAAAAAAAAAAAAAAGAAAAAGAACAATTATCAAGTAAGGATTATAGACACAATGTCCAGTCTTTTTGCATGAAGAAATTACTCTATTATCTAACCAATCTTGATGAGGCCAAAGTTTTATACCTAAACTATTTTCTATCATAACTTGTATTACCATCCTAAAAATAACTTTTTAGACTTTAAAACATTTTCTTAGATAAACAACTGAAAATTTTATGTGTCTCAACTTAGAAACTTTACATCTCTTTTGTAAGTTTCCTTTCTGAATTTGGTAACAAAGAAAACAGTGTAACTATCTAGCCTTCAACTTAAGTAAACAGGAAGTGCAGAGTAAACAACTTCCTAAACTATAGAAATAACAGAGACATCTGGCTGCCTGGACAGTCACCCAAATTTCCTCTGAAATGTTGGGGCATCCACCACCGCCCAGCTTAATTGTTCTTATTGTATATAGTTTTACTGTGTTAAGAGTTAAAACCTTTCCTTTTTTTTTTTTTTTTTTTTTTTGGTTTTTCGAGACAGGGTTTCTCTGTGTAGCTTTGTGCCTTTCCTGGGACTCACTTGGTAGCCCAGGATGGCCTCGAACTCACAGAGATCCGCCTGGCTCTGCCTCCCAAGTGCTGGGATTAAAGGTGTGCGCCACCACCGCCCGGCAAAACCTTTCCTTTTTAATTAGACAAAAAGAGGATATTTGCAGGATATTTGATCACACCATGAACCCCAAGTTTACATTTGCATTAATAAAATCAACCTTGGGTCAGGCGGCCAAGTCAGCAACTAGTTGACAGAAAGTAATCATAGAGTCAGACGGTGTCTGTAAGACGACAGAGATGCACAGAAAGTAGTAGGGAAGGACTTTGTGTGGTGAGGGTTTTTTTTTGTTTTAACGGAGCAGAAAGATGCTCTCTCTTGGAGACATAGGCAAAGAGAGGAGGTCAGCTAGTTAGTACTCAACCTCTCTGAGCTAGCAAGTTTTCACCCCAGCCTTTGACTCCCAAGTCTTATTGATAAATAGAATGATGGTAATTCAATTAAAACCTATATTTGCCAGTAGTGACGTAGTCAGTGCCTGAGGGAAGAGAATTCCCACCAAGCTGTGGCCTGAGCAGAGCCGCAATTGCTAGCTGAAACAGCAGTAGATTAAAGTGCGGTCTCTGTGCTGACAGAAAAACAGCACTGGCCAACAAGGCTGGAGATGTAGAACAGTAGTAGAGGACTTGCTTAGTCTGTATTAAGCACTGTGTTTGGTCACAGTATTTAAACAAACAAACAAACAAAAAAAAAATGGACAAGAACGAGTCCTGACAAAATCCTGGACAAAGTAGGTCCCTCATACATCACTACTGGAAAGCAAATGACTACAGTTGCTTTAGAAAACAGCCTTGCAGTCTCTTAAAAAGTTAAAACATGGTGGGGTACTAGAGAGATGGCTCAGTGATTAAGACCACTGGCTGCTCTTTCAGGTTCAACTCCCAGCATCCACACTGTAGCTCACAATCAGCTATAACTCCAGTTCCAGGGGCTCTGATGTCCTCTTCTGCCCTCCACAAGCAACAGGCACAAAAGTGATACACAGACACACATGCAGACAAAACACCCACATGCATAAAATAAACATTTTTTACAGTTAACATAGGTACAGTAAGATGGCTAAGTGAATAAAAGCTCTGCCATGAAAGTGTGATGACCTGATTTTGATCCCTTGAACCCATATAAAAGTCAGAATTGACTCTTTAAATTGTCCTCTGGCATCTATACCCAGGCCATGGTGTCCATCACACACACACACACACACACACACACACACACACACACACACAAATGATTTTTTAAATATTTAAAAAAAAAAAACACACACAGGAGCTAGGGAGATGACTCAGGGGTAAAGAGCACTATGTTCTCTTCCACAGGTTCTGGGTTCGATTCCCAGCACCCACATGGTTGCTCACAATTGTCTGTAACTCCAGTTCTAGAGGATCCAACACCCTTGTCTTGCCTCTTCAGGCATTGCACACACATAAAAATAAACCAACTTTAAAGAAACACATACACACATATCCACAGCAGGGCTACAGACTGAACTCAGCAGTAGAGGACTTGCCTAGCCTCACATGTACAAAGCCCTGAGTTCAATCCCCAACACACACACACACACACACACACACACACACACACACATCAGAGCATTATACGTAGATACATACAGGGCAACATACTTGACAATAAAAACATACTGGCATGCAATGCCATGGATAAACTTTGAAAACATAAAACATTATGTGAGGTAAAAGAAACCAGGCACAAAGGCCATGAATCATTTGATTCTATTTACATGAGATGCTGAGAATTGACAAATCCACGGACATATGTTGCCATGGGCTGCAAATGAGGAAGAAGGGGAATGACTGTCATGTGCATGGTTTGGTTGGTTTGTTTTTGTTGTTCTTTTTAATAAGTGATGAAAATATTCTCTAGTTTAAACTTGCATAACAAACAACTGACATACCCATATCTTTGAGTTTTATTAATAATTAAAAAATTAAGATTTGTTTATTTATTTTATAGGCATGAGTATTTTGTCTGCATGTATGTTATGTATGTGTACCACATGTATGCTAGTGCCTGTGGAGGAGCTCCTGGGACTGGAGTTATGGATGGTTGTAAGCCACCATGGGGGTGCTGGGAGCCAAACCCAGGCTCACTGCAAGAGCAACAAGAACGGAACCATCTCTCTAGCCCCACACTTACACCTTTGTAACCATACTGCCTATCTCTTCCCTCTGAAAACCACTCCTTCTGTGTATCACTCACCTGTTCTGGCTTTTGGTCTTTATTTGGGGGCTGCAATGGCTTCAGCGGTTCATCCCCATCCCCATCCCCATCATCAGAGGACCATCTGGGAAGCAGATTTTCAGGCTGATCGCTGGACTTGTTATCACCCTGCAGCCGCTCCTTCTTGTCTGGAGAAATACTGCGTTGACTGTCGACTTCATTGGAGGCGTCTGACTCTTTCGGTTGACTCTCCTGAACTACGCCATTATTTGCTGAGTCCCTCCTCTCTGCAGGTAAGATATCGATGTTTATCTTGCTGATTGTGGCAAATGACTCTGCAGTATTGTTCATATCTGGCTTGCCAGTGTGGCCTTTGAGGCTAGCAGGTGATTTCAAGGGACCAGTGGCCACTGGTTTCTCTTGGGACAAACACTTATCTTCACCCTGGGTAAAAAGATGTTCTGAAGTTATTACTGTACCTCATACCATATACAAAAATTAACTCAAAATGGAACAGCAGGTTCCTCAAAAAGTTAAACATAGAATTACCATTTAACTCAGCAATTTTACTTTTTAGCATGCACTTTATTTTTATTATTATTATTATTTTAATTTTATGATTATTGGTGTTTTGCCTGTATGTATGTCTATGTGAGGGTGTCAGAAGCCCTGGAACTGGAGTTACAGACAGGTATGAGCTGCCATATGGATGCTGGGAATTGAACTCTGGTCCTCAGAAGAATAGTCAGTGCTCTTAACCACTGAGCAATCTCCCCAGCCCCATGGCATGCACTTTAGAAAAATAAAAAGGAGGAACTCAAGCAGGTATGTGGGCCAATGATTCCAGCATCATTATTAAAAAAGAGTGTGCACAGTGGCACGCATCGTATTCCCAGTGACTGAGGTGGTGGGCTGAAATGGGAGGACTATCGTGATCTGAGGCCAGCCTGAGGACTCGGTGAGTTCCAAGCTACCCAGGGCTATATAGCAAGACTCTATTTTAAACAAGAAAGAAAGCTGAGCATGGTAGCACATGCCTTTAATTGCATTACTCGGGAAGCAGAGGCAGGCATATCTACAAGTTCAAGGCCAGCCTGGTCTATATTCTGCGTTCCAGGACAGTCAGAGCTAAATAACAGAGACGCTGTCTCCAAAGGAAAAAAAAGATAGAAAAAAAAAAAAAAGAAGACAAAGTAGAAACAACCCAAATGTTTATCAACAAATCAATGGATAAAATGTGGTATATATATAAGATGGCTTCTGCGAGTACCCACACATAGCATATACTCTCACATAAACATATACAAAGACATTAACTTTTTTTAAAGGGAGGGGATGACATTCTAACATATGTTATCAAAGAGATGACCCTGAAAAGAAGCTAAGTGAAAAAATCCAGATAAAAAAATTATACTATATATAGCTGGGCGATAGTGGCACATGCCTTTAATCCCAGCACTCAGGAGGCAGAGACAGGCAATCTCTGAATTCAAGGCCAGCCTGGGCTACAGAGCGAGATCCAGGACAGCCAGAGCTAAACAGAGAAAAACCAAATATATTTGTATATGTATGTGTGTGTGTGTGTGTGTGTGTGTGTGTGTGTGTGTGTGTGTAGTATGATTCTATTTACATAAATTGTCTAAAGCATGAAAATTCATTGATACAGAAAACAGGTAAGAGGTTCCCAGGCTCTGGAGATGGGGGGATCGGGAGTTAGAGCTTAATGAGTAAGGAGTTTCAGTTCTGTATGTTGGAAGAATTTTTGAGGCTAGTGATGAGGGCTATATCACAACACTGTGAATATAATCAAGGACACTGGACAATATGCTTAAGAGTTGTTAAAATACAGACTGTCTAGGTGGCTCAGCAGACAAGGGCATACGCTGCCAAGCCTGGGGACCTGAGCATGACCCCTGGAACCACACGGTGGAAAGAGAGAACACACCACTGCAAGTTCTCTTCCTCTCTCTCCCCCCTTGTTTCTCTCTCTCTCCCTCTCTCTCTCTCACACACACACACCAAAATAAATAAATAAATAAATACATAAATGCAAAGAAATGTTTTTCAAGGTCTGGGCATACTGTTTAGAGATAGGGCCCCTGCCTACCATGCACAAGGTTGTGGGTGAAAACCCTAGCATTGGTGGAAAGGGTGTTTACAAATGAAGGAAAAAGCACATGATCACCTCAACAGATGTAGAAAAATCCTCTGACAAAATTCAATACCCTTGCATGATGGAAAAACAAACAAGGGCCAGAGGAAACTATCCTAAGATAGTAAGGCCATGTGTGGAAAATCTAAACTGCACATCATGCTTAGTGACCAAACTAAGAGGCTTCCCTTCCAGATCAGAAGCAAAGGGAAGTTGTCCCTCATTACTTTCACTTAACATAATACTGTAGGTGATAGCCAGGGAAGATATAAAATTATCTGTCTGTAGGCTAGATGGTTTTGTACATAAAAGCCCTAAAGATTACACACAAAGATCTCTCTCTCTCTCTCTCTCTCTCTCTCTCTCTCTCTCTCTCTCTCTCTCTCTCTCTCTCTCACACACACACACACACACACACACACACACACACACACACACACACCAACCTAGTAGAACTAATAAAGTTAACAAAGTTTTGTGAGTTTGTTGGTTTTTTTTTTTTTCCTGCTTTCTCTATAGTCTTGGCTGTCCTGGATCTCACTCTGTAGACCAGGCTGGCCTCAAACTCACAGAGATCTGCCTGCCTCTGCCTCCTGAGTGCTGGGATTAAAGGCGTGCACCACCACACCTGTCTGATATTGTTATATGAATATTTACTAATAAAAATGGAACCACTTAGACAGAAAGTAATATTGGTTGGTGAGAACATGAAGAAACTGGAAATGCAAATGATATAGCTGCTGTGGAAATCTGTGCGGTGCCCAAAGGGGTTACACACAGACTTATCACTTGACGTGGCTTTTACACACAGGTAGACAGCCCCCCAAAACTGAAACCAGGTGCTCAAGCACTGGTCCTAAATGTTCACAGCAAGACCCACCAGTGAGAAGAACCCAAATGTCGATCCATGGGTGAGTGGATAAACCAATGCAGTTTATTATTCAGACCTCAAAGAAATGAGGTATTGGTATATGCTGCACGGCATAATATTAAAACATTTTATATTAAAAATTAATATAATTTTAAAACATATGTTTTAAAAACATAATATAATATGTTTTATTAATAACATAATTATTAAAACATAATAACTCAGACACAAAAGGCCACCAGTTGTATGATTCCATTTTATGAAATATTCAGGAAAGGGAAACATATGCATAGAGACAGAAAACACTGGTGTTTGGTAAGGTAGGGGAGGCTATAAACAGTGGCAGCTTAATGTGTAAGGAGCTTCCTTTTGGTGATGAAAACATTGTGGAACTAGAAAAGAAGTGATCATTGCAATTTGTGAGTGTGCTAAATGCCCATGATTGTCTGCAGCTTCTGTGGGGCTGCAGAGATGGTTCAGCAGTTAACGTTTGCTGTGCAATCATGAGGACCACAGTCTGCATCCCAACACCCATACACCAAGCCAGGCATCCAAAACATGCTTGTAACTTCAGCTCTAAGGATCCAGTGCCCTCTTCCGGCCCCCACAAACACAGGTGTCACATTCTCATACATATGAGAGTACACTCATACACACACACACACACACACACACACACACACACACACACAAATGAATAAAATAGTTTAAATAGTTTTTATGTAAATTTTATCTTAAAAAATAAAAGTTATTGTATTGACTTTGTGAACAATTTGACAGTCTACTGTAGAGAAAGTAAGAAAAAAAGACTGACCTTCACCAGTATGCTTTCTTGAAAACCAGAAGTTACTGCATAATGAATCTCTAGAAAAGCAGTCATTGACACATAAAGTTGTTCACTTAAATGACCTGTTTTCATACAGTCCCTAAAGCATTAGCACAGGGAGCATACCATGACGTGTGTAGTGGAGCCCTCAGAAGGGCATGGCTGGTAGTGAATCACTTCATGATTTGATTCTTCCTTTCTGGAAACTACAGCAGCAACAGGCTTGGCTTTGGAGTCACAGTTTTTAACATTATTTTTGGAAGTTTTTCTTTACAGGGAAGAAAAGAAAGTAATATTATCAACACAGTGATGATTGACAGTTTGAAAGATTATGTGAAATGTGTGTCTACAATACAATGGCATCATTTTACAGAGACTCTCTTGTCAAAACCTAGAGGGCATTTTCTAAGACATTTGTCTTCAAGATAATCGAGAGTATAAGAAACAAGAGAGCAATCAGAGACCCAAAGGAGGGTAAGGAGGCTTAAGAGACTTGAGAACTCAATGGGATATTGTATCTTGGATTGAATCCTGACACATAAAGTGGAAACATTAACAGAAAAACTAGCAAAAGCCAATGAAAGCCTGAGGTTAGTTAACAGTAATGTACCAGTGTTGGTTGGTTTCTTAGATTTCTGTTTTGTTTTGAAACAGTCTCCCTGTATAGTTCTAGATGTCCTGGAATTCCTGCATAGACCACACTGATCTGGAACTCAGAGATCTGCCTGCCTCTGCCTCCTGAATTCTGAGATTAATGGCATGCACCACTATACCCAGAACTGGTTTCTTACTTTTAAAACACTCTTTTAAATCACATTTATGGAGGCTGGAAAGATGGCTCAGAGGTTAAGAGTACTGACTGTTCTTTCAGAGGTCCTGAGTTCAATTCCTAGCACCCACATGGTGGCTCACAACCATCTGTAATAAGATCTGGTGCTCTCTTCTGGCATACATGCAGACAGAACACTGTATACCTAATAAATAAATAAATCTTTAAATCACATTTATTCATTCATTCACTCATTCATTCACTCATTTATCGTGCGCATGTGTACACAAAAATGCACACATGCGATCAGAAGACAATCTGTGAGTTGCCTCTCTCCTTCTGCCATGCAGGTCCCAGGAACTGAACTCAGGTCAGCAGGCTTAGCAGCAAGTACCTTTACTTGCTAAGTCAGATCAACAGCCCTGGTTTCTTAATTTTGACAAATGCCCCATGATAATAATCTAAGATGCTAGGTAGGAAGAACTAGATGAGGGGTATAGAGGAAATCTGTACTATCTTTATAACTTTCTATTAAATACAAATTCCAAAATTTCTATGAGAAAGTAGCTCACACATGGAAGGACCAGGATAAGTTTCCAAAGTTTCATATGTTTATAGTAATATAATATCACTATTATTTTGCAGACTTTCAGAGTAAAAATAATTGGTTTATATTCTCTAACTTGCAGAATAAATGTGTACAAAAATAACACCTGAACTGCTTAACATGCTGTTTCTAAGACTGTGCTGAATCTCAGGAAAGCATGGAGAGCTGAATCACAGAAGGCCAATTAGAAGTGATGTGAACAAGCCAGGCAGTGATGGGCACACCTTTAATCCCAGCACTTGGGAGGCAGAGGCAGGCAGATCAAGGTTCAAGGGTTCAAGGCTACATACATAGTTCTGGGACAGCCAAGGCTACGCAGAGAAATCCTATCTTGAAAACCAAACAAAGAAAGAGTGAACAGAAAGGCAGTGGTGATGAGCTGGAGTGGTGGTACAGGTCTGTAATTCCAGCACTTGGGACACTGAAGCAGGATACTGAGAGTCCAAGTTCTGGGCTACAGCAAGACCTTGTCTCAAAAGGGAAACATGTTCATCCACTGAGCATCTCTAACATTGCCTCCTCTCCTCACAAACTTATCTTGCCACAGGCAGAAGTAAGCTAACAAGATAGTGACAGTCTCATCCGACCCTAAGTCTTAGGTACTCAAATATCAGTTTGCTAAAAGTAAGACCTGTGGTCAAAGAAAGGAATTCCTTTTCTCTTGAAAAGTTATATGAAGAGAAACCCTTTGAACACACAGAAATTTGAGCATCATTTTTCATATATGACCATTTTCTTACATGGGGAATAATTAAGAGTAGCTTTCTAAATGGTTAAAAAAAAATCACGTATATTCATGCCTTTGTGTGTACACGTGTAGAGGTCAGAGGACAACTTGTAGGAGTTGATTCTCCTTCACTATGTGGATCCTGGGGACTGAACTCAGGTTCTCAGGATTGGTGGCAAGTGTCTTTACCTGCTAAGCTACGTCACTAGCCCCTCTAAATGGTTCTCTAGGTTTTTGATTCAACAATTATGCAAATTTTAATATCTGCTGTGGTTTGTTTCTATGATACTGGGATTTAAATTCAGGGCCTTGCACACACAAGGCAGGCATCCCACTACTGAGCTAAATGCCCAGCCCATTTTTAATTCTGGGACACATCGTGAAATATTCCTTTACACTGTGTGAAGATGTGTCACTGTGATTGGTTTAATAAAGAGCTGAATGGCCATTAGCTAGGCAGGAAGAGGTTAGGTGGGACTTCTGGGGACAGAGAGCTCTAGGAAGAAGAAAGGAGGCATCTCGAGCCAGATGCAGGGAGAGCAAAACATGCAGAAGGAGAGATAAAATCTATGAGTCACGTTGCAACATGTAGATGAATAGAAATGTGTTAATTTAAGTTATCAGAGCTAGTAGGACAAGCCTAAGCTATAGGCTGAACTTTCACAATTAATAATAAGTCTCTGTGTCATTTTTTGTGAGCTGGCGGCCCAAAGAGAAAATTCACCTACTTATGGTGCCCAACATGGGGCACATATTTCCACATAGGACCTGAGAAAGCTTAAAAAGAAAAGTTCCAAAGACACAAACATGGCGTCAGATACAGCTTCCTAGTTCCACAGTCTCTCAGGTGGGCCATGTTGTACAGAGACAGGTTTCCCAGCTGCTGCTTGCAAGTGCACCATGATCTAAACAGCACCATGGGTTTAAGGTTTGACTCATGTGGTCAGAGAATGCTATAGGCACCCAGTAAAGCACAGTCCAGACAAGAAAAGAAAAAAAAAAGTATGGACAGTCACAAAAAAATTTAAAAAATAATAAGATAAAGTCTTTAAAGAGCAAATAAAATAATACAAAAAGGATAAGCTACATAAAGATGGAAAATACACAGAGAGTCTGGATTCTGTATTGTGTTTTGTTGATGTTAAACTTTTCGATTGTTGATGAACGAACAACAGCTGCTGAGAAACATTAGATTATGGAAACTGCTAAATTAAACCAACCTATATATTTTTAAAACGTCTTACCTTCAAAATGAAGGTCAAAAAATATGTTGCATTAGGGAAAGGTTTTGGTTTTGTTTCCACAAAAAACAAAAGGCTATGGATTCATTCAAGGTTGATAGAGATCAGATTTGACCAGGGGAGACCCCCCTGAAAATCCTGGCTACAGACATAAAAAAATAAACCTAGAAAAACTACAAGATAAGTGATGTAAATTTTATCTGCTCAAACATGAAACAAAAAAATCATCATTGGCTATCTTGTGTACAACACACAGTCCATACTTGTGTTTACGAAGATATATATGTTTCTCTTGAAAGTTTGTGTTTTCAGAGCAAGGGGACCAGACACCAATGAAAACAGGTGGCCCAGGTGATCCAGCCTCAGAGTTCTACATCCAGAACAGCTTCAAGGCTGCTGGATGAGATGGTCTAGGACTGCAGATAAGCCTTGTACTTTCCCATTGCAGCGAAACTTAACAGTAAATATTATGGCTAGTTTTCCCAGGACTTGCCCATTATCCCAATTTTCTCAGGTTCCATAAAGATGTTGTCACTCCTAGACAACAGGAAACAGTCTACAGAACACGACACCCACATTCGCAAGAGGTGGGATGGGTGGTTTTTGTCATTTGGTGGGTTATGGATGCTTGTCATCATTTGGGGGGTTGGTTACAAGTTGTTATTGGTCATGGTCAAGAAAAAAGCTAAACAAGGGAGATTAGATTCAGGGATCTCTTTCTGAAAGGGGAAAGGGGGAAGTATAATATAGAAATGATAGGATAAAGGGGTAGATTATTGAATCTACTTTTATATTAAAAAAGCAACTACTAGTCTTAAATACTTTACATTGATATGAGTTTTTGTATATTGATACAAATTTAAGGTTATTTTTGTTATACTGTATGTATGTTTCTATTCTTGTTTAAGATATTGTGCCTATGCAGCTCATTTAAAAATATAAAGTTTTAGCCAGGTGGTGGTGGCGCACGCCTTTAATCCCAGCACTCGGGAAGCAGATGCAGGTGGATCTCTGTGAGTTCGAGGGCAGCCTGGGTTACAGAGTGAGTTCCAGGAAAGGCTCCAAAGCTACACTGAGAAACTCTGTCTCAAAAAAACAAAACAAAAAATTAAAAAATTAAAAAATAAAGTTTTAATCTTTAAAAACTATTTAGGATAAAAAAGAATGCAAGTTAGTAGTAGTTAGTTACCTATAACAATCAAACTTGTAGTCATGTTAGATATGTTTTCAAGGTTATATAGAGACACATTTTAGATAGATGATCTTCAAACATTTCAAAGACTTACAGAATATGGCATTCAAAATGTTTTAATAATATAAGACTTTCATGACAGTGAGCCATGTCTGTTCCTGGCAGCACTAATTTATTTCAAAAAAGGGATGATGGGCATTGAAAAACCTCCATATGAAGTTTGCTTTCTTTGTGGAAAATGCTAGCCACTGGGCAAAGAAACTGCTCTTGCCTCAACTGGACAAGCAGGACATAAACGAAAGCAAGTGCTTTACCAAGACAAGGTAGGACAGTTCTTCAGAATTCCTGATTTACAGAAAAGTCTGTCAGATAGTCTAGGCCAGCAGGTCAAAGATGGATACTCCAATGTTACAGAGGAACCTTGGGGTGACTGTCTAGGCAGCCAGATGTCTCTGTCATTTCTTAGTTTTGGAAGTTGTTCACCCTGTACTTCCTGTTTACTCAAGTAATATTTTATCCTTCTTGGGTCTCTGATGGGGATTGAAGACTAGATAGTTATAGTTATACAGTTTTCCTTGTTACCAAATTCAGAAAAGAAACTTACATAAGAGATATAAAGTTTATAAGGTCAAGAAACATAAAAGCTTAAGTTGTTTACCTAAAAAGATGGTTTAAGGTCTAAAAAGATATTTTTAGGATAATACAAGTTATTACAAAAAATAGTTTAGGTATAAAACTTTGGACTAAGGATAGATAATAGAATATTTTCTTTAAATTTACCAAATGCAAATGGACCGGACATTGTAAATGTAATTCTTACTTGATAATTGTTCTTATTGTATATAGTTTTACTGTGTTAAGAGTTAAAAATCTTTCTTTTTTATTTAGACAAAAAGGGGGAAATGTTTTGGAATATTCCTTTTCCCTGTGTAAAGCTGTGTCACAGTGATTGGTTTAATAAAAAGCTAAATGGCCAATAACTAGACAGGAGGTATAGGCAGGACTTCTGGACAGAGAGAGCTCTGAGAAGAAGGAGGAGTCACAAACCAGAGGAGAGGAAGCAGGACAGGCAGTACCGAGTAAAGGTAACCGAGCAATGTAAAAAAGCATAGATTAAAAAATGAGGGTTAATTTAGGTTATAAGAACAAGCTAGGAACAAGCCTAAGCTAAGGCCGAGCTTTCATAATTAATAAGTCTCCCTGTCATTTTTTTGCGAGCTGGTGGCCCAAAGAAAAGCCCGTCTACAGGGACAAGTTCTCACTAAGTCGCCCTGGCTGGCTCACTCTCTAACTTGAGCAGGCTTTGTTTTTTGTGACCCTGAGCAGCTTGGATTATAGGCCTGTGCCACTAGACCTGACTAACATGTATATAAAAGGTGACAGAATACGCCACCCTAAGAAATGTAACTTTGCTGGGCAGTGGTGGGCCACGCCTTTAATCCCAGCACCCTGGAAGAAAGGGAGGTGGATCTCTTGAATCTGAGGCCAGCCTGGTTTACAGAGCAAGTTCTAAGGACAGCTAGGGCTATTACACAGAAAAACCCTGTCTCAAAAAAACCAAAAAAAAAAAAAATTAAAGACAATAAAATAAAAAACTGAAAGCTGAGTGGATAGAAATCTGTAGACCTCAGTAAAGTAATTCTAATTTTCCTTTACCTCTCCACACAGCTCCTTTTCACAATCCCCTTTCTTGTTAGCCTACCACAGATGCATTAGGTTTCACTGCTTCAGGGGCTTCCGATTATAAAACTTTATTCTACTTATGAAACATAAACCTTTTATTAAATAAATTTTGTTACTTTCCTATGCAAGTTAAATTCTGAGGCCCAGGCCAAAAAACACCAAGAGGGTAGAATCTTGTCTTCTTACATATTCTAATCATGTAGTTTTACTTTTTGTTTTTAAAAAAACAAAAAACAAAAACCAAAAAACTCACCATAAATTTTTACATATGAAAATTTAGGGGGGTGGAGAGATGGCTCAGCAGTTAAGAATGCTGGCTGTTCCTCCAGGGGACCTGGGTTCAATTCCCAGCACCCACATGGCAGCTCACAATTGTCTGTAACTCCAGTTCCAGGGGATCTGACACCTTCACATAGACATACATGCAGGTGAAACACCAATGCACATAAAATAAAAAATAAATAAATTATTTTTTTAAAAAAAGGAAAGAAACTTTAGAAGCCACCCTCCTTTGCCTCCTCAGCATAGCCCAGCTTTCTGTAAGGAAGTATCTTACGCTTTTGTGGCCTCCAAAAATAAGGAGATTTGGTGTTTTATATAAGGCTGCCTCAGAATGCTCCGCACAGAGGGTCTTTCCTCAGGCCTCCTGCTCAGCATTGTCCGGATCAGCTCAGCCAGCTCCGGGCTATAAACTTTTGGCATTGGTGGTAACTGCAAAGAATAACAATACTGTAATTATGATTAGTGACATTATGAAACAAAGCAAAAACCGCAGGCTTTCCCAATACTTAAAACTCATTATAGTATATAAAAGTATTAATATTTATTCATTTATTTAAAGTAATATACCCACAAAAGAAGAAAACAGCAGGCATATTAGTTTATGAAAAGTGTCTGTTCTGGTTATAACAACACGTTATAAGAATACAATAGTATCCCTTCAGCTCAGCAATCCCATTTGAGGACTCTATCCTTCAGGTAGGAACAAAGTTTCTTCTTCTAAATTTTACTTATTATCAGCATGTGTGCATTAATGAGCATGCGCACATTCAAGGCAGAAAACAACTTTTGGGAGTAGTTCTCTCCTCCCACCATGGGTTCTGGGGATCACACTCAGGTCATCAGGCTTGTGCTGCAACCATCTTTACCCACTGGGCTATTTCATTGGCCCAAAAGCACAAATGAGACTTATATACCAGAATATTCAGTGTAGTGTTGGTCCTGCAGTAGTCAGTAACTAGAAATGAAGTGTTCAGGTACAGAGGACTTAGGAGTAAGCTGTGCTACAGTGCTAGTTTGAATGTAATCGGCCGCCATAAGCTCATGGAGAGTGGCACTATTAGGAGGTGAGGTTTGTTGGAGTAGGTGTGGCCTTGCTGGAGGAAGTGTGTCACTGTGGGGAGGGCTTTGAGGTTTCCTGTGGTCCATTGAATTCCTGTTGCCTGCAAGCAGAGATGTAGCCAGCACCATGTCTGCCTGCACGCCATCATGCTCCCCACCATGATGATAATGGACTGGACCTCTGAACTGTAAGCTGCCACCACAACTAAATGTTTCCTTTGTAAGAGCTGCCATGGTCATGGTGTCTCTTCACAGCAATATTCTTCCCATAAAACACTAGGCAGCTGCTTCAAAGTAAAAGACAAGTACTACAACTAATCCAAACATGTAAGCTGGGTCCCACCACTGTGTACAGTGAGATGTCACTTGTTTCTTCTTTAGATTACTTGTGTATAAGTACATACACACCCAGAGCTATATCTGTTTCAAAGAAAGAAAAGAGGGGCCTTGGAATAGATTGCTAATAGTAGTTATCAAGAACATGAAAATGGAGAACTTTTTATTCCTTTTTTAAACTGAATTCTTTAAATAGTAAGATTGGAAACAAATTTTGAAGAGTTTCTATTTTTATTTTATGTATATGGGTGTTTTGCCTGTATGTATGTAAACACATCACAAGCACAGTGTCAGCAGAGGCTGAAAGAGGGCATCAGATGCCCTAGGGTCTGCAGGTACATAGAGCAGAGAGCTGCTATGTGTGTGAGCAGTAGCATTCTTAGCCAATGAGCCATCTCTTCAGCCCTACAATTGGAAGGTTTTACTCATGTACTTTAAAAAATATTTTTCAGTGAGTCTTTGGATAATCTTTAGGTCACTGCAAAGGGCAACCAGCCTCAGGGAAATAACATGAAGTTAGTATTTCTGGCACCCACATCATATTTAATACATTCTGCAGTTCTTTATCAGTTACTTGCAATTATGACAAGTACCAAAGAGGACATTCTAAGAGGATGGATTTGTTGTCAATAGGGCTCGCTCAGTTATGGGCTACTGGGAGATAGCACCTAAGCATCCTGCAGTCAGTCACAGGGAGAAGTTTTCAAACTGCCAGCTCTTTGGAGCCAATCAGCTACTTTTATATGTTAACATTAAGAGAAAACCAAATACTTCTCAACTTCGACCTTTTCCACAGAAGAGCTCCTAGAGTCCTAATTATTCAGCTGGTAGCGATGAAATTAGTCAGTTAATCAAAATCATTAGTGAGAGCTAGGGACGTAGCTCAGTGATGGAATGCTTGCTCTGCACTTGCCCTGGGTTGGACCCCCAGCACTGAAAAAGAATTCAATTATTTCGACAATAGATATTTACAAAGCTATAGTATATAAACCTTGTCCAATTCTAAATTATTTTTTTACCTTTCCTTCAATAATCCGATAAACTAAAGAATTCATGTCTTTTGCATTAAAAGCGTGCTTCAGGGTGGCCATTTCATAGACACAGCATCCCAAAGCCCAGACGTCAGACTACAAAAGAACAGTAAACGGTTAATGTTGAATATCTTATTTACATTTTCCCCCTCAAAACAAAGCATACATTTCCTTCCAACCGATTCACAGTTAATTCTGATTTAACTACTCATACGGGCTCTGAAATTCTGGTCTCTCCCAGAGGCCAGGCCAGGCAGTGCACACCTTTACAGCTGTGCACATCCTACCTTATAGTTGTAGGGCAGGTTTGAGAACAGCTCAGGGCTCATGTAATAGGGAGTGCCAATGAGGGTGCTCGCCATGTCCCCGTGGTGCTCCAACACTCGGGCAATGCCCAGGTCGCCCACCTTAATGATGTTTGTTCTGGTTAAGAAGACATTCTGAGTTTTCAGATCTCGATGAAGGATGTGTTTCTCGTGTAAATACTGAGAAGACAGAAAAAGTTTTCATTATATGTAAGTATACTAATTTATTTACTTATTTCCAGCTTTTTATATACACCACCAGTAATTACTTAAGTTAAACAGCCTTGGTTGTCTGCCAACCAAAACATCACTGTTCTATAAGCTCTAAATAAAGAACTACCTTACAACTTTCAAAGTAAGAAAAGTGAGTTCCAGGGCTGGGGAGAAGGCTCGGTTGGCAAAATGCTCGTCACACAGCATGAGAACCGAGTTTAGATCGCCAGCACTCTGGAAAAAGGAGGTCAGGCATGCTGGTGCACTCCTAGCCTGGGGAGGTGAGGACCAGAGGATCTCTGGAGCTCGCTGCCATGTAAGTGCATTTCACATTCAATGTCTAACACTTTCACATCCAGCTTCCATACATACACACACATATGTGCATATGCATGTGCACACATCCATGATCATGTATACACATCCACACAAAATTAAGTTCCACATATTAGTTGGTCTGGTACCTTCTGCAATTATTTACTGATGCCTTGACAACTCTATCTTTTTTTTTTTTTTTTTTTTTGGTTTTCCGAGACAGGGTTACTCTGTGTAGCTTTGCGCCTTTCCTGGGACTCACTTGATAGCCCAGGCTGGCCTCGAACTCACAGAGATCCGCCTGGCTCTGCCTCCCGAGTGCTGGGATTAAAGGCGTGCGCCACCACCGCCCGGCAACTCTATCATTTTTAATAATACCTGGATCATTTAAATATTTGCTTATAAAACAGGCATGGTGGCTTAGGCCTATTAAGACCAACACTTGGAAGGCTCACACAGGATGGCTGCTGTAAGTCTGAGATTATCTTGAGCTATATAGTGAGTTCTAGGCCAATGTAGACGAAAGTGAATGCTTGTCTCCAAGAAAAAAATAAAAGTGTACAAACTCCCACTGAAGGTGGAACAACTTATCCAAAGCCAGATGTGCCCTCCTCTCGGACCCATGAAATCCTAGACAACATTTTAAAGTACAAAGCATCACTTTTACCTCAAGAGAGCATGTGAGATTTAAACAAGGTCAGTTAATTCCGGACAAATAAGTCCCGGGCCTGAGAGATACTTCAAACACAGTCTCACTCGGGGATGTGCATACTAAAACACAAATCTGTTCTGCATTTTCATCCTCTCTGCCACAGCAACAGGACAACCTGAGCCACACATACTGGAATACTAACTAGCCCAGCCATCTTTCAACATGACTTAGCTGACCAACTGATAAGGCACATGGTCATCCTTGGTTCTTTGCCAACTCAAGGCTCTTAAAACTGACTTTGCTGACAAAGAATTATTATCTTCTGTGATTATATATGAAATCCATGTCTACTTTAACATAGACATCACTCACTCAGAAACATCCCAATGCTACAGCAAGAGAGACTGATTTAGCTTCTAATTGTTGGTTTTAATAAGCGGAGCTGTTACTGTGTGAGAAAGTTCACTACGCATGACAAAACCCATTATCAGAGCAGAGTTTTCTTAGAAGGGACAGGGGAGGGACAGAAGAGAGTGTGACCGGGCCTGTGGAAGAGACACGTGGAGAGAGAGAGAGACAGAGAGATAGAGACAGAGACAGAGACAGAAACAGAACGAGAGGAGAAGGAGAAGAGGAAGGGGAAGGGGTCTGTGATCCACTTTTTATGGATTCCCCTGCACATGAGCATATGGGCTTACGGAGCTACGCCACGCATGCGCAGACTGTGTGACCATGCTGTGCGCATTGCATTGCGCAAACACGCAGCGAACAGATAACGGATTACGGATTACGTAGGACGTAAGGTCCCTTACTTGGCTACTGAACTGTGCATGTGCGATCACACCTTTAATCCCAGCACTCGGGAGGCAGAGCTTGGCGGATCTCTGTGAGTTGGAGGCCAGCCTGGGCTACAGAGTGAGTTCCAGGAAAGGCTCCAAAGCTACACAGAGAAACCCTGTCTCAAACAAAACAAAAAACAACAAAAAGAAAACTCTTTAAAGAGCAGGCTGGAAGGGGTGGAGGTGGGTAGGCGTCAGTGAAGTGCTAGCTGTGTAGCATGGGGACTTGAATTTGAATCCCCAGCACCCATGTTAAAAAACAAAAAGGGCAGGGCTGGAGAGGAGGCTCAGCGGTTAGGAGCACTGGCTGTTCTTCCAGAGGTCCTGAGTTCAGTTCCCAGCAACCACACGGTGGCTCACAACCATCTATAGTAGGATCTGATGCTCTCTTCTGGCATAAAGTTGTACATGCAGACAGAGTACTCATATACACAAAATAAGTACACTTAAAAACAAATAAACAACAACAAAAAAACGCACACAAAAAGGTCTTCATGTGGCAGAAGACACAAACACAGAGAAGCCTCAGATCCTAGAAGTCTAATTCTGGTGAGCCATGCCTGCCTTGTACATAACCAGTCCAGGAAGAGACCACCAACACTGTAAAACATATTCCTCAGCCAAATAATGACATGTCTGCATAAGCATCCAGGTATAAGCTCTGCATACTCGTTCAACTTGATGAGCCCTAAACGACCAGGGCACCGTGACACTAAAACACTGCCTGACTGCCATGTGGAGACACCTCTCATAAAACCAGCCCCTAGCCTTTAATCTCAGCACTCGGGAGGCAGAGGCAGGCAGATCTCTGAGTTCGAGGCCAACCTGGTCTACAGAGAGAACTTCAGGACAGTCAGGGCTACACAGAAAAATCCTGTCTTAAAAAACTAAAAATAAACAAACAACAACAAAAAAAAACAAATCCCAGCCCCTAAAAATACTACTGTACAGAAAGTTTTCTCTTCCCTCTTGCCTGCTGTGGCTATACCTCAGCAAATTTAGGAAATTCTACTTCTGACTTTTTCTGTATTGGTGAAATCATTCACACACAGTCCATAGGTCACTAGCCTACCATGTCATCCCTGGCACAGGAAAATGCACCTGCTACCTTCCTGCCACACTGAGCCCACAGCAGTCTATGAGTGACAGTACCTGCAAAGCCATGGCGATCTGTACAAACCACTCCACCACCTGACTCTCAGGCAGAAGCTGCCCCTTCTGCTCTTTGAGCTTCCGGTACAGATCACCTCCTTCGCAGAAGCCCATGACGATGTAGAGCAGACCATCTCCTCCCTCCCACGACTCTTTGTAGGTGACAATGTTGGGGTGCTTCAGCTGAGACAGGAGCTGAGCTTCCTGCTCGGCAGCTCGGCGCTCACGGCTGGAAGCATTTCGGAGGTTCAGTTTTTTGATGACGTACTAACAAAGAAAATGAATATTATCGTAAGGTGCAAGCAAACAGAGTTCTCTAGGTTCAGAAGTAGCTAAGAGTTCTCGAGAATGTCCAGTCCTCAAAACCAACCTTCTGGAGCCTATCAGATAAACTACTGGCTTATTTTTCAAGAGGTATAAAATTGCCAGTTGGATACATTGAAGAGGAGGTGGTAGGAGGATCTAAAATCATAAAACTGGCTGGGCGGTGGTGGTGCACACCTTTAATCCTAGCACTCTGGAGGCAGAGATAGGTGGATCTCTGAGTTAGAGGCCAGCCTAGTCTACAGAGCGAATTTCAGGACAACCAGGGCTACACAGAAACCCTATCTCAAAACAAAACAAAAAAAAAGGATAAAACTGGGGAAACTATTTGCCCCTGACAATTGTGCTTTCTTCCCCCAGTGCTGGGCTCAAACCCCAGGCCTTGTACATGCTAGGTAAGAGCTCTACCAATTAGTCCAACTAACGATTATTTTCCTAAGTCTGACTTATGCCCATTCCAGGTCACAAATAAACTACCCTTTCCCTCTGCATTTTACAATTGCTTTGAATCTACAATCCCAGATACTTTGAAGGCTAAGGCAGAAGGGTTGCTTAAGCCCAGAAATTTGAAACCCAACCTGGACAACATAGTGATAGCCTATCTCAAAAAAAAAAATACAAAAATTAATAATGACTAAAAAGTGAATCCAAGATAACATATTATTAGACAAAAAAAGAAAAAGACTCCTTAACCTCTAAATTCTCCCTACAAAAGGCATTAAGATGTAGTTTAAATAGTTGACCGAGACACATTATATACTCATGGCCCAAAAAAGTTAAAGCATCATTGGTCCTCCACATAGGACGTCATTCCCATTTAAAAATAAAATATTTTATTTAATATAGTGCCCTCAATCATCTCCAAGATCACATACTCACTCCTTCAATAAACACATACACAAATGTGTTTCCTGAAGTTCAAAGCACTGCTCAAAAAGAAGGGTTATTATTATAGCTATACTTAGCTTACTCTTAGCACAAATGTCCCATAATTCCCCGGGGAGCCTACTGAATTAATCTTATGAGAAAGCTTGTGTTCTCGGCAGAGAATCTAGCATGTGAGGAGATTGGGTCCTATACTTGGAGTGTGGGGTCTCTCTGAGCTTGCTCTTACAACTGGTTTGGCAGTACTATGAAATGCCACTTTTCAGTTTCATAGTTGTCCCCTTTCTGCAAAACATTCCATGGACACCCTGGCAGCAAGTCACACTGAAGAACTGGCTCATGAGCCTTTGGGAGATAAAATACTTTACACAGAGGAGTGACATCAGATATGAGTTCTGGAAAGATCACTGCCGCAAAAGGGATGGGTTAGAGAAATGAAAAGAGGCAACAGGGACTCGTCGGGAAGGAGCGGGCATGTAGCTACCAAGAACGGTGTCCTGTATTGGGGTAGTACCAAGAGAGTTGAAGATGCTGGTTTGGTCTGGCGACAGGAATTAAAGATAACTGTCACGAGTCCAGCTTCGGCAGCTGCATGGCTGGTCAAGCTACTCACTGAAACAGGGACTTGGAGAAGAGCTGGCGAAAAGATGAGCTGAGCTTTAGTAGAGCAAGCCACACAGGGGATGGTGCTTCACATCCATCGATGGTGGCACCGAGTTAGGCCCCCGCTCTCATGAAATTTTACGGTGACAGGAGGTTTGCAGATAAGGTGCACTAGTTAATACCATAGCAGAGACAAAGTGTGGGGGGCTACTATTGTGGAAGGAGTTGGGAAGCTGACCTCGAATCGAAGATGAGTGCCCTGCCCATTCGGGACCCACTATTTTTGAGGTTGCCCTCGGCGCGCCCCTTCCCTCCTCGCCCCTGGCAGGGTCCCAAATCCCCGACCTGCTTGCCGTCCTGCCGATGCTTCACGAGCGTCACCTCCCCGTAACTGCCCCTGCCCACGACCCGCACGTAGCAGTAGGTACCCTGGGGCATGTTCCCGGAGGGGGCCCACAGTCGGGAAGCTACGGCAGCTGCGCGAAAGGCAGCGGGAGGCCCCGCTCATGCCCGACAGGAGGTGAAGTCCTCCATAAACGCGGCCCAGTCGGGCCAGGAGCTTTGAGGCCCGGCCCACCCGGACGCCGCTACCATAGCAATACAGGCGGTGTAGTCCTGCGCATGCTCAGAATTGGAAGCCCCACCATAGAGCCGACATAGCAGCAGCTAGAGCGGCTCCAAAAGCCTCGGGAGGACCTACCATTGAGTCGTCACTGGGGTGGCCAGAGCGGTTCCACAAACGCGGAGGACTTGCCATAGAGCTTCGCTACTGGGAAGCCAGAGCGACTGCAGAGTCTGAGTTCCTGCTTTTGTGGTTCGGCCTCTGTTCAAAGAGTCTTTACTGGTTATAAGAACCGAGTATGATTCATTCGTTCTACAAAAATTAACTGTGTGCTTGGCTCACATTCTATTGAAAGACTGGCCGACTCTAGACTTCACTAATGATGTTCGCTGTATTTATTTTCTTGCATGACATTATTATACTTTTGATGCATTGAGAAATACACAAGACATTAGTACTTGTCATCCCTAAAAGTTTCAGCCTGCTTTATTGAGAACTGCAAAGATCTCCCACAGAATGATTGCAAAACCACCATCCTGAGAGACTTAACAGAGCTTCATGCTGCTCCCCCTGGGAGCACCAAGACCCCTTTTTAACACCTGTCTGAGAAAGTACAAGGCTGCCTGAGTAAAAGAGTCTATTATCGGACACCTACCTGCTTTGCCCAAAGAATTTGCTTTTAAAAGGCGAAGAATTACTAATTATTCCTCTGTCCCGTTGGGATATATATGCACGTATCTTCTACAAGCCAGGAATGTTTTTCTCCAGGAGAGAAAGCCCTTCTTTTGAAATGCAATCATCAGAAACTTTAGGCATCTGTTTCCCAGTTTGTGTGGGAAAATAGAGTCCCATCTTCTAGCAGATACAGCTGGCTTAATTGCTTTTACATCGACCCAACTGTTATTGTTATTATTATGTTACTGTTGCTGAGATAAGATCTGCCAATGTAACTAACCTTGCAATCCTACTCTTTAGTGTTGAGTTTCCAGGCATGTAACAGCATCATGCTCCTAAACCATTGGAATCTTTCAGTTTTCCAAGAAGCCCCTTTGCTTACTTCTCTATTTCCCCTCATTATCCATTTTGTTGTTGGTGGTGGTGGTGGTGGTGTGTGTGTATGTTTTAGACAAGGTCTCACTATGTAACCGAGGTTACCCTCGAACTCACAGAGATGGACCTGGCTTTGCCTCCTGAGTGCAGAATTAAAGGTGTGTGCCACGATGCCCAGCCTTCATTCTCCTTTTAAAAGGCCCAGTTACCTCTGCACAATTGAAATGAAGCTCAGCTTGTCCTGTGACTGTCAATAGTTACTAATACAAATCTGCCTCCTCCACTGTGACTAATGTTTATCTTTAGCAATATTATTAACTAGAATTCAATATTTATTTGTGGTTTGCTCTGTTTGGTTTTCTTATTGAGAGGAAATTGGCATTGCCAAAGAAATGTGCCAATCTTAAATATGTAACTAGATCATTTGGCAAGTGTAATCACTCAAATATATTAAGACCAAGGGATATGGAGAAATTAGAACCCTATGTGTTACTGATGAGAATAAAAAATGGCTCAGCTTGTATGGAAATTGGTATCATGGCTCCTCAAAAAATTACACACGTAATACAGCCATTTTATCTCTGGACACACACACACACACACACACACACACACACACACACACTCAAAGCAGGGATTCAAACATATTTGTACACCTGTGATCATATCAACATTCACAAGAGCAAAGGATGGGAACCCAAAGTTTCCATCATTGGGTGAATAGATAAAAGTGTGTGTGTGTGTGTGTGTGTGTGTGTGTGTGTGTGTGTGTGTGTATATCTTATAAAGTGATATAAAAGGAAGGAAATTCTTGCATACAATAGCATGGAAAGACTTTGAGGACATTATATAAATGAAATGTTAGTCACAAAGGACAAATATTGTATGATTTCATTATGCAAGTTATCTACAGGAGGGAAGGAAATTCAGAGACAGAAGGAAGAATGGTGTTGTCCGTATCAGCCGGCTCCCCAGCTCCCAGACAGAGAAGGAGTGCAGAGCTTCGCCTGGGGACAGTGGTGGTAGCTGCACAACTTGTAAGTATACTTATACTGCTAAATTGTATACTTTGAAATGGTATCTGGAAGTAGTGAATTATGTCACTCAACACCAAGCCTGATGAACTGAAAATGATTCCTGGGACCCACAAGGTGAAAGGAGAGGACTGACCCCTGAAAGTTGTCCTCTGACTTCCACTTACACATCAGGATATGTATATGTGCACACACACACACACACACACACACACAGAGAGAGAGAGAGAGAGAGAGAGAGAGAGAGAGAGAGAGAGAGAGAGAGAGAGAGAGAGAATAAACAAATAAGTAAATGGTAAAAATGAGAAATATTGGCCAATGACATAGCCCAGCTGGTAAAGGCTGATATTCATCCTGATGACAAGTTCCACCTTCAGGACCCTTATGGTAGAAGAAGAGAATTAACTCACACAAATTGTCCTCTAACCTACCTACCTACCTACCTACACACACACACACACACACACACACACACACACAAATGCACATAAACACACACACGGTGGCACAAGCACACACACAATAAATAAAAAATAAAGGTAGCTGGGTATAGTGGCACAGTGTGTAATCTCAGCATTCAGGAGGCAGAGGCATGGGAATTTCCAGTTCAAATCCTGTTTGAACTATATTAAGAGACTAGAAAAAAAATAAAAGTAAACCTTATGTTTGCATATTTTACCACAATAAAAAATAGTTAAAAAAAATAGTTACTTTTAAGTGTTTTTTACTTATTTATTTTTGTTGGGTTTTTTGTTGTTTGTTTTTGAGATAGGGTCTCAGTATCTCCTGGGTGGCCTGGGCCTCACAATGTAGACCAGGCTGGCCTTGAACTCACAGAGATCTGCCTGCCTCTGTATCATAAGTGATGAGGTTAAAGGTGTACACCATCACACCTGGCCAGTTTTTTAGGACATTAAGTAAGATATAGAGCAGTGTAGCCAACCTGCCTTTCACTGTCGCCTTAAGGAGACCTTTTAGACAGCTTTTAATGTTGTTATCAACAATCGTGTGTGTGTGTGTGTGTGTGTGTGTGTGTGTGTACGTGCTTTTATTGTTGTTATCATCATTTGTGTGTGAGTGTGCACGTGGAGACCAGGAAGCAAACTCATTATTTTAACAAGGTTTCTTACAGAGCTCAGAGCTCACCACTTTGGCTAGACTGGGTGGTCAGTGAGCTCTGGGGACCTGCCTATCTCCATACCCCCAGCACTAGGGTTACATACATATGCTACCATGCAAGGCTTTTATGCGGGTTCTGAGGAGCAAATTCAGGTACTCAAATCTGCAGGAACTTTAGCAGCTGAGCTATGTCCCTAGGCACTAGACAGCTTTTTCTTACCACTTCTTCCAGTGACCCTTTAGTACCACAGACACACTGTGTATCTGTTTACATATTGTGACTCTTGGGTAGGCTACAGACCATTATAGTAATCTATATTTTGGTAGGGGGATGATGTTTTGTTTCGTTTTGTTTCTCTCCAAGACTCAATATTTGCTCCGTCCAAGACACATCTACTTTACTTCACCCTAAAAAGACATCTTTTTTCTTTCTTTTTCTTTTTGGGTTTTTGAGACAGGGTTTCTCAGTATAACAGTCTTGGCTGTCCTGGATCTCACTCTGTAAACCAAGCTGACCTCAAACTCAGAGATCCACCTGCTTCTGCCTCCAAGCGCTGGGATTAAAGGCATGCATCACCATGCCTGGCTCCTAAAAGGACATCTTTGCCCTTCTGGGGAATCTTTTCCTTTCTTGGTTTCTAGAACTTTACTGGTTCTCCTACTGTCCCTGTCCACACTAGTTCCTCTCTTGACTTCTCCTGCTTCCTTTGAAGTCTCCCAGGCTTCTCTGCTGTGTGTATTGCTTCTTTAAAACAGAAAGGCAAGCAGACAGACAGATAGATAATTACCTATATACTATGTGGATCGGGAATAGGTGTCTATGGAATAAGTCTGTCTTAGTTAGGATTTCTATTGCTGTGAAAAAAACACCATGACCATGGCAACTCTTATAAAGGAAAACATTTAATTGAGGTGGTGGCTTACAGTTTCAGAGGTTTAGCCCATTATCATCATGGCAGGGAGCATGTAAGCATGTAGGCAGAGATGGTGCTGGAGAAGGAGCTGCTGCATGCTGATATGCAGGCAACAGGAAGTGGACTGAGACACTGGGCAGTATGTTGAACACATGAGACCTCAAAGCCCACCTCCACAGTGACGCACTTCCTCCATCAAGACCACATCTACTCCAACAAAGGCACACCTCCTCACAGCGCCACTCCCTTTGGGGGCCATTTTTCAAACCACCACAAAGTCTTACACTGCCAGCCCCATGAGGACCATGAATTAGGTGAGACAGAAGTGAGCAGGGACCAGACCACATGGGACCTGGGATGGAAAGGCTTGGAACACAGTGACTTTTTGTTTTTAATCCCTTCACATCTTTGTTTTGCTTTTGTTTTTAGCATTACTGGAGAGATCCAGCCAAGCAGCTCCACCACTGAGCTGCATCCTAAGCTCTATTCCTTACTTCTCTCTCTCTCTCTCTTTTTTTGTTTTTGTTTTTTTGTTTTTTGTTTTGGTTTGGTTTGGTTTGGTTTTTCGAGACAGGGTTTCTCTGTGTAGTTTTGGTTTCTGTACTGGATCTCGCTCTGTAGCCCAGGCTGGCCTCAAACTCACACAGAGATCCGCCTGCCTCTGCCTCCCGAGTGCTGGGGTTAAAGGCCACCACTGCCCGGCCCTTACTTTTCTCTTTGCTGTCACTAAATATCTGACAAGAATCAACTTAAGGGGAGAAGGATTGCTTTGGGCTCACAGCTGGAGGATTCAATCCATGCTGCAGAAGGCACAGCATCAGGAGTGTAGGACAGCCATCCACCCAGCAACCTCACCGGCTTCCTGACTATCTGCCCTTCCCCTAGCCATGGGCTGGGCCAATTACCCTCTTCATCCTAAACGTGGGGAGAGTAACAATACCTCATTCCTGGGGGTAGTTGGCAACAGTGAAGCAATGGGACATAAAAGATGCTGAAAAGTGTCCTAAGCGGGGACTCATCACTGTTAGCTCTTCTCATCCTTTTCTGTCACCTGCCACCACTGTAGCCAAATAAGCATGCTCCTAGTTCCTTCTACGAGCCAGATTTGGCATTAGCCGTCTCTCAAAAGCCATGTTTGTTTGTTTGTTTGTTTTGGTTTTTTTTGTTTTTGTTTTATCTGATTGTATTCCTTGTCTTCCCAAGCTTCCCTGGAACTCTCGATTCAACTGATCCTCCTGCCTCAGTAGCTTGTGCTCCAGGAACATAACACAGTGCCTAGCTCTCAATATCTTAGTCTTAGACACTTCAGTATTTTCCACCCTGAAAGCTAAAGGTTTTCACATGCTTTGTCCTAGTTAGCTTGAACTGTCGATTTGACCCAGCCTAGAGTCACCTGAGAGAGGAGTCTCAGTTGAGGCATTGCCTAGATCAGATTGAGGTGTGGGCATGTCTGTAGGGGATCGTCTTGATTATTAATTGATGTAGGAGGGCCCAGCCCACTGTGAGGAGTACCATTCCTTGGGTAGGTGATCTTGGGCTGTATAGGAAAGCTAGTGAAGCGTGGGTTAGTGAGCGAGCCAGCAAGCAGCGTTCCTCCACAGTTTCTGCTTCAAGCTCCTGCTTGGAGTTCCTGCCCCGACTTTCCTCGGCGATGGTTTGTAATGTCTAAGCTGAGAAAAACCCTCCCATCCCCTACGTTACTTCCAGTCACGGCGTTTGTGACAGCCACAGACTGAAAGCAGAGCACACCTGTTCCAGCTGCTCCCGAACCACTTGCCAAAGTCCCTCCTCTCCTCTCCCTGACTTCACCCTCCCAAATGCCTCTCTTCCCAGAGGCCTTCTGATTCCAGTGGAGATGAGTTCCACCCTCCCCCTTGTCTCCAGCTCTTCAGGCCTCTTCAGCCTCCAGCCACTCCCTGGGGTCCACTGCTTCCATTGGTTTGTCTCATTCCACAGCATCAACTCTCCAAACACCCGAGTTTCATCATGGTCGCGTGTCCCAGCTCCTAGCCTTGTGCCCAGCCCACCGAAGGCTCTTTTCATGCTGATAAAGGAATAAACAGACCTTCAAATGTACAGCACCGTGTTGACCTATCCAATCCTCCACAAACAGAAAACAGGTCAGCAGGCCACCCTGGCCCAAGGACAATGCCCTTTTCCCAGAAGTTGCCTCTGCGAGACAAAGTCCAGGATGAGCAAACAGATCTACATGGTCCTCTTCATCTCCTCAGGGTCACTTCCCACCCCAGGTCAGAGAGTAACCTACCAAAGGACTATGCTTGTCCAGTGTATTGTGGTTTGTTGGGGGACAGGGAGGGCTTGAGTATAAAAGCTGAGCACTTCTTGGACCAGCCAGGTCTCTGGGGACTCTCCCCTCGGGGATCTTCGCTCAGCTTTCATTATTTTTTTTTACCTCAGGGGGCATGTCTATCATGATGGGCTTAGGACCTGAAACCTCAGTTCAAGTGTGGACGTCCCAGAGACATGTGAATAGAATTTAGAAAATAAACAACAACCGCATGAGGCTTCCAGAGGCCTTGACGATGAAATGGTGATGCTCATCTGGAACTTCCACAGCACCCTGGCCAGGTGGGAGCAGGACCAAGCTGACTTCTGGTTTTTTTTTTGTTTTGTTTTTTTTTTTCTTTCCAAATCTGGCAAGAAGGTTCAGAGAAATGATGCAACAGGCCTGGAGCATGGGTCACCTACTATGTCTCCCCCAAGCCTCCCGCACAGGAAGGACTATTCCCAGCATTGGTGCCATCAGAACCATGTGTGTAACTAAGGGTCACGGCACCTTTTAAGATGCCAACTGTATCTGTGGCCAAAGCATGGCTGGAAAGTTTGTTGATGATTAAAGAATTTTGGAAGAAAAGCTTCATTAAATTTAGAAATCTGGGGGCTGGAGAGATGGATCAGAGGTTAAGAACAGCCATGGCTGTTCTTCCAAAGGGCCTGGGTTCAATTCCCAGCACCCACATGGCAGCTCACAACTGTCTGTAACTCTAGTTACAGGAAATCTGACACCCTCACAAAGACATACATGCAAGCAAAACACCAATGCACATTTTTAAAAAAGGGGAATGGGATTTAGAAATCCAGAGCTGCAGACGGGGGTGGTACTCACATTTAATCCCAGCACTCGGGAGGCAGAAGCAGAAGCATCCCTGTGAGTTTGAGGCCAGCCTGGTCTACAGAGTGAGATCCAGGACAGCCAAGGTTACACAGAGAAGCCCTGTCTTGAAAAACTAAAAAAAGAAGGAAAGAGAGACAGACAGAGGGAGGGAGGAAGGAAGGAAGGAAGGAAGGAAGAGAGGGAGGGAGGGAGGGAGGGAGGGAGGAAGAGAGAAAGAAAAAAAAAAGAAAGAAAGAAAGAAAGAAAGAAAGAAAGAAAGAAAGAAAGAAAAGGAAGAAAGAACTGGAGAGATGGCTCAGCAGTTAAGAGCACTGGCTGCTCTTCCAGAGGACCTGGGTTCAATTCCCAGCACCCACATGACAGCTCACAACTGTCTGTAACTCCAGTTCCCGGGGACCCAACACCCTCACACAGACATACATGCAGACAAAACATCAATGCACATAAAATAAGTAGTGTTTTAAAACTTGTATATCCACTTTCACCTGTGACTTTTTTGCCAAATGTCAACTGTACGAGACTGATACTGCCTGGTGCCAGAGCCGGAAGGAGATGAAGCATTTGAAGGCTTCCACGATCCTCCTTGATTGAGCGCAGATGTATACACAAGGGCAGTCTGGAGTCTGACAAGGACTTTCCACAGTCCTCAGCTGCCAGCCTCACAAGAAGAAGGCTTTCATTTACTGCCGTATTTTTCAAAGATATTTGTTTTTACATGTGTGTACATGTGAGTGTATGCCATGTGTGTGCAGGTACCCACAGAAACCAGAAGAGGGTGTCAATCCCCTGTAGCTAGAGTTACAGGGGATTGCAAGCCATCCAGCCTAGACGCTGGAAACCAAACGTGGGTCCCCTGGAGAAGCAGCAAACACTCTTAATGGCTGATCCATCTCTCAGCATACACCAACCCTCCTTTTTATAGACAAGATCTCATATAGCCCAGGCTGGCTTTGAACTCCCCATGTAACTAAGTTCCTTGAACTCCTCATCCTCCTGACTCTACCTCTCTAGTGTTAGGATTATAGGTGTGCTCCACCAAGCCCAGCTGCCATTAATAACTTTTGTTTCTCTCTCTCTCTCTCTCTCTCTCTCTCTCTCTCTCTCTCTCTCTCTCTCTCTCTCTCGTGTGTGTGTGTGTGTGTGTGTGTGTGTGTGTGTGTGTGTGTGTGTGTGTGTGTACATGTATGCCACAACACACATGTGGAGGTCAGACAACAACTTGAAGGAGTTAGTTCTCTCCTTCAACCATGTGGGTTCCAGGATCAGACTCAGGTCGTCGGGCTTGGTAAGTTCCTTTACTTGCTGAGTCATCTCCCTGGTCCTGCGATTTTTGTCTTCAACATCGCTTACCATGTTTATTTTTCTCCGCCTTGTTTTTATTTATATATGTTTTTGTGCTGGGAATTAAATCCAGAGCGTTGTGCATGCTAGACAAGCCATCTACCACGGAGCTCTGGACCTAGCTCATCGCCAAGTTTTGGTTCCCTAAATCCTGCTATTTGCCTCCGCTGTGTCTAATGTTTAATCTGTGTTTATCTGGCACAGTATTGATTAATGTCCTGAGGAAGGTGACAGGAAAGTGAAAGCCTGGAGACCATGGACGGTGGCCTGGGGCTTCGGGCGTTGCTGTGCGTGTACCTGGGGTCCCTCCTCACTCTGCAGGCCGCACCTGCTTGGGGCTTGGCCACAGGCAGACCCAGGGGCAGCGAGGTATGTGACTAAGCCCTTAGGCACAGACAGGCAGTTGTGCCTGCATGGGGTCCTGGAGCTGCAGAAAATCCTACTCAGGGACCTGGGCCCCTCCCACCCACCGGATCATGTCTGCCTGAAGGGTTATCTCCCAGCAGGTGGAGGGAGGTGGAGAAGGAGCGAACACAGACCTTATCCCCACCCCATAACAGATGGGCCACGGTCCCTGAGCGTACCCACTCACACTCAGCTTTGGTTTTGTTTTGCAGAAGCGGCAGGCTGTGGATACAGTAAGTGAAAGTCTTGGCAAAGGGTCTGAGATGGGGGCCTTTATTATAGGTATGCTCTCTCCCACCCCTGCCAGGGCCACAGACAGGGGTGTGCCGGGGGGGGGGGGGGGCGGGGGTCCCATCCCCTGAAATGCGACATTATTCATACCTCGCTTCTTGTCTCCAGCAAAGAGAGGGGGTCTCCTTGGGAGGTCTGGTACATTCTTCTGGAACCTGGGCGCCTTTGTTCTAGAGTGGGCAGGATCCCCCAATTTTCTGCTTCAGGCAGTTGATGGTGTGCTCATCAGGAGTTTGAAAGTCAACTGTAAAGTCACCTCCCGCTTTGCCCACTACGTCATCACCAGCCAAGTGGTCAACAGTGCTGATGAAGCCAGGGAAGTGGCTTTCGATGTGGAAATCCCCAAGACAGCCTTCATCAGTGACTTCGCCATGTGCGTGATGCCCTGTCTAACGCCTCCACCCTAGTCCAGTTGTGTCCATTTACCTGCTCAGCGGGAGGCCAGCGTGGCCAGATCTCACTTCCGGTCACGGCCAGGCCCAGCTTAGAGGGACGGGAGGGAAGCGGTCCATTAGCCTTCTCAGCTCCGACCTTACGCAACAGTTAGGGCTTCTCACTGCCTGTTTTCAGCTTTTCACTCAAGGAGCAAAGCCAGCATGTGATCTGGCCTCTGTGAACATGGTGGTTACCTACCGATCTCCCATGGGTCCTCTGGGCAGCGGACAGACAGTAGACACCTCTTTTTCAAGGAGTCCTGTGGACAGGGTCTTCTTAGGCAAAGCACACTCCAAATACAAAGGACAACCTAGGCAGTGAGGAGGGCCACCATCACTGAGGTAAAGGACAACCTAGGCAGTGAGGAGGGCCACCATCACTGAGGTAAAGGACGACCTAGGCAGTGAGGAGGGCCGCCATCACTGAGGTAAAGGATGACCTAGGCAGTGAGGAGGGCCGCCATCACTGAGGTAAAGGACGACCTAGGCAGTGAGGAGGGCCGCCATCACTGAGGACTTTTTCCTTTTGTGCAGCACAGCAGATGGGAACGCGTTCATTGGGGACATAAAGGACAGAGTGAGTGCATGGAAGCAGTACCGGAAAGCAGCCATTCTAGGAGAGAATGCTGGCCTTGTCAGGTAAGTTCCAGGCCTTGATGGGCAAGCCTCCAGGGCCATCCCTTCTGCCCAGCCAGGACAGAACCAAGGGCTGTAAGGTGTTCTTGGGTAGGGGACATCTCCAGGAGGATGGAAGCTTGAGTAAGTTGGCCTCTGGGGCAAGCGTGGGGGTCACTTGGTCTTTTTAGGTCTTGTGGTGGAATAGGTGTCATTCTTGAGCTCCGGCCTTGACCATCCAGTCGAGATAATCTCAGGGACAGCATGCTAATGAGAGAAAGTAGTTCTGAGGGTGATGCTTTAGGTGTCAAGGATGCACATGTCACCTTTTGTCTGCCTGTTGTTGTCTCTGGTGACATATCCAGGGCCTCGGGCAGAAATATGGAACAGTTCACCATCCACATCACCATTGGACCCCAGAGCAAGGCCACATTTCAACTCACCTATGAGGAGATGCTGAAGCGGAGACTTATGCAATATGATATCGTCATCAAAGTCAGGCCCAAGCAGCTGGTGCAACATTTTGAGGTAGTTTCCAGATTCCTGGGAAGGATATCTGTCTATCTATCTATCTGTCTGTCTGTCTGTCTGTCTATCTATCTATCTATCTATCTATCTATCTATCTATCTATCTATTGATCTCTGACTCCCAGCACTGGTCCAGCACCCTCTCCATGTTTCCCCAGGCCTGAAAACGAGGGAATGAGATTGACTCCTCAGGGTGTGCTTCTGTGGGCTCTTCCTGGGCAGGAAGCTTCCTGCATCTCCCAGCTTTCTCCTCATCCACGAACCCCCAGTTTATATATTCACTAACTGAGGGCATTCCTGTATTCTTCAGGACTGCCACCAGATCACAAAAAACACTGAAGACCCAGTTATATGTAAAGCAACTAGAGGGGCCGAGTTGAAGGGTTCAGATGCGAACACCTTTCTGTCAGTATTTCTGGACTGCCTATAATGAGCCGGGTCCTGCTAAGAGCTGGGTGGGGACTGCACATAATAGGAAGGCAGGTCCATAGGACTCTTGGCTGAAATTTGGTGCTAATCCAAATGAGCCTTATCACAGAATTGGCTTCCATGATGCAGATCGATGTGGACATCTTTGAGCCCCAGGGGATCAGCAAGCTCGATGCTCAGGCCTCCTTCCTCAGCAAGGAACTTGCTGCTCAAACCATCCAGAAGTCTTTCTCAGGGAAAAAGGTATGTGTCCTGGCAGGGGATGGGATGGGCCCTCAGCGACAGTTAGCCCGGCCCTTATAAAATATCCAGGCAGAGTTGCTATGCTGCCATGATGAGTTATTAATCAGATTTCCCATCCACTGTAGCAAATACCCGAGAGAAACTGCTTCAGGGAGGAGGGATTTGTTCTGGCTCATGGTCTCTGAGGTCTCAATCTGTCGTCAGCTTGTTCCACTGTTTCTGGGACATAGTGAGGGAACATCATGGCAGAAGTGCATGTAGGAATAGAGGTTGTTCACCTTATGCAGCCAGGAAGCCGAGAGAGAGAGAGAGAGAGAGAGAGAGAGAGAGAGAGAGAGAGAGAGAGAGAGAGAACTATCCAAAGCCGAGAGAGAGAGAGAGAGAGAGAGAGAGAGAGAGAGAGAGAGAGAGAGAGACAGACAGACAGACAGAGAGAGACAGAGAGAGAGAGAGCGCACGCTACCCAAAGAGCCATGGCACCTCTCCAGTGACTAACTTCCTCTAACCTAGTCTCACTTTCTCAGATCTACCACAGACCAATGGTCTATTCAATTTTTTTTTGGGGGGGGTATCTCCTTTTTGGTTTTTGTTTTGTTTTTTGAGACAGGGTTACTCCGTGTACCCCTGGCTGTCCTGGAACTCACACTGTAGACCAGGCTGGCCTCAAACTCACAGAGATCCGTCTACCTCTCCCTCCCGCCAGCGCCACCACCGCCCAGCTTACTTTTTTGTTTTTAAAGGCATTTTTTTTTTTTTTACTATATCACTATGTAGCCCAGGCTGGCCTTGAACTGGAAATCCTCTGGCCTCAGCCACTTTAGTGCTAGGATCGTAGGCATTTCTACCATAGCATCTTCTAGCCTTGCTCACCCCACAGTTTGAGGTGACTGCTGTCTTTTACACTATCAAACTGCTGTGCTTTTATTCCTGTTTTTATACCCTACATGTTGGTGGCTATTACAGAAATCCCAACGATTCAGGAGCATAAAAGCAAAGGAATAGGTCTTTTCTTTTACCACAGACAAGTGTGCACACTCAGAACCTCGATGCCTAGGCAAGCGCATCCGGGTATAAACACACACACACTCACACACACACACACACACACACACACACACTATGCATACATGCACACACACACACACACACACACACACACACACACACGCACACACACGCACACACCATGCATACATGCACACACACCATGCACACACACACACAAACAAAAACCTTAAGTTGTTTTGCAGACCCCCTATTTGCAGCCATGCAGACCCCTGGTGCCTCACACCTTCTTTGCTTTCAGGGTCACGTGCTCTTCCGCCCCACTGTGAGACAGCAGCAGGCCTGCCCCACGTGCTCCACATCCTTGCTGAACGGAGACTTCAAGGTGACCTACGATGTCAATCGAGACAAGCTCTGTGACCTCTTGGTAAGCCTACAGCTCCTGGCCCAAGTCCGAGAGGGCCGGGAAAGATACTTGGGAGAGAGGCTTTTCTGGCTCTCTTCTGTTCCAGGTGGCCAACAATTACTTTGCACACTTCTTTGCCCCCAAAAACCTGACCAACTTGAGCAAGAACCTGGTTTTTGTAATCGACATCAGCGGCTCCATGGAAGGCCAGAAAGTGAGGCAGGTAAATGGCGGCTTCGATCGAGCGGCTCATCCAGCCGAAGCTTCTCTGACGAGTCTTGTCATGAAGGTTTAGCTGCCACAGGGGTTTGGGATGTGCGCTGATGGGCAGAGACAAGGGGATGTAACTGGAAATCCCTACTCTGGAATCAGCCAGTCTCCTCACTGTGCGATGGTCGGCGAGCTCAGCTCTTTTCCTCAGTTTTGCAACAGAGGATAACGGTGCCTACGGGTCATGGAGTTTCCCATGGAGAAGCACTCAGTAGAGAAAGCCTGTGCCCTGAAAATGCTGGGAATGATAAATGATCTATGGCCTGGCACCTCTGCGCTTTCAGTACTTTGCCCAATGGGTGGTGCAGTCATGGCTCCCCAAGACCAGTTCTAGAAAAACAGCTCTGGTAGGAGAGGAGGGGGCTCTTTATGGATCCTGCTCCACCCACTAAAAAACTTCTAGTAATTTCTTCTCCTTACACTTGGTCCATTTTCCTTCTTTGTGCCCCTCACACACCCCATGTCCCAGCAGCAGGCTGCTTTCTTGGGGCTGACTGTCACCTCTGCTTGTCCACTGTGGATTTCTACAGTGGCTACCTGGGTTCCTGGAAGGAGTTATCCTGCAGCCATGCAGGGGCCATGTCCCTCCTCTGACTTCCTGTCCTTGCAGACCAAGGAGGCACTCCTTAAGATCCTGGAGGATGTGAAGCCAGGAGACAACTTTGATCTGGTCCTCTTTGGGTCTCAAGTACAGACCTGGAGGGGCTCACTGGTACCCGCGTCTAAGGCCAATCTACAAGCAGCTCAAGACTTTGTGCGGCGCTTTTCTCTGGCTGGAGGTAAGGGAAGGGGTCTCGGGACACCCCGGCATCACTTCTGTTTCCCTGGGATACAGGTGTTATCTGGTCCGATTCTCCTCCTTCATAGCCACAAACCTGAATGGAGGCTTGCTCCGAGGAATTGAGATCTTAAACAAAGCTCAAGGAAGCCACTCAGAGCTCAGCAGCCCGGCCTCGATTCTTATCATGTTGACAGATGGAGAGCCTACTGAGGGTGAGTTCCTCAAAGGCTGCCCTGGGAGGCAGTGATCTCACTACCAGAAAGGACCAATTCATCTGTTAGAGAGGCCATTGGGGCAGAAAGGCTCAGGACAAAGTCAAATGCTGGCCTGAAAACTGTTCAGACCACAGCGCTCCAAGGTGTACCTCTGTCCTGTGAGTCGGTAACAGCAAGTGTTTCTATATGGTGCTTGGATGCCTAGGGACTCAAAAGATGGGCAGGATTTATAGGCTAAGTTTCATTATGCCATTTATTCAGGGTTAGTCCAGGACAAAGGGCTGGAAAGAGACACCAAGAGAATGAGATGTGTCTCTGCCCTCAAGCTGGTATAGCGAATCTCTACCTACCCCAGAAGCTAGAAGAGCAGAGTGCCACAGGGTTATGGAATTCCTGACAAGGGATACCTGGCCCAGGTGAGGTCTGGGAAGGCCTCTTGGAAGAAGAAAGCCCTGAACTAGAACGAAGAGAAGGGGGCAGGAAGAGATCTTGGCAGGGCCTGCCCAGGAAAGAGGACATGTGCAGAATGGGGCAAAATGAGAGTGGAAGGGCGGACGGGGCTTCACAGGCCATGGCAAGGGGCCACGGGAGAGTTTGGAGCAGAATCGCGTCTGCCTGTGATGGGCCCACATGGTCGGGTAGAGCCTTCAATGAGCGGCTTCCAGCTGTTGTGGTTGCCCTGTGATGCCTCCAGTTGTCAATGGGGACTACAGTTGATCTGGGGTGGGAAACCTTGGCTCCCAGGAAGTATTTTAAAGGCTTCTAGGGCCCCCTTATGCCTGAGATATAGCATCCCATCACTGCCTGGATGTGTGTGGCTGCAGGGGAGACGGACCGTTCCCAGATCCTCAAGAATGTACGCAACGCTATCCGGGGCAGGTTCCCGCTCTACAATCTCGGCTTTGGCCACGACCTGGACTTTAACTTCCTGGAGGTCATGTCCATGGAGAACAACGGATGGGCCCAGAGAATTTATGAGGACCACGATGCCACCCAGCAGCTACAGGTCTCCCTCACCCCTCCCACACACCATCATCAACATGTCGTGGGGTCTTGGTGGCCATTTGCCTACCAGTCTAGAGATGATAGACAGGCAGAGTTGAAGTCAACAACTACATGACCTTAAGCAGTTACCTAACCCCTCTGAGCCTAGATTCCACCTCTGAAGTGGGACATCAACGTTCCACTTTGTGAGTAGGCTTCCTCACGGGTCCCCAGCTGCTCGTCCTGAGGCTACACTCCCTCTCCCTTCAGGGTTTCTACAGTCAAGTAGCTAACCCCCTGCTGACAGACGTGGACCTGCAGTATCCCCAGGATGCTGTCTTGGCTCTAACTCAGCACAAACACAAGCAGTACTACGATGGCTCCGAGATCGTGGTGGCTGGACGCATTGCTGACCACAAACTGAGCACCTTTAAGGCTGATGTTCGGGCTCGTGGGGTAAACCAAGGGCTGTTGGGGGCGGGGCGGGGGTGGTGTAGAAACTAGGCAGTGCTTAGATACTCCAAACTCACACTCTCCCCCCACCCACCCCACCATCCCAAGGGCCTCTCTTTCCTGATGTAATGTCCTCCTCCCAAGGGAAGACAAATATATCCCAGCCTGGGGACTGGACAGGCTGGAATAGAACCAATGTGGCATTATTAGTGTAATCCCTTGGCTCAGTAGGATCACTCAATCCTCCTCACATTGTCTGCCCCCGCCTCTCACCCCAAGCATGAGAGAATGAGAGGCCAGTCTCTGTTTCTCCCTAGGTCTCATTTCCTGGACAACCTCTGTGTACCAGGCTCAGTGTCATGGTGCAGTGAATGCAGCTACACGCACATGTGTAGAAGGTCCCAGGGATAGGAGACCTCCTCTAGGGCATGGATTCAACCCACCATGGGTTGAGGGCTTAGAATTTAGGCCCGGAAGGAAGAAAGTGAGCTAGAATCTAGCCTCGCCCTGTCCGTCTCTCTAGACGGTACTTTTTCTGTACTATAGAGATAACACTACCCTTGAGTGCCTGTGTATGTGTTGGGGGTAAATGGAATAATCCGTACAGTACAAGATGCGGGCCTTGATACAAAGAATGCTTTGTCCCAAGACTTCTGGGGACCACAACGCATGCCTATGGTCTAGCTATGGTCTAGCTGACCAAGGCAGCCTCGCTGGCACTCTGTGACCCTTGGGAGGAGCGGACAGCAGAAACAGCAGCATTTGTTGGCCTCTGCCAGAGAGAGAAACTCTGTAAGGACAGGCCTGGGCTGCCTGTCCCATCAAATTTCTGAGGCCTAGGCCACACCTGGCTCACAAGGGGTGTTAGCCACCATCTGTAGGATGGATGGACGGACGGACGGATGGATGGATGGATGGATGGATGGACGGACGGACGGATGGATGGATGGACGGACGGACGGACGGACGGACGGATGGGTGGATGGGTGGATGGACGGACGGACGGACGGACGGATGGATGGATGGACGGATGGATGGATGGATGGACGGACGGACGGATGAATGGATGGATGGACGGATGGATGGACGGATGGATGGACGGATGGATGGACGGACGGATGGATGGATGGATGGATGGATGGATGATGGATGGGGATGAAAGCAGGCTCCAGAGAGGTGATGATACAGAGAATGAAGAAGCAGAGACCAGATGAGGGTGCTTGCCACAGCCTCCGGCCTCATCCAAGGCTTGTGCTGTCATGGCTTATGGCCTTTCTCCTCTTTCAACTCTCAGGAGAGGCAAGAATTCAAGGCCACCTGCCTAGTGGATGAGGAGGAGATGGAGAAACTGCTCCGAGAGCGTGGCCACATGCTAGAGAATCACGTGGAGCGGCTCTGGGCCTACCTCACCATCCAGGAGCTGCTGGCTAAGCGGTGGGGCCCTGCAGCTGTCAGGAGTGGACCCTGTTCACCCTTGTTCCTGGCAGACAGAGAACAGTGGTTCTGAGCCCGCGGGTTGTGAGGGAATCAAGGGTGCTTTCCCCCTCTGCTTTCCTCAGGGTCTACAGTGTGAGTCTTCCATGTGGGTGGGATTCTGGGACAAGGACAGCCCATTAGCCCCACTGAGGAGTCTGCCTCAGAGGGGCTGCTGTGTCTAGACATGTCCATCTAGTCTTCCTCATCCGTTCCTTCGTTGTCTCTACTCAATGGGAGAGCAATACAAAGGTCAGAGAGGTAGGCTACTATGGTCTCATAGCAGGCAAGCTATGTAGCTGGGAGGCACATGCCTTGGCCCTGCCAAGTATCCATCCAGGTTTTCACCACAAGAAGTCTTGCAATCATGAGGTCCCTAAGGCCATAGGCATTGTGCAGAGAGGGCGCTGTGAGTGTGTGAATGTTTGTAGAATGGGTGAAAGAGAGAGCAGACAGGCAGGAAGCTGAGGGAAGGCGTGCATGCCTGTCATCCCTTGTGTGGAGGTCTTGGAGTCAAGCACATGCCTCACAAACAGGATGAAGACGGAGCGGGAAGAGAGGGCCAACCTGTCCTCCCAGATCCTGAAGATGTCCCTGGACTATCAGTTCGTAACTCCATTGACCTCTATGACGATCAGAGGCCTGACAGACCAGGATGGGCTGGAGCCTACCATTGACAAAACCCCAGAGGGTACAAGCATTAGGGGGTCTGTGGTCAGGACGGTCATGTGCCAAAATCCTCCTGGGGGTTAATTCTTTTCCTCTTCCCTTCCTTTCAGATTCGCAGCCCTTAGGTGAGTTTTTGGCCTGTTGATTTGGCACGTGGCTTCAAGTGGCTGGAAGGTGACACACGCTGTTTCCCCCAAGCACAAAACTCAATGTTCCTGCATCTTCCCTGGCCCTAACCCCTCCTGGGCTTCCATCTTCATGACAAGCTCAGGCCTGCATCCTTCATGATTCATGAGCCTTTGCCAGCCTTCCCTCAGGTCTCTATCGAGCCCCACTGCCCAGTGTGTGTGTGAGGAGTGGGGGACCCTTGGGAGGCGCCCTCAACCTCAGCAGGGCTGAGCCTAGACCAGTTCATCTCAGCCTGAGGTACACTTGTGGACTGAGCTGCATGCCCTTGGGGTGGGTGTCAGAGTAACATTGTGTTTTCCTTGTCTTCTGCAGAGATGGTGGGACCCAGAAGGAGTAAGTAGCAGCCCTCTTGGGGACCCCCTTCTCTACTCTTCCTACTTACCCTGCTGGCCCTCAACTGAGCACTTCGCTCTGACTAAAACCCTGGTTATCACCCACGTTGGTTCCCTTCATGGCCTCACTGGAGATCCTTAGAACGTTCTCCCAGTGTAGGCTTGGTTTCCCCAACCACGGTCCCAGTTGAAGAAGACAGAGGGGTTCAGGCTACCTCACAGGACCAAACGTCTGTCCCCATGCCCCGAGAGGCATGGGGTGCATATGATGCTTTAGTGCCTGCCTGGTCTGTAGCCTTGGGCCAGCTGCATGGATGGGGTGTCTGCACAGCTGTAGGAGGCCATGCCACCCTGCCCCCGCTTCTCAACACCATTCATTCTCACCTACAGCATTTGTGCTGTCAGCCACACAGCTTCCTCCTACAGTCCACAGTCCAATAGTCTCAAAGTTGCCAAACCGAGTGACCGGCGGTAAGTCTCGGGAGGGTCTGAGGGATTCCCAGGATGGGCCCCGTGAGACCAACACCCAATGTAATGGGCTCCATGCTGTATTCCCAGTGGACACCGATCCCCACTTCATCATCTACGTGCCCCAGAAAGAGGACAGCCTGTGCTTCAACATCAATGAAGAACCTGGTGTGATCCTGAGTCTGGTGCAGGACCCTGACACAGGTGTGGTGGGTAATATGCTCTCTGTCGGGGGAGGGGCAGCAGAACCAGTGTACCTTTACCCTCCCTATTTAAATAGGAACTACTGGGGTGGCCTTCACTGCCCACCGCCTTGCATAACATCCACTCGGCAGGCACCTCTTGCTTTTCTCTTACTCCATGTCCTTGACTACACCCTACCTAAGGTTTGAGTGTGTGACTCACCCAGCACACAGGACCTGTAGCCAGACCAAGGAACTTAGGGAAGGGAGAAAGCATTAGAAGATCAGTTTCTTAGATGTCCATGTTGGAGCATAGGGCGCAACACTTAGGGTCAGTGAGGATGAGGCTGTTCAGGGCCTGGAGGATGCATTTCTAGACCTCCTATGAGTCTGTCTCTGTATGAGAAAGAGGAGGCCCACTCCTGTCCTCAGGGGGCCAGAGTCCAAAAGAGAAAGCTAAGTATAGAATATCTAGTAGGTACAGTTTGGGTGGGAGGAAGCAGAGAAGAATCCCAGGAAGTCTTGAGAGCAGGACCACTCCTGAAGGTGAGACCCTTAAAGATGACATGGCCTGTGGCATGCAGGGGACCTCCTGGGAAGGAGCTGGGGCATGAGCAGAGGCCCATGTTGGCTGACTGGATGGCTCCTCTCCCCACTGCAGGTTTCTCAGTGAATGGGCAGCTCATTGGAAACAAGGCCAGCAGCGCTGGGCAACACGAGAGCACATACTTTGGGAGACTTGGGATTTCAAATCCTGCGTCAGACTTTCAGCTGGAAGTGACTCCTCAGAACATCACACTGAACCCCAGCTCTGGTGGGCCCGTGTTCTCCTGGAACGACCAGGTCACACTGCAGAAGGACGGGTAACTAGGCCTGGTTGTGGCATGGGGTCAAGGTCCAAAGCTGTAGCTCCCGCTCTGCTGCCTGAGTCTTCAGAGCCCGCAGCTCTGTAGTGTGCTAAAGGGATGCCCATAGTGCCCATGTACATGGCCAGACTCTGAACCATCCCACTGCCCGCTTTTTTCATTCCTGGGCATGAGCTTTGGCACTGGAGCCGTGAATCCCACCCATCTCCACCAAGCAAAGCCAGCCCCAGGCTGGGACAAAGGCCACTCCCTCCCCACAGCCCTCCTGCTTGCTTACTGCCCTGAACTTGAGTTCTCGGCAATGAGTAGGATTTGTGGGACGCAGACTCAGATAACCACCAATTACTAGCTACATGACTTCCGGAAAGTTACTTAACCCCTCTGAACCTTGGTCCTTTCACGGGGTCAGAGTGAAAAATTGAGCGATTCAGTTTACACAGAGGACTTGGCACAGGGCCTGGGACACTTTAAGCCATACAGGACAGAGAGACATATGGGAGGGAGCAAACAGACCTCACCGAATGAGGGTCATGGGGGGTGGTTGTAATATCTGGGTCCTAGAGGATGAGGGCAGCTAATCCTGTTCTGATGCCGCCCTGGCCCTGCAGGGTTGTGGTGACCATCAATAAGAAGAGGAACCTGGTGGTGTCTGTGGAAGACAGAGTTACCTTTGAGATTGTCCTGCACAGAACGTGGAAGGGGAGTGCCGTCCACCAGGACTTTCTGGGTTTCTACGTGCTGGATAGCTTCAGGATGTCAGCCCGGACGCAGGGGCTACTGGGTATGACTGGCCAGGCAGGCAGAACTGTGAGTTGGTGCTCTGAAGCCAGTGTGTGCTCATGGGTCCCAGAGCACTCGGGCAGGCCGGTCTCCAACATAATCCGTTAAGACTCAGCGCTTGAAGGCCTTGTCCCGCTTAAAGATGGTGAGCAAAAACAGAGCGAGACTCAGAAAGCTAAGTGAGCCTGGGAATGAGTGGGAAAAACACCCAATTCACAGAAAGGTCGGAGGGCTCCAGGGACCTTGTATGAGCGGCAGGTCATTGGTCACCAGATCTCTGTGATGTTTCTGTCACCCCTTGCTCTCTGTGAGGCACTTGCCCCTCAGGCTTCTCGCTCCTTCATCAGTAACCGCAGCCTCCGATGCGCCTTTGCAGGGCAGTTCTTCACCCCCCTGGATTTTGAAGTCTCTGACGTCCGCCCAGGCTCTGACCCTACAACGTCAGATGCCACAATGGTGGTGAAGAATCGGCAGCTGACTGTCACCAGGTGAGTGGGCTGCTGTCCAGGGCTTCCGCTCTTGCCTGCCTTTTGTCCCCCAGGGTTCTTCCCGGTGTCATGGGGGTAAGGTGAGGTGCAGCCTTGCCAGGTCTATAGAAGGACCCCAGCTGTCTTGTCTGTGTCCAGAGGCTTACAGAAAGACTACAGCAAGGACCCCAGACGTGGAACAGAAGTGTCTTGCTGGTTTATCCACAACAACGGAGCTGGGCTGATCGATGGCGTCCACACTGACTATATTGTCTCTGACATCTTCTGAGACCTCCAGCTAGCACATCAGTTCTCCCCTGAGGAGGGAGAAGAGAGCGTCGAATTAGCTCCACCTCCCTGAACATGCTGGTCCCTTGTGTCAAGACATCCTGTGATTTCATTAAAGAGAGGCTGTGTCCAGTGCAGAGTTGACTGCTTTTGCGGGGAGAGGTATCGGTAATAGCTCAAGAGCACATCAGACCCAGAGATGGGCAAAGAATGCTGAGGTGAGAGGAATATCCACCAAATCTGTAGCTCAGACTGCACACTGTTCTCTGCAACTGGCTGGCTCCGTGATCTCTGAATCCTCCCAATGAGCCCTTCATGCATCCCAGGAACCCAGGGATGCTCTGACAGTGAGGGCCATCACAACTAACCCAGAGCTTCTTATTGACAGGCCCATTAACAGTTGAAGAAATGGAGGTTAGGTGACCTGTTGAAAGTCCCTTAGCTTATGAATGATAGAGCTGGGTCCTCAACCCATGCTTTCTGACACCAAGCATGTCACAGATGTGTCCTGGGTGACTCTTCCAGTCATCAAAGAGGTACATGGGCAAAGTCTGCTAAGTAACAGCATGAACACATGAAGACTATTTGCAGGTAGATTTGGGGTCCTGAGGAAATCTTACAGGAGCAGGCACCTCAGACCCTCACTTTAGTCAGATTTCCTTGTGGGGATGGGAGCCTGTGCTAGACAGACTAGTATGGTACATCCTGAGGACAGAGACAGACACTGTCCAAAGCTGGGCTTTCAGGGACCTAGAACAGCACCCCATTGTCTCCTCACACTATATAAAATTGTTCTGTTAGGGCTCCTTTCCTTGGGCTGGTCTTAGGACAAGAGTACAAGACAATGCATCCCACTCTGGGGAGCTATTTGCTCTTCATGTGAAGGTGATGGGCTCTGCTCACTCTGGTTAAGAGTTTCTGCCTCTTTCTCTTCTGTCTTCTGTCCAGTCCCCACGACAAAGAAAACTCATGGGGACCCAGATTGGACCAAAGCTTGGCTTTGAGTAACACGGATATTGTATTATGGGCTCATTACTGTGACAAAATAATTTTAAGGAAAGAAAATTTATTTTAGCTTACAGTTCCAAGAGGTACAATCCATCCTGGCAGAGAAGCCATGATGGCAGGGGCAGGAGGCACCCATAGTCAGAAAGCCAAGTGATGAACGCTTGACTCATCTCACTTTTTCGTTTTTATTCAGTTGAAAAACCTAGCCCATGGAATTGATTAGCCTAATATAGATAATCCTTCATAGGTATTCTCAGAGGCTAACCTAACTTAGATATTATATCACAGACATTCCCAGAGGCTAACCTAATCTAGATACTATATCACAGACATTCCCAGAGGCTAACCTAATTTAGATATTATATCACAGGCATTCCCAGAGGCTAACCTAATCTAGATACTATATCACAGACATTCTCAGAGGCTAACCTAATCTAGATACTATATCACAGGTATGCCCGGAGGCTAACTTAATCTAGGTATTATATCACAGGCATGCCCAGAGGCTAACCTAATCTAGATATTATATCACAGGCATCCCCAGAAGTTTATCTCTTTGGTGATTCTAGATGCTGTCAGATTCACAACCAGAATTGTGATGAGTTTACCCCCTGTCAACCTGGCACCCAAACATATCACTTTTAACATGTCACCTCCTTCCCCTTTGTTCCCATAGGCTCATGGCCATCTCAAAGCAAAATGCACTCAGCTCAGCTCCAAAAGTCCCCAGTTTTTAACAGTATCAATACTATTTAAAAGTCCAAAGACTTTTCTGAGGTTACTCAAGGCAACCTCTTTACTGTGTGCTGCTATAAAATAAAAAATGAGTCATGCACACAGCCTCTCTTGAGTTAGACACACCCCATGCATGCAGATTTCCTTGGTAGACATCTTGTGGTTTGGGCACTTCCCATATCCTGGAATCTCCATTGCAACTTAGACCTCACCCACAGAGCTTCGGACTGGTTTCTCAGGGCCTCCTTGGAGGAATTCTGACCCTGCCACACATTACTCTGACCTGACGCACAGGCCTCAAAAACTCTCTGGAAGCATGGTAGGAGACTCAGTCTTAGATCTTTTATGCCTGCAAAAACAGTTCCACATAATTGAAAGTTGTGTAATAACTCCTCTGAGATTGAAACACTCTATCCTGCAGGGAAGTTCATTAAGACAAGAAGTAAGCAAGTCAAAATAGCTTCAGGAAGTCCCTGAAACTGACCAGATTTGCTAGGGTCCTCCTTTTCCAAGTAACTGCTCTGTTTCTGTGAAGAGACACCATGACCAAGGCAACTCATAAAAGAAAACATTTAATTGGGGGGCTTGCTTACAGTTTTAGTTCATGATCATCATGGATGGAAATAGTCAGGCATGGCACTGGAGCAGTACCTGTGAGGAACCCAGGCTCTTGCCTAGACCCCTGCCTTGGTTGGCGATTCTGCAGCCATGACAGGCTGTGGAAAAGACCCAACAGGATGCAGGCCCCTGGCATAGCATAATGTGCCCTTGAGCCCCTGACCTTGGGCCTAGCTCTAGTTTACAGAAAAACCTCATCAGATGTCCCCGTATGGTAAAAGAAGTCAATTAAAAGTTACAAGTAGCAGGTTCATAGTAAAGAAAAAAATGTAGTAACCATAGCAACCGCTGAAAGAGATAACCGTTTTCCTGCAGCTGCAAGCTAATCAAGAACAGTACCTCCGGAGGGGAGGCACATCAATCCTGAGTCTGTTCCTATGTAGTCTGGAGACCTCCCCCCACTTTACCTCCTGTAAAAGCCCTGCCCCATTGCTAGCTGGGGGTCTCTCCTGCTCTGCTTCTGCGTCAGATGGACCGAGAGGCCCAAGTTAACTGGCAACAATACAAAGACTCTTTGCTTTTGCATCGGATTTGGTCTCTTGGTGGTCTTTGGGGGACTGTGGGTACAACACCTGAGAGTTCTACATCCTGGTCCATAGGCAGCAAGCAGAGAGAGGGAGAGACACTGGGCCGGGTGTGGGACTTTAAACATCAAAGCCCAGAGGCTCAGACCAGCTGAGCCCCTGAGAAACGATACTCCCCAACCCATTGATCTGCCTTCAGGCTGTGTCACGTGCTCCAGGTTTCTAGGTTTTGTGAGCTGCCACCAAAGCTGGGATGGGCGTTGGTGATGCCGCTGTCTTTGAGTCATTTCTGCTCCTGTAAGTGACCCAATAAAACTCATTGGTTCACCACGTTGGACTTCAGTTGTATTCTTTCTTTGGTGATTAGATCGTGTGTGTGTGTGTGTGTGTGTGTGTGTGTGTGTGTGTGTGTGTGTTGTATCTTCCCAGGAAAAGTCTGTCACACACAGTTTCTGTGATAAAATACCCTAACAAAAGCAACTTAAGGCAGACAGGGTTTATTTTAGCTTACAATTCAAGGAGATACAGTCCAGAGTCAGGGAAGGTATGCAGGCAGGAGTAAGAGCCGGCTGGTCACATTGCATCCTGGGTCAGGAAGCAGTGAGCAATCATCTCTGTGCTCAGCTTATTTTCTTTTAATTCAGCTCAGGATCCCGGCCCATGGAATGGTATGTCCACATCTAATGTGGGTCTTCCCACCTCAACTAACCTGATCTAGATAAGCCTTAACAAGTACCCCAAGAGGCGTGTCTCTTCAGTGACCCTAGATCTTGTCAAGTTCACAGTATTAGCCATCATGGATGCTTAGCTCAAAGGCTACCCGGGTTGGGGAACCCAGAATACTTCAACAGCAAGTGGGGATCACTGGAGGCTGAGAGATCAATTTACCTCCAAAGGCATTCTGGGAAAGCAGGACTGCCAACTAGCTGTGTCAGCCTGCTCGTCCTGAGGAGTGGGCAGTGGATACACCTAGAAATCTAATGGAGTCTGTGTAATGCTAATGTTGCATGATTCTGTTTTTCTCCAAATCCTTGGCTATCCTTAAGTAGCTGTACAATTCCCATTTTGAGTTGTCATTTTCCCCAAACTCTGGGTGTCCAGGGAGGAGGCAGTGGTTCAAATAAAAGAGTCAGGGGAAGGCTCCACAGGCAGCTGTGGGTGCTGAGGAGGAGCCACTGAGAGAAAGTTTCACTTCAACCCCAACCCCTAGTGGCTAGCAGGTGCTGAAGATGGCCATGTGACTGAGATATCCCCAGAGCCAAGAAAGAGGCCTGGTTTTGAGAGATTATCTTTCCACCTCAGCTCTTGGTGTGTTTTAAGAATGGGTGCTGTTTATCAGTGTGTGTGTGTGTGTGTGTGTGTGTGTGTGTGTGCGCGCGTGCGCGCTCACGTGCGCGCAGCAGTGGCCCCGTCACTTCACCATTTCTGCTGACTATCTTTGTTCTGTGTCTTCTGCCACTTCCAACCGTCAGGCTAAGCCTTTCTGTAACTTATTCTACCTCTCCGTTTCTGCTTCCAGCCATCTCTCTCTGTCACCAGAGCTCTGCGCATCTGGTAGTCAGGCCCAGAGCTTTTGGTGGAGGACACAGCATCATCCATAAGGTAGCTGGCCTCAGCCCCGGTAGACAAGGGTCTACTCCACTCAGCACATGCAGGGTGCTCACAGAAATCATGGCATAATGGGCATGAGGCATGTGTCCCGAAGAGGCCAGAGGCTGGCAGGACCCGATGTGGCTCAGGAGGTCTCAGCCCTCATGCAGAAAGACTGCTATTTTCTGAAGTGCCAAGCCCTTGGCAGTGTCCTGGGGGCATAGAGTGAGCATAACAAGGCCTGTCCTGTCCAAAAAGGGACATTGAGACCTGATCACATAAAGCTCAACGTAAGGTAACAGGATGGACTCCCAGAGAGCCTCCTGGGACTGGGGAAATGGCTCAGTGCTTAAGAACTTGTACTGCAGCCGGGTGGTGGTGACACACACCTTTAATCCCAGCACTCGGGAGGCAGAGGCAGGCGGATCTCAGTGAGTTCGAGGCCAGCCTGGTCTACAAAGAGAGTTCCAGGACAGCTAGGATTGTTACACAGAGAAACCCTGTCTCGAAAACCAAAAAAAGAAAAAAGAAAGGAGAGAGAGAGAGAGAGAGAGAGAGAGAGAGAGAGAGAAAGAAAGAAAGAAAGAAAGAAAGAAAGAAAGAAAGAAGGAAAGAAAGAAGGAAAGAAAGAAAAGAACTTGTACTGCTCTTGCAGAGGACCTGAGTCTATCTCCCAGCACCCATGTCAGGGCTGGGCACCTAAAACCATGTGCACATACCCCCATGTAGATAAATGGACACATACACATAATTAAAATAAAATATATTCTTAAAAACGAAATACGCCATCATGCTGTGAATGGCCACATGACTAGGACTTGATGATAGTCTGAGAGCCAGGCAGAGCTGATTTTTTTTTTTTTTTATTAAAAGCACCTTTTGTCTACTAAGGAAGAGGGAGCCAAGGCCCTTGGACAGGCAGAGGGAGGAGATGATACTTGCCGTGGAAGACGCCATTGGGGGAGAATAAACTCAGAAAAACAATTTGGAGCCAGACCCAGAGAGAGTGAGGTCACAGGGCTCAGGGTTTGTTCAGTTCATGGGTCCCTGGCAGCCACATCAGGTAGTGAAGCGAAGGGCCCAGCCATGGGGGGTCCAGCTGGAGAGTGATTGCCTTGTGGGGGCTGGAGCTGGGATCCAGGCCCAGACTAGGGCCGATGTGGGTGGTAAGGACAAAAGCATCGAGCCCTAGATGTGGAGATGCCAGCTGTTCCAAATGCAGCTCACGCCATCTTCATCATCCACCCCCAGGAGGCCAGGGGTCACTTGTTTCACACAGCGTCTGCTTTCCTGAGGGCCTCCAGACTCCAGAGTGAAGCCCCAACACTGTTTATTGTACCCACTGGGCCTTCTTCATACAGTCACACTGGGTGGTTACTCCACCCACCCCCAGTTCCCGGAGCCACTGTGTGCCTCCGCGGCTCTGGCCCCATGCTGCAGGTCCTTGACCCTGCATGGAAAACACTGGGCTGGCGTATATAAGGAGAGCGGGCCAAGCCTGTGTGCTCAGCAATGGTGATTATGTGGTGGCCCTGCCTTGTCTTGGCCCTGCTCTCTGCCTTGGAGACCTCTGGCTTCCAGAGAAGCCCCCTCCGGCTGCTAGGGGTGAGTCTAACTTCCTATTTGATATCAGAACTTTGAGGCTCAAATAGGCAACAAAGTCCATCCAAGTCCCCTGAGCTGGCGGGGAGGGGAAGGCTGAGGACTGAACATTGTGTTACTGGGACAATGCTGGACTCTAGAGAACAGAGCTACAGATAGGACTGATAAACTAGCTTGCTGTTTAACCCAGAGCAGAGCTTTTCAAACTCCCAGGCCTCAGTTTCCCCACCTGTCAGTTAGATGATGAATTGTGAACGTCTCACTGCGACCTACGAAGGCCCACCTTAGGCAGGTGCAGAGGCCTCTACAAAATGCTAATTGAGCCTGATGAGTGGGTGGGTGTTCTGGGAAGCTAACTAGAGGGACCAGGGGCCAGGGAGGGCAGACTGAGAGGCCGAATGAGTTGGGGGCGTACGAGCATGAGACAGTACAGGGTCACTTCTATCGTCCCCTCCACAGGGGACCTGCTGACATACCCCTTTCTCCATCTATTCATAGTCCCTCTTTAACACATGTCCTGGAGGGACCTGTGTGTGCCTCTAAGACTTGGCCCTAGCCCAGAACCTGCTCCCAGGCCATTGGTAGCCTCATGCTTGTCCTGACACCTGTTTATCTTTATATTTACAGAAACGGAGCCTCCCAGAAGGGGTAAGAACTTCCAGTACGATACAGACTGGGTAGGGAGGGGCAGAATGGAGCAGTCGCTCACTTGCTGAAGGTACAGATCACAATGGCAGCACCCCCCAGAGCCAGAAAACAGTCCACTGCCCCATCCCGGCAGAGCCCCATGTGATACAAGTCCCATATGGAGAGGCAGGGCTCTTCTAGGGGAATCTAGGACCAGGGCAAAGGGGAGCCCTGGGAAGGCTTTCCTTGGGGGGAGGGGCTGGGTCAGAGCTGGGTTCTAACAAGATCTCACCGGCTGTGTGCAGACTACAGCGTTAAGCAGACAGGGCGTAAGCACTGTGGTAGCCAACTGAATGTGGGACAAAGGACACTGTCCAGACATCCAGTGTGGATGACTAGGAGAACTAAGGGACCCAGGACTTCAGAGCCCACACGGGAGCATTTGGAAGGGAAGCAGCCAGGCTCATGACCGGGTTTCCCAGGGTGCATTCTGGCTGATCACCACCAGTGATCCTTGCCCACCTCTCCCGCAGGTGGTTGATGGCATTGAGGTCTACAGTACCAAGATCAGCTGCAAGGTGACCTCCCGCTTTGCTCACAATGTTGTCACCACGAGGGCTGTCAATCGTGCAGACAAGGCCAAGGAAGTTTCCTTCGATGTGGAACTGCCCAAGACAGCCTTCATTACCAACTTCACCTTGTGGGTGCCACCAGAGCGGCTGGCTTTATCTCCGGAGGGGCATCTGGCCCAGTGGGACAGTCCCTTCCCTTAAACTCTCTATCTGTAGGACCATTGATGGTGTCACCTACCCTGGGAACATCAAGGAGAAAGAAGTTGCCCAGAAGCAGTATGAAAAGGCTGTGTCCCAGGGCAAGACAGCTGGTTTGGTCAAGTAAGTGTGGACCTTGGGCCTTGAGAGAGGCGAACAACAACTGGGACTATTGTTGTAGCAAGCTGTGTGTATCCCCCGAGCATCCCATTTTAGAGCCAACGAGGTTTAGAACAGGTAGGGAGGTCTCTCACCTAAGAGCTGAGACTTGAACCCAGGGCCGAGGAAGGATAGGTTCCTGAAGTCTTTTTGCTAAGTACTGTCTTGCACCCTACCCAAGGGCCTCTGGGAGGAAACTGGAGAAGTTCACAGTGTCCGTCAACGTGGCTGCCGGCAGCAAGGTCACCTTTGAGCTAACCTATGAGGAGCTGCTCAAGAGGCACAAGGGCAAGTACGAGATGTACATCAAGGTCCAGCCCAAACAACTGGTCAGACACTTTGAGGTAAGCAGCCATTCCTTCAGCCCCTGCCCGGAACCACAGAGAGCCCGGCCGGGGAAGGGCGGTGGGTGCCGGCCGGAGTAGGAGGGGCAAATCACAGAGCGGAGCCAAGGATGCGTCTCCAAGTCCTGGCCCCTGTACTTGGCCAAGGGGGGTTGGAAAAAGCACAATGGCTTTCCTTCTCCAGCAACTGGGGGCCCAGGGGAGGAGGCTTTAGCGCTGGGGCCCTTGAGGACTGCGCCACGAGAGCTTCTGAAACACTTGCAACTGGTCCGTTTCACCTCCATCAAGGCTAAAAGGAAAAGCAAGTTCCGTGCTTGTGGAACTTGGCGTCGATGGCAGACAGACGATGGAAATGCTTTGCTCTGCCAGACCCTTCTAACAGTTCCTGCGGTCACTTTCCTAGTAGCCCTCACTATTGTCTTGAAGGTCCCTGTATCGTCACAGACCCATGTCATTCCCCCGGGCTGTGTCCTAGACCTCTGCGTGGCTCCCAGTATGCCATCTCCTTCCTTTGGCCATTTCAGATTGATGCACACATCTTCGAGCCGCAGGGCATCAGCATGCTGGATGCTGAGGCCTCGTTCATCACCAACGACCTCCTGGGAAGCGCCCTCACCAAGTCCTTCTCAGGGAAAAAGGTGGTGTAGATGCCTCTGGGGCTTGGGGTGCAGGGGGTAGAACATCAGCCTGGACCTTGCTGATTTCAGCACGGTGGGGCTTATCAGTCTGTGATGTCTCAGTCAACTGGGTCATCAGGGAGGGTACTGAAGGCAGGGGTCTGAGGCTGACCTGCTAGAAGATTTGGGGTCTCACCTCTACCAGGACAAAGGGGGAAGGGAAGCCATTTATAAAGCCCAGATCCATTCTACCTTGGCAAATGGATAGGATATGGGATGCAGATCCAGAAACTGAGGCTAGTTTTGCTGACTCCACATTAAGGGATGAAGGATTAAAGAGAATGCCAATTCTTGGTGCTGGGCAGTTGGCTCCAGTCACAGAGCCCCCCAGCTATTCCAGGGCATGATCTCAGGGAGGCCGATGGGAAGTGGATGAGAAAATATAAACATCAAAGCCCAGTCATCTGGGTTCTCCAGAGAGACTTTCAAAGAGCTTACATTCAAGAGAGCTGCTGGCTTCTGGGGGTGTTGTCCCAGCCTCCTTCCCTCCAACACTCTCTTCCTCGCTCTCATCCCTTCTCCCCCTCCTTTGGGTACCAACTCCAATGTGCAAAAGCACTCAACACAAAGTTCTCTCATATGGGGCAACACTCGGATGCCCAAGTAATTTCTGGTGCTGAGCTAAAGGGTTAAGGATGAGGCCGCCAAAAGAGAGGGGAAAGGCTAGGGGAAAGGCTATATGAAAATGGCAACCACCCCCGCCCTGGGCAGGTTCTGATCACCCAGGGAGGGAGGAATTCAGAAAGGTGGGGCCTGGGAGCAGCTTCATCCGTGGGGAACTGGCATCTGATTCAGGCCAAGCCCTCACCTCTGTGTTGTCGGAGGGATTTTCCCCCCTTGTCTGCCAGTGGGAAGCCTTGGCCAAGATGAGTGAGGTTCTTCCTTCCTCCCCAGGGGCACGTGTCTTTCAAGCCCAGCTTAGACCAACAACGCTCATGCCCGACGTGTACAGACTCCCTCCTCAATGGGGACTTCAACATCATCTATGACGTGAACAGAGAGTCTCCAGGCAACGTGCAGGTACAGGTCCATGGCTCTACCAGGCTTGCTAACCCATCATCATGATGGGCAGAGGCTCCGTATCCTAGGGGGCTGTAGCTGCATCCCTCTCCTCCATCTTTAGCACCTCCTGGTCCTTTGGAGAGTGGAAATGGGACTCTTTTCCCCTCCAGTGACAAACTTCTGGCTTCTGCTTGCGAGAAGAGGCACTGTTAATGGGCACTGGCCCCCATCTCTCTCCCACCTTGGCAGGTCGTCAATGGCTACTTTGTGCACTTCTTCGCACCTCAAGGCCTTCCAGTGGTGCCTAAGAACATAGTCTTCGTGATTGATATCAGCGGCTCCATGGCTGGTCGGAAAATCCATCAGGTTAGCCCCCACCAAACCCTCCCAGCATCCAAGGCAGCACTGGGGTATAGAGATGTGAGGAGGAAGTTTTTTTGTTGTTGTTGTTTGGGGTTTTTTTTGTTTTGTTTTGTTTTGTTTTTTGAGACAGGGTTTCTCTGTGTAGCTTTGCACCTTTCCTGGAACTCACTCTGGAGACCAGGCTGGCTTTGAACTCACAGAGATCCGCCTGCCTCTGCCTCCCGAGTGCTGGGATTAAAGGCGTGCTCCACCATCGCCCAGTGAGGAGGAAGATTTTTGTTTGTTTGCTTGTTTGTTGTGGTTTTGGGTTTTTTTTTTTTTTTTGAGGGGGTTGTTTTGGTTTGGTTTGGTTTTGGTGTTTTCGAGACAGGGTTTCTCTGTGTAACAGCTCTCTCTGCCTGTCTGGAGCTCGCTCTGTAGACCAGGCTGGGAGATTCTTTTTTTTTTTTTTTTTCTGAAGTGGGACAATGCTAGTATTTCTGGTGGAAAAGGAGGAATGAGACAGAATGTAAGGATACTCCAAGCCTTTACACACTTTCACAGGGAGTTGGGGGGCCTTGGGCAATGCTTACTCATAAAGACAGCAGGAGCTCCGCAGTCAGGCTGGGAGGCAACCTGACTCACTTCTGTCTCATGGCTCAGCTTTGTGGTCTGTTTCTCTCCTTTTTCCCCAGACCAGAGACGCCCTTCTCAAAATCCTGGATGACATGAAAGAAGATGACTATCTGAATTTCATTTTGTTCAGCACCGATGTGACCACCTGGAAAGACAGCCTAGTTCAGGCCACCCCTGCAAACCTTGAAGAGGCGAGGATGTTTGTGAAGAACATCCGTGACAGAGGAAGTAAGTTGGCGCCGATGAGTATTCTACCCGTTCCTTTTCCTGCATCAGTAGCCCATCTCTGGCATGCTTCTCCCTCGGGGAAGACCTCAGGCTTGAAAACAAGACATCAGGGCTGACTTCTGTGCAGCCTAGGGAGACCCATTCTTAGCATTTCTAACCATGATCCTGGTGCTCACACGTCTCAGCATGGTAGGGCAACAGAGAACCCTTCTTGACCGTGTTTCCTATGGAAACCATACATGACGTCTATACCACTTTCTTTCCACTCCTGGTACCTCCACCTGACTGCTTACCAAATTGCTATGATCACCACATGCCTAGAACCTCTTAGCACCCCTTTGATGCCTGTGTGAAAGCCTGCACTAGTCATCCACTATGACAATGTTTACTGAGTACGTCTATGCACAGGCTGGCACAGTCCTTGGTACAAGAGCAGGGTCTACTGTCCCATTCTCCTTCACTTCAATAGCCTTGTTCATCGCCACCCTAAGGACACCCCCACCCCAGTGGTTCTGTCTCTCTGTCTCTATACAGTGACCAACATCAATGATGGGCTTCTGAGGGGCATCCATATGCTGAAAGATGCCCGGGAGCGGCACCTTGTCCCAGAGAGGAGTACCTCCATCCTCATCATGTTGACAGACGGGGATGCCAATACTGGTGAGGGAGAGGGAGGATTAAACCCAAAGTGCCTGCCTGCCTGCCTGTGTAGCTTGAGTTTTCCTGCCTGGCCCACATTCAGGACAAATCTCTCTCACCTGCCAGTCCCACAGCCGCTCAGACCCGACCAAGTAAACACAGAGACTTATATTGGTTACAAACTGTATGGCCGTGGCAGGCTTCTTGCTAACTGTTCTTACACCTTAAATTAATCCATTTCTATTAATCTATACCTTGTCACGTGGCTCGTGGCTTACCGGCATCTTCACATGCTGTTTGTCATCGTGGCAGCTGGCAGTGTCTCTCTGACTCAGTCTTCCACTTCCCAGTTTTATTCTCCTCCTTGTCCCGCCTACACTTCCTGCCTAGCCAATGGCCAATCAGTGTTTTATTTATTGACTAATTAGCAACACATTTGCCATACAGAACATCCCACAGCATGCCTGCCTTCTTGACTCTATAGTTGGCTCACTACAAGACCCTAGACATCTTTTCCTGGGGTCCCCTAGCATCTTGTGAGCCCCTCAAAGGCAGGTACATGCCTCTCCTTGCCAAGGATCCCTACCAGCTGTGCGTATCAAGAGTCAGATCTCCCCAGACAGAGCTGGTATAAATGGTTCCCAGAATGAGCAGCACTCTCTACAGGTGAGAGCAGACCTCAAAAGATCCAGGAGAATGTCCGGAATGCCATCGGGGGCAAGTTCCCTTTGTATAACCTGGGCTTTGGCGACAATCTGAATTATAATTTCCTGGAGACGATGGCCCTGGAGAATAATGGGCTTGCCCGGCGCATTTATGAAGATTCTGATGCCAACTTACAGCTGCAGGTATGTTTCGCCTTGCACGCTACTTCTCAGGCAACCGTTTCCACCATGTGACAACTTTCCATTGCAATCTACCTCTGGCTGCCTCTTGTTCTAATCTCCATAAAACAGAGCTGCTTCCTCCGCGGGTCTGGCAGATCAAACATAAGACATCCAGCTAAATGTATACATCTCATAAGAAATGAGGAACTTTTATGTAAATATGCCCAAATATTGCACAGGACTATAGTTTACTGAGTCTGTCATAAAAAGTATATGACCACTGATGAGGTGGCTTAAACAACAGAAACACTTGTCTCACTGTCTTAGAGGTTCCACGTATGACAGGGTTGGTTCCCTCTGAGGGAAAGGTCTGTATAGGTCTCTTCTTCTTCTTCTTCTTCTTCTTCTTCTTCTTCTTCTTCTTCTTCTTCTTCTCCTTCTTCTTTTAAGAGCATTGGTATTTTGCCTGCATGTATGTCCTTATGAGCGTGTCAGACCTCCTGAAACAGGTTACAGACAGTTGTGAGCTGCCATGTGGGTGCTGGGAATTGAACCCAGGTCCTCTGGAAGAGCAGCGAGTGCTCTTACCTGCTGAGCTGTCTCTCCAGGCCCTAGGCCTCCATTCTTGACTTGTCGCGGTCCTCTTCTCCCTGGGCCTTCCCACACATTCCTTCGTTGTGTGTCTGCATCCAATTTCCTCTTTTTATGAGGACACAAGGCATATTGGATTAGGGCCCAACTTCATGACATCACTGGATTATCTTTGTAAAGATTTTACCTCCAAATAAGGTTGCAGTATGAGGGTTAGGACAGCAAAAGGGCTTTGGGAATGCAGTACCAATTTGACCCATAACAGACCTTTGTAATACTAAAATAATATTTAAAAATATCCGCTAGCCAAATGTAGCTGCGTGTCTCACTGTTCGCTCTGAAGCTGGCCGCCTCCCCCAGGTGGTTGGCAGCACCCTCATTTGTAGGGGACCCCAGGCTTTCTTCCCCTCTGGCACACATCACTTTTTCTGGCTAATATTTCTTTATTCAAAGTTCTGTGCCAAGAATTCTGTCCTTTGCTCCTGTTCTCTCTCATCTTTAAGAGCGGGAGCACAGGGAGGGCTCCCCTAGACTCCAGGGCACTGTCAGGGCCATTTAGAAGTAAAGACCAGAGGAAAGGATTGGCTCAGCCCTTGGGGACTAAATGTCACCTCGTAGCATCTGTGGGACGGACCTATCCCAGGCTTCTCCATGTCTAGCCTGGGGCAGGGAGGTCTGAGATGGCTGAGTCCCGATCTGACTTACAGGGCTTCTATGAGGAGGTGGCTAACCCACTGCTGACGAACGTGGAGGTGGAGTATCCCGAGAACGCCATCCTGGACCTCACCAAAAACAATTACCCCCACTTCTACGACGGCTCTGAGATTGTTGTAGCGGGACGCCTGGTGGACAGCGACATGAACAACTTTAAAGCAGATGTGAAGGGCCATGGGGTGAGTGGAAACTGATGCCTGGGGTGTGCTGGGAGTGAAGGGTCAGCAGTGATGGACCCCAGCCTTCTTGCTGGTGGCCCAGGTGTGGCATCCGCTGAGCTTAGCCCACATAACTCCATGGTCCAGCTCTCAAGTCCCTTACTTGCTCCTATTCCCTACCTAGGCCTTGAATGACCTGACCTTCACAGAGGAAGTGGACATGAAGGAAATGGACGCAGCTCTGAAGGAGCAAGGCTACATTTTTGGGAACTACATCGAGCGGCTCTGGGCTTACCTCACTATAGAGCAGTTACTGGAGAAACGGTGAGTCGACCTACCCTCGCCTTGCGGACCGCCTAGCTGTCTAACACCCACCCCAGCTCTGGCGGTGTTCCGATAGGGCCAGAGGCGGAAGACAGCCACACACTGAGGCAGGACATTCCCATGAGCATTCTTGCTGCTCTGTCCTCTTCTTGGTCCAGATTAAGAGAAAAAGTTTCCTTGTGTCCTACCCCTGCTCACCATTTCAAGCAGGCAAGCACCGCCAAGGGCAGAGGCCTGAGAGTGCCTCTAGGCAGGGGAGACCTCAGCTCTGCTCTCCCTATCAGCACCACACAGTGACAGGGAGGTGGACTAGCAGTGACATGGTGGGGGGGGGGGCAGTCATGATGAGTGACAAACCCAATACCGCTCCAGAGGGTGGAGCTGGGCATCTTGAGAGGGCAATGAGAGCATTTCTTTCTTTCTTTCTTTCTTTCCTCTTTTTTTTTTTTTTTTTTTTTTTTTTTTTTTTTTTTTTTTTTTTGGTTTTTCGAGACAGGGTTTCTCTGTGTAGCTTTGTGCCTTTCCTGGAACTCGCTTTGGAGACCAGCCTGGCCTCGAACTCACAGAGATCCGCCTGCCTCTGCCTCCCAAGCGCTGGGATTAAAGGCGTGCGCCACCACCACCCAGCAACGAGAGCATTTCTTTAGGAAGAACAAAGCTATAAAGTCCCAGCAAATTTGGCACAGGCCAAGTGCCTGCCATATGGTTACTATCATAAGCGATTATAACAGTAGCCACCCCGAGTCCCTTGTATTTTATGGGTGGAAAAACTGACTCCTAGAGAGGAAATAGTTTGTCCATATGCTTCAGGGAGCTAGCTGGTGAACTGGTATTTCCCCCCCAGTGAGCTCCACTGAGCAGGACAACAATGTAGGCAGTATGTGTGTACGTGGTGGGGGGTTGTTCTTGAGCTGTCCCTGGAGATTCTGGTCTGGTTGGGGAATTACCTGTGAAAGGAAGCAGGATGTCATGTTCTGGGCTGACTCTCTGAACTGTTCCTCCTCATAGCAAGAACGCCTACGGGGAGGAGAAGGAGAATCTCACAGCCCAGGCGCTGGAGCTGTCCCTCAAGTACCACTTTGTGACTCCACTGACCTCCATGGTGGTGACCAAGCCTGAGGACAATGAGGACCAGACAGCCGTTGCAGACAAGCCTGGGGAAGGTGAGCACAGGGAGAGGAGGCCAGAATCTAGAATCCCCCTCTTCTAAGACCCTGTGCCCTAGAATTGCAGCAGAGGACCTGGCTAGGCTGGAGACACCAGATCTTTTGAAGGGAGGCAGGTTTGGAAGCATCTGAAGGGGTATGGCAAGAGAGAAGTGGTCAGCAGAGGCATGGGGTGTGGTCTAGGCAGAGTCTCTAAGTCTCTCAAGGGATGGAAGCCAAGAGAGCACACGGTCTAGGGCCAAGTCAAGGGAAGGACTTCAGCTCCAGCACAGAAGGGTTCAGTTAGACAAGAGGTACTTCAAACCCCAAATTTATACCTGGAACAGACTACCAGGGACCTGGGATCTGTGAGGAAAAGAGGCCCTAACAGCTAGAAGCTGAGACCAAACATCTTCAACAGGACCCTAGACTGTACTCACCAGAGGAACCCCAAATGTGTATAGCAACTTCATGGGGAGCCTGGCACTGAGAGGCATGGGAGTCAAAGTCCATGTTTTCTAGGAGTTCTTGGTTCCAGGGAACACCCTAGGGGATAAAGCTAGCTCTAAGCCAGGCCATGGACCATTCTCATTGGTTGCAATGGCCCTGGTCAGTGGTCTACGTCTAAAGCATCTTTCTTCCCCCTCCCTCACTGTGCCTGCATATTAGAAGGTAAGCTTCCCGGGATGGAGCGTGGGGGGGGGGGGGAAGGGAGGGAGATAGACTGAGAGACCTTTCAGGCTCACTCCTTAGAATCTCATTTGGCTTCCCAATCTCAAGATGGGCCAATCAATGACAGTGTCCTCTTTTCTGCAAAAATGAGCAACGTGAAGCACTTGTACATAACCCCCAGCAACCTTCACAGGAGTCCTTTACAATTCTCATTTTGGAGTGAGAGCCCAAGACCCAGAGAGGACTCAGGCAGTAGCCGATCTGGGACATAGGTCTAGGCAGCTTGGGCCCAGTGCCCTGCTGATAGTCTCTGGGAACCAGGGCACTCCACATTTCTCTCATGGTAAAATGAGAACATTGTACCCCTCCAGCCCACCAACACTGGGCAAGACTCAGCCCCTGCCAAGCTGCCCGCCTGCATCTCTAAAGAGCAGAAGTCCTTTAAGCCACCATTTCCCCCCAGAGAAGCCCTGTTAGATGCAATTGTGGCACATATGTGTTAACAGCTACCAACCACGAAGGACGGACACAATAGGATGGGTCTCACCCTATTCCATCTGGGGACCAAAGAGTTCAAGACAGAGGTCTGTGAACATTGCTTACAACAGGGAGGCTGATGACTCAATAGATTCGAATTTCAGCCACCTCAAAAATATGCTCCTAGCATTAAAATGACACACTCATCCTACCAACAGCCCTGTAAAGGGATCGCCTAGGCACGTTTGCCAATGTGAAGGCCCCAGTGGGGACCAGTAGCCTCCAGGCTGATGGAAAATACAAGGTGGCAGGAGGGGGGGATGGCGGGGGGGGGGGGGGAGGGGGGAGGGGAGCCCTTACCTGTTGCTCATGACCGCCTTTTGCCATTTTACTAGCCACCTCTGTGACCTCATCCATGGCCTACTTGAGTGAGTAAATGATGCTTGCCACGACCAGCCCTGCCCACTGCTAAGAGCTTCCCTACACTGTTCCCTTTGGTAGTGGTTCCAAATCAACCTCTGTCACAGGAAGATTGACCACGTGTCCTGGGGAAGTTGAATGCTTGTGGAGGGGACAGAGGAATGAAATCATCGCGGGGCGGTGGGGGGGCGGTGGGGTCAAAATAGGAGAGGCATAATAAGCCAGACTATGAGTGGAGGCCCCAGATCACTCCAGGACAGCTTGCTGCATTCAACCTGGTCTCCCTTTTACTCCACAGCCAGCCAACAGTCTTCTCCCACCCCCTACTACTATGGTGAGTTCCTTGGCTCCTCCCTGGTCAAGGTGCAGGGTTGTGGGTGCGTTGCTCCTGCCCACAGGGTGAATTGGCCTAGGAAGGCCTGTGGTCCAGGGAAAGGCCCTCGGAGGCAGCTCATTCCCTGATGTGCCCTTAGTGGACGGGGACCCGCACTTCATCATCCAAGTCCCAGGAAAAAATGACTCCATCTGCTTCAACATTGACGAGAAGCCTGGCACCGTGCTGCGCCTTATTCAGGACCCAGTCACAGGTGGGGCCACAGGCTGGGGTTCTTTCTGTAGGGGTCTGAGTGCCCAGGTGAGTTCATGGACCGGGTCCTCCTCACTCTGCCTGGTAATCATCCATCTTCATCTGCAGAACACTCTGCATAAGGGAGGTGGGAGCTACTGACGAGCCAGACTCAGTACTCGGTACTAGAGAGAGAAGGAGACCTGGGCAGCCTGACCCTGAGGGTGGTACCAGACTATACACGGGGAGCAGGTTCCTCTCACAACACTCCCTGACCCGGGAAGGAGGGAAGACCCACCGTGTTCCAGCATGCCCCAGGCCTGAGCTTCTAGAACAGGATTTGTCTCTGACGCCCTAGTGTTTCCTTGGGGCCCTGCCTCTGCTTCCCTTCTGCATGCCTCACTGAAGGGGAAGACATCCCTGCAGGCCAGCATGGACCTGAGGACCTCACTGATCTTGCTTCTTGCCCCAACCCTCTGGCAGGCATCACTGTGACTGGACAGATCATCGGAGACAAGGGAAGTGGCCCTTCCTCCAGGACAGGGAAAACCTATTTTGGCAAACTGGGCATTACCAATGCTTGGATGGACTTCCGGATTGAGGTGACCACAGAGAAGATCATTCTGGGGAATGGGGAAGCACTGAGCACGTTCCGTTGGCTAGACACAGTTACAGTCACACAGACTGGGTAAGTTCTCTGCAATAGCTCCAAGGGCAATTGCAGCCTGAGGAGGTAGGGAAACACTAGAAGGATTTGGACCAACTTCAGGACATTCACAGGAATCACCGGAGAGACTGATGGCCTGAATTCAGTTAGCACAGGAGGGTAACTGTGCAATAGGGCAGCAATCCTTGGGACTCCTGTCAGAGCCAGTTTGTACCTGGACAGCGTGCAGGACCCACTTTGAGGGAAGCCCTGGCCGGATGAAAGCATTCAATGGAAGCCAGGTGTAGTGGTACACACAGTCCAGCTGCTTGGGAGGCCTACGGTCAAAGGACTGCATGAGGCCACAAGTTTAAGAACATCCTTAGCAACATAGCAGGACACCATTTCTGAAATGTCATTTATTATGATGTGTGTGTGTGTGTGTGTGTGTGTGTGTGTGTGTGTGTGTGTGCGAACAACACATATGGGTCAGTAAAAATAGGAGAACTTTATGGAGTCCGTTTTCTCCTCCTTTCGCATGAGTTATGTGGGTTCTGGGGGTTGAACTCAGTCCATCAGGCTTGCGCAGAAAGGCACCTTATGCAATGAGCCATTTTACCAACCCTTGCAAGAACCCGATCCTAAACGGAAAGGATGGTTGGGTATGATGGCAAACACGTACTTGGGAGGCAGAACCAGGATGATACCACAAGTTCCAGGTCGGCGTGGGTTACATGGGAAGTTCTAGGCTAGCATGTGAACTCACAGAGACGGTAGCCACACATACAAGACCCGCACAGGTTCAAGCCCGATGAGGTCCAGCACTGAGAAGGGGAAGCAGACTCAAAGTCCCTCCCTAACCAAGAAGCTGTCTATAATTGGTGCCCAATGGCAAAGGAAGAATCAGTTTTCTCCAGTGGCGTGTCGTTGGGTACATCAACCATGCTCCAGGGCAGCCCCATGCCCGGGAGTAGTTAGCCATCCAAAACAGAATCCATGTTTTGTTTTGGTTTTTGTGGATCTTTTGTTTTGTCGTCTCTTGTTTTAGCATTTTTTTTTTTCCGTCTTATTGGTCTTTTGCTTGTTTCTGTTTTGATTTTTTTTTTTTTTTTTTTTTTGGTTTTTCGAGACAGGGTTTCTCTGTGTAGCTTTGCACCTTTCCTGGGACTCACTTTGGAGACCAGGCTGGCCTCGAACTCACAGAGATCCACCTGGCTCTGCCTCCCGAGTGCTGGGATTAAAGGCGTGCGCCACCACCGCCCGGCGTTTGATTTTTTTTTAAAGATTTATTTATTTATTATGTATACAATACTCTGTCCACATGTATGCCTGCAGGCCAGAAGAGGGCACCAGATCTCACTATAGATGGTTGTGAGCCACATGTGGTTGCTGGGAATTGAACTCAGGACCTCTGGAAGAGCAGCCAAGCTCTTAACCTCTGAGCCATCTCTGGAGAGACGTGTTCTGACTTTTGTTTGTGTATTTATTTATATTTGTGGGGGGGGGAGGAACGGAGGGAGAGAATGTATTGTTGGGTGGCGAAGATCTGGAAGGAGTTGGGAAAGAGGAAACGTGATAAAATATATATTGTATGAATATGATTTTTTTTTACTTAAAAATATAAAAATTAATTTAAAAATAAGCAGGAAAGAAGGGAGGGAGGGAAGGGAGGAGGAGGAGAGGGAGGAGGAGAAGACAGGAGGAGGAGGGAAGGCATGAGGAGGAGGGAAGGCATGAGGAGGAGGGAAGGCAGAAGGAGGAGGGAAGGCAGGAGGAGGAGGGAAGGCAGGAGGAGGAGGGAAGGCAGGAGGAGGAGGGAAGGCATGAGGAGGAGGGAAGGCAGGAGGAGGAGGGAAGGGAGGAGGAGAAAGCAGGAGGAGGAGGGAAGGGAGGAGGGAAGGCATGAGGAGGAGGGAAGGCATGAGGAGGAGGGAAGGCATGAGGAGGAGGGAAGGCAGGAGGAGGAGGGAAGGCAGGAGGAGGAGGGAAGGCAGGAGGAGGAGGGAAGGCATGAGGAGGAGGGAAGGCAGGAGGAGGAGGGAAGGCAGGAGGAGGAGGGAAGGCAGGAGGAGGAGGGAAGGCAGGAGGAGGAGGGAAGGCAGGAGGAGGAGGGAAGGCATGAGGAGGAGGAGAAGGCAGGAGGAGGAGGGAAGGGAGGAGGAGAAAGCAGGAGGAGGAGGGAAGGGAGGAGGGAAGGCATGAGGAGGAGGAGGGAAGGCATGAGGAGGAGGGAAGGCATGAGGAGGAGGGAAGGCATGAGGAGGAGGGAAGGCAGGAGGAGGAGGGAAGGCAGGAGGAGGAGGGAAGGCAGGAGGAGGAGGGAAGGCAGAAGGAGGAGGGAAGGCAGGAGGAGGAGGGAAGGCAGAAGGAGGAGGGAAGGCAGGAGGAGGAGGGCAGGATTAAGTAACAACAACAACAACAACCCCATTTGCATTTTCTCTTGCTGACCCTTCTAGTCCCAAAGCGTTTTAGCTTTTTCTGATTTTGGAATTTCCAGAGCTTAGTGTGCTGGGTAAGAGTACTATTTCCCTGAGGCTCAGAAATCCTGCCCAGGATCACACAGAGCCTGAGCTGGGCCCAGGCCTCTGGGTTCCTAGGCCTCTTTCCTGCCCACAGAGGGGACGAGGTCCATTCTGTTTAGGACATGGATGACGTATCTGTGGCAGCCTTATCCCAACTCTGAGGAGTGTTTGGTATCTGTGTGCCCTCAGGTGACTTGTGCTTGGACGGTCTTGCTGAAATGCCCTTGACTCTGATGGCCAGTACCATGGCCACTAGGTCTCACTGCCTCTACCTCCTCTTCTCTCCTAGGCTGTCTGTAACAATCAACAGGAAGAAGAATATGGTGGTCTCCTTTGGAGATGGAGTTAACTTTGTGATCGTCCTACACCAGGTTTGGAAGAAACATCCGGTTCACCAGGACTTCCTAGGGTTCTACGTGGTGGACAGTCACCGGATGTCAGCACAGACACATGGGCTGCTGGGTATGCAATGCTCAGACTGCAGGCTGCTTAGTCACAGGGAACTGCCGGAAGTAGATGTGCAAAGCCACGTAGTCACGCTGTACCCGGTTCACAACATGCCCGCCCATTCAGCCTTTGCATCAATCCTGAAAGGCTGGAGGTTGTGTCACCACGGCAACAGGCAGAGGCTGACCGCTAATGTTTTCATTCCCAGGCCAATTCTTCCGCCCTTTTGACTTTGAAGTCTCTGACATCCGCCCAGGCTCTGACCCCACAAAGCCAGATGCCACAATGGTGGTGAAGCGCCACCGGCTGACTGTCACAAGGTGAGCGGGCATCTCCGACACCCTCACCCCACCCAGTACCGAGACAGAAGGAAAGAGCCCTCTGGGCACGGCACCTTGTTGGGTGGGCCCTTGATTTTTGTGGGGAATCCTTATTTCTTTTTGAGGTCTTGGCGCTTTTAGACTCTTCCCAGTCAAGGAATAGATCGGAGATGGCCCCCTAGAAAAAAACAGTCACATGACTTCATTCTAGGCTCTTCTACTTCAAGCCAGCATGGTGGTGTATGCCTATAATCTCAGCCCTTAGGGGGTGGGCCAAGAAGACCAGGAGTTCAGGGTCCTTGGCTATATAGCAAGTTCAAGACCAGCCTAGGCTACAGGAGACCCTGCCTTAAACATTAAAAAGTCAAACAAACAAACCAATCCCATCTCAGGGGCTAGTTGCAGGGCTGTAGCTCAGTGGTTGGACACTTACCTGGGACATGTGAGGCCCTGGATTCAATCCCAGCACTGCAAAACCACTAAAAAAGAATCTCCAGCTTCCCCCATCCTTAGGCACTTGATGCTCACAGCCACGTGGCTCACACTGTGCATTCTTTTTTCCCAGGGGCTCCCAGAAAGATTACAGGAAGGATGCCAGTGTTGGCACGAAGGTCCTCTGCTGGTTTGTCCATAACAATGGAGAAGGGCTAATTGATGGTGTCCATACTGACTATATTGTCCCCAGCTTGTTCTGAGTAAACATACCACCTGCTGCTGAAGGGGAAGGCCTGGATTGTCTGGAACAAGGGCCCAGAACGGGGCTTGTGGGAAGGGCCGGGACAATAAATTCGAGCATGTAAACCAAGATGATTGTTAGTCTCTGAGTTCATGAGCCACTACTTAAGAAGCAGGTGGCTGTAAGGAGGGGAGGAGGGCGTGGCTGTTAGGAGGGCAACTTCCTGGGGCTCTCAGTTGAGACAGGTGTGGGACAGAGTTGGTTGGCATGACACCTTGGGAAATCTACGCTAATGTTGGGGCAAAGGGCCTCAGGAGGGGCAGAGTGTAGTTTAAAATCCAGGGATGTCCTAAGTCAGGGGTCATGGCTCAAGATCTCCTCTTCTCGTCACCGTGACAACGGGGGAAGGGTCTATGTAGACCTGTGGTCTGAGAGTGTACAGCCCATCATGGTGGGGCAGGCATGGTAGTTGGGATTACTTGGTCACGGGTGGTAGGAGTTTGTAACGTGGCTTCCTCAGATCTCAGAAGCTGGAGCTGGAAGCAGGTCTGTCTGACCTAATTTATGGAGGACTGTCCCCTAGTGACCACTTCCTCCAGCTAGGCCCCACCCCTTCAAGGTCCCCTGACCTTCTCAAACAGTGCTACTCTCTGGCGGACTGAGTGTTCAAACACAGGAGCCTATGGAGGACATTTCATATTTACACAGGGAACGTCCATTTTGGCCCACAGCTTCGGAGGACAACCTGTGGTTCCTTGGCTCTGACACTGTGGTAGCATGGTGGTGCAATACCTCATGGTGGGTGCCTGTATCGGTGAAAGTCTGCTTACCTTACGGTAGCCCAGAAGGAAAATGAGAGAGCCAGGCATGGTGGGCCAGGCCTGTAAGCTCAGGGCCTGGGAGTCAGAGGTAAGAGAACTGAGGTCAGCCCAGGCTGTAGAGAGCGTTGCTGGCCAGCCTAGGCACATACAAGGCTCTATCTCAAAACAATAAAAAAGTTAACATCTGGAGAACAGAGGAGGAAGAGGGGAACAGACACAAACGGTAGCACATTCCTGTGATCTCAGCACCTGGGACGTGGAGGCAGGATGATCAGGAGTTCAAAGCCAGCCTGGGCTCCATGAGATCCTGTTTCAGGGAGAAAGGAGGGAAGGAGGGAGGGAGAGAGAGAGGGAGAGAGAGAGAGAGAGAATATGAATCTAGAGTTCCCTTCAAGGGCGTGGCCCTTAGTGACCCAAGTTTCTCCCACTATGCCCAACCGTCTCAAGGTTCCATCACATTCTATTAGGCTACAGGCTGGTGACCACGATGTAAGCACATAGGTTTTTGGTGACATTCCAGATGTAAAACATAGCATCACCTATCTACTCAACTACCCACCCACTCATCCATCCATTCACTCACCTCCAGCCAGCCAGCCAGCCTTGGATTTGGCAGACAGGCATGGTGCTCTAGGCCAGGGTCTCAGGCACAGTTGGCATTTTCACAGCTGCCAAAGTTTGCCTTCAGTAGGGCCAGGCCTTGCTGGGACCCTCCAGTCACCTCGTGGTGGCCACTTTCTCTCTTCTGATGAACCTGGGGTGGGTTAGGGAGGAAGAGAGAGGTTCCTAGAGAGGGACTCGAAGGCATCTCCAGCCGGAGTGCTTGGACTCCTATGGAGCTTTGCATAGCACACAGCAGATGCTTCCTCTACCTGAATCCCTACACTAGGACGTCCCCCTTCGTGGCTCTGGGGACAAAAGGCGTTCTTCTATCCTCTCTACTTTCTGTGCATACATACATCAGGTGTTTCTCTTCATCATTTATTTTCCAGATACACAGGTTGCTTCTAACTGTCACGTGATCATCCTGCCTGGGTCCTTTGTCTCCTCAGCTGTCTCTGACTGAGGGCCCAAGGGATGCTGGGCAGAGGATCCTGGAGAAGGAAGCAGTGGGTGACCTCTAGATGGCCAATCAGAGGGCACAATAAGGCTAGAGTTAGGAATTAAACAGGGAACATTTTGAATGTAGAATTCGTGCGCGCGCGCGAGTGTGTGTGTGTGTGTGTGTGTGTGTGTGTGTGTGTGTGTGTAGATGGTGGCATGTGGTTATGGGTCACAAGAATTGTCATACCTCTCACTACAGAGGACCCACAGACACTCTCTGCTGCTGGGGTCAGAGGATGATGTTGCAGTGCTCACACTGGCGGGGGATGGGGGGATAGGGGAGGTGCGGGGGGAGGTGACACTTCATCATTACCACTCTGGAGAGAGGGCACAGGAGACATGGCCCTCAAACTGAAGGCCTTCCCTTGATCCAGGGTGAATGTAGGAAGAAGGCTGGAGAAATAACCCAGCCCAAATCCTGCCCCTCCCTTGAGATACAAGCACGAGGCGCCTCCATGCAGGCAGCAACCAGGCAAGCTGTGTGCTCTCGCTCCTCCCACAGCACTCTGGCTCCCCTGCTCTTGCTGAGAGCACAGAGGCCTTGCTCCAGGGGAAGGGTGTGCTGCCTGGGTTGACCTGGTCCTTTCTCTCCCGGTCTGCAGGACCTTTCTTTCTCTTTCCCAGAATTCAGTGCAATGTGCCATCTCTAGGCTAGGCTCCTGCTGCTCCCTCCACATGGGCATCCTGGCCCTGCTTCCTCAGAGGAAGTCACCTTCCCTTTATCCTTCAAAACCACCTCTAGGAAGCCTTTCTGTCACACTCAGCTTTGTCCCCTCGCGACACAATCAGAATCACTTGTGAAGGACGTCTCCGTGGGGACTTGTTTAGGGATTGGTCAGCCGGTGAGGGGTTTTCTTAATTGGTTTAATCAAAGCAGGAAGACTCACCCTGGATGTATGATGTAGGCAACAGCATATCTTGGGCTGGGCTCTGGACTGAAAAGGAGAGCAGGAGCCAGTCAGGCACTGGTGTGAATGCATTCATTTATTGTTCTCTGCTCTATAGAGTGTGGAAGTGATGTTGAAAAGACCCATGCGGGCAGACAATCACGCTAATTAAGCCAACTAAAAGTATGTAAGTCATTTAATCAGCCTAAGTCCAAGAGCGGGCTCACGCCTCAGCGTCTCTCGGTACTGAAACTCAGGGTATGGTGTTTTTTTAAAGACAAATAACCACAATTATATCAGTGTGGGGGGGGGCAGTCAAAGCAACATCTCCCCTTTTGCAGAGCTTAGCAGTATTTTTCAGACATCACATGACAATTACTTCTGATTTACACTTCCTCTTAGTTATTTTAATGTGTTAGCTTGTTCAAATATCAGTTATTCTGGTTGATACATCTGGACCATGGTCAGGGTCACAGACAGTCCCCAAAGTGTTGCCAAGGCAGATGTGGCTGTTGGATGTATGGGGGGGGGGGGGGGGTTGGGGTTGGGGGTGGAAAGCTAAGAGTATCTAGCCAGACACAAAATAAAGCCAGGAAAAGATGACATCACCTTAGCCATTTCAGTCTGACTAGCCAAGTCAAGCACCTGCTACCTCAATCTCCCCACAGTGAAGGATTTTATGAGTCAAATCATCATAGACACCTTTATTCCTGAAGTTGCTTTTGTCAGAGTATTTTGTCACAGCAACGGGGGACAGAACTAAGACAGCGCCCAGTGTGATCACGGCCCTTGGCCTAAGGCCTGGAGCAACCCCCCAGTGGGTAGGAGAGTAGAGGGTGGTACAACTCCTGCAGGTACTGGCACTGACCAGCTCTTGGGCCAGGCCCAGGAGGTTGTGTCCTAGAAAGGTGGACTTGCTGTGGGGCTAGAGCCAGTTAAGCCTGCCCAACCCAAGCCCCCTGCCCTGGGCTGCTTTGGAGGAGAAACAGTGCAAGGTGAGTGTTCTTACACATTGGGCAAGCCTGCCAGAAATTCACCCACTGGCCTGATCGCTCACTCTTACTGAATGACTCGTCAGCCAACACCTTCCATAGCTCAAGAGCTGGCACAGAATATTTTTCTGATGGAAAAACCTGGTTGGCTTTCCCCAGCAAGCAAGTGGGCTAGCTTGCTTTGTGTTTCATCCCGGCTACCATGTTTAGAGCCAAGCTTTGGGGTCAGCTGCTTCTGCAGCTCCCTCTACTTTGGTGTCTGATCATACTGTCCCTTCTCTTGCTCTAATACTAATACTCATGGTTTTATTCTCCTTACAATATCTATCTGTAAGTCACAGATCGTGCCCCCCCCCTTTTTTTCCTAGAAGTAGGTAGAGTCCAGTTGTCCCTTGGTTTCTACAGAGAATTGGTTTCAAGACCCTCGAGGATACAAAAAAATCCACAGATGTTTAAGTCCTGTATGTAAAACAGTGTAGTGTTCGCGTAGAGCTGTTCGCATCCTCTTGTGCTCTTTAAATCCTCTGCAGAGCTCCTTCTAGCACCGAATACAGTGTTGTGCGAAGTTATTGTGCTGTGCTGTCCGAGGAACGGTACCAAGGAGAGATCCATGTCTGCTCAGCACAGGAGCAGCTTCTCTGGAAAAGTGTCAACCCATGGCTGGTTGAGTCCACAGATATGAAACTCTCCATACGAAGGCTGTTTTGTTGTTTGTTTGTGTTTGTTTTTGAGACGGGGTTTCTCTTTGTAGCCCTGGCTGGCCTGGAACTTGCTATATAGAACAAACTGGGCTTGAACTCACAGAGATCTGTCTGCCTCTGCTTGCCGAGTGCTGGGATTAAAGATGTGCACAGCCATGCCCTGCATTATAATACAAACTTAAAATATTTTGGGTAAAGTCTCCAGGGTGCATGCTCAGGAGAGGAGGCCCTCAACAGCACAAGACTTGAGAGAGCCCCATCACCCTCAGATGAGAGGTTTCTGGAAGCAGCCCTTGCTTGCCTCTTGGGCCTAGGCCTCACCACTGCCTTCTTCCAGTGGTAGTTTTGTTGTTGTTATTGTTGTTTTTTGGTTTTTAACCAGGCATTGGGTAGATAGGTCTGTACCTGAACCTAGGTGTAAAGACCAAACTAAGGCAAACCCCACTGGGGAGGGCCTCCAAAGCGAGAAAGTCTGGGAGCTGGACTAGCTGCGTGTGTGTGTGTGTGTGTGTGTGTGTGTGTGTGTGTGTGTGTGTGTGTGTAGGTATTTCCTCAGAAGGGAAACATTCTTCCCTGGAGGGGGGAGGGAGGAGGGAGAAGGGGGGAGGTGTAAGGGAGGAGGGAAGAGGGGGGTAAGGCAGGAGAGAGAAGGGATAAGAGAGAGGGGAGGAGGGGGGAAAGGAGAAGGGAGGAGGAAAAGATTAGGAAGCTCAGAAAACAACAGGGTCATGAGCTTCTTCTCCAAGCTTCAATTGTCTGGGCATGGGACTCTGGTGAACAGCCTGCGAACTGCAAGGCACTCTAGGGTGCAAATTTCTCTTTACCTCTCCCTCTCCTCTTTTTTTTTTTTTTTTCTGTTTTGTTTTGTTTTGTTTTGTTTTGTTTTGTTTTTCAAGACAGGGTTTCTCTGTGTAGTTTTGGAGCCTGTCCTGGAGCTCGATCTGTAGCCCAGGTTTGCCTTGAACTCACAGAGATCCCCTTGGCTCTGCCTCCCAAGTACTGGGATTAAAGGCGTGCACCACCACCGCCCGGCTTTTTTTTTTTTTTTTTTTTTCTTTCTATGTAGTCCTTGCTAGCTTGGAACTCACATGCAGACTGGTCTGGCCCTGAACTGTTAGAGATCTGCCTGCCTCTGCCTCTGAGTACTGGAGTTAAAGGTGAGCGCCACCACACCTAGCTCTTTCTCTTACTTTTTAAAAGAGTTCATTATTTTATTTTTTATTTATTTTTAAAATTTAATTTGTTTTATTTTGTGTGTATGGGTGCTTTGCCTGCATGTATGTCTGTGTAGCACTTGCATAGAGTCCGGAAGAGGTCATCAGGTTTACAGGAAATGGAGTTACAGACAGTTCCGAGTCACCATGTGAGTGACAGAAATCCAATCCAGGTCCTCTGGAAGAGCAGCCAATGCTCTTCACTGTGGAGCCAGCTCTCCAGCCCCTTATGACTTTTTATTTATTGGAGGGTGGGGAGGATGCAACACAGAGTGACCATCCCTGATGGGTGGGCTTCACGGTGATGTCACTGTGAAGAAGAGTCACTTCTGCTCCTGTATGTAACCCCTCATCCCTGCTCTTGTAGGTATTCAATAAACACATTGGTTTACCAGCTGGACTAGTGGCCATGGCAGAGGAGCTGTGGTCAGCAACGGAGCTTATGGAGTTCAATTCACCGAACAGCAAAGCTAAATCCTGGAGAAGCAAAACCTGGGGGCATGGATGGCGATTGTCTCCAGAAGGCCCCCTGCTCCTGCTGTGCTTCTTCCTGCTGGCTGCTGCTGTGTCCCTGCTGTGTTTGGCATGGCGTGGTTACTCTGTGAAGGGCTCCCACTGCATCTAACGTAGTGTGATGTTTCTCAGGAAAATCCCACTCCTCACTGGGCAGTTTACTTGCAGATCATAATGAAGAGGATTTTTATGAGAGCAATGATGATTAGTTAGATCTATGATTTAACTGGACTTTCTGAGTTAGCCTAAAAGATACGGTGGTTAGGATGGTTAGTAAAGATGATTAGGGACATGACTTAGGTTATTCTGCCAATTGCTTCACTAAGAGATACAAAAAGGGCAATCATGGGCTAAAAGTCACCTTCCCCTTTGCTAGATGTGAGATTTGCAGAGGATGGAAAACAAGAACAAGGAAGTTCCATGCATTACAGACCCATGAATTCTGCCTGTGGAAAAACAGGCGGATGATCAAAGAAAACAATTATGTCCCTACACCCAAGGTCAGGCCTGAGTTCCTTGGTCATGTAACTTACAGAATTAGTCACAGGCCTTGATATGCACCTTGAAAAAACAAAGTTGTAAAAGGAAATTAAATGATCCTATTGTGTGTAAAGAAAAACAATGGTTAACTGACCACTCATTTAAAGTTTCTCTGGAGTAGAATTAAGAATAGAAATTTAAAAAAGAATATAAATCTGCTACACAGAAACCGCAAACAGCCGCCTGCCGTACAAAAGGAACTGGGTTAGCTTGCTTAAAACTTTGTTAACCAGTAATAAAATACTCACTGTTTGGGGTGAAGATGTTATGGTGGGAAATTAATACAAAGAAAAATGTTTAACTACTTGACTTCTAAGGAAAAACATGTAACTTGTGATCATACTGTGATTTCTTCTTATGTAAAGATTTTAATTTGTTTTGGGGAAATATTTAACTTGTGGTTATGAGGTAATCTTTCCTTGCATAGAAATCTTTGTCTTAGGTGTAATAAACGGGATTAAGGGAAAAATGTAAGACAAAAAAAAGGACATCCAGAGGAGACAAAAATAAAATGAAGAATTAAGCTTTGACCCTCAGAAAAAAGTCTCCTGTGTGTGCACGCAGCTCCAACATCACACCTCCTGTCCAGTTTCTGTGAGCAGCTAAAAGCTGGTCGTCCAGCAGCAGACTAGGGTGGGATTCTTCCTTTGATCTGTCATTGGTGCCCTCTCTGGGATGAAAAGGCATTAATTCGAATCTTCTAAAAAAAATAATAATAATCACACAGCTCTGCAACCTGGTTGACTCCTTTTCAGTCAAAGCTGGTTTTCATGGTCCAGGCAATCACAAAGTAGCCAGAACTCTGCTCTCTCTGGAGAACACTCTTCAGTTCTGGGACCCTCATTTGGTGCTGCACTGACATTTTGAATGGCTGGTTTTATATTCCTTTGACAAAGATAGGGCTGAAAACTTTCTATGGGTTTCCTTGGCCCCAGGCCGTTGAGGGCCAGTTGTGGAAGATTCTAATGTTCTATGAGGCAGAATATTCAGGTTGGGACCATAAGGCTCCTGGGACTGGCCACATGGAATCACAACACCAACTCCCTGGGTTCACATCACCCTGATTTATTTGTAATAAACGAGGATTCTCTTCTCCATTAAGATTTGGCCTCACTGGTGGCCCTGCAGGCATACAGTGTCACCTATCTGCACACAAATACAGTGTGCCAGAGAACACTGCTCCTAGCAGCTAGATCTTCACGGTCCAACAGGAAATCTCTGTTTCTGGGTATTTCAACTTGAGCTGTCTGGGGGGGAAGATAAATAGATGGTCAACAAATCTCAGGTAGGACGGAAGAGACAGGAAACAGTTGTAGACAGGAACATGGAGTGTAAGGAGTCTCAGATCCCTCAGAATTCCCTCTGGCATAGGTCAGGAAGGCCCAGTTGCCCAAAGGATTATTCAAGGGACTTAGCATGTGAGGTCTTCTGGGCCCAGGACTTTGGAAGTTGGGGGAGGAACAAGGAGCTACTGCCCACAGCCCATAGCCTGTGTGTTTTCTGTGAGTCTGAGCTGAATGATCCTTTCATCTGTTTTTAGTTCCCAAGCAAGGGGACAAGGGTGAGGTTCTGTAGATCCCAGCTCGCACCCTCCTAATCCCCACCCCCCAGAGCCAGGCTCAGCCGGCTGGTTGTATACTTACCTAGTAGCAGAGTACTCTGTTCCCTGAACTCTGAGTGTCCGTACCGTGTTATCTGGTCCACCTGGTGGACCCCAGATGATAGTCTGGTAAAACTGACCTGAGATAAGAGGGTAGGTCAGTGAGGGGTAGAGACAGTGCCGGGGATGGGCAGAGTGAGAGGCAGCCTGTGCTTGTCACAGGCGGTTTCTAAGGGCAGGCGGAGTACCGAGTTCTCCATCAGTGCTGTTGGAGAAGTGTTGAGTGTCATTCACAAGGAGTATCAGTCCATCATGAGGGTTATCCACAGGCAAGAGGGCAATGTTTACTCTGTCTGGGCCACTGAGCTGCAGGAGCCCCGTCTTGTCCATGGTTATTTTCAAGCTGCAGAGAGACCCCAAACCCTGAGCAGGAAGGCAGAGACACCTGTGTGGAGTCTCAGTAGGTGGCGCAAAAGTGACTACAGGGGTCGGGGCATGGCTGTGTCCTCATTGGCAGAAGAGCACCAAAGTGAGCTGAACCATGTCCAATTTCCCTACATTGTGTATAAAAGAGAATTATAATTCCTTTCCTCTGGTTTTAAATTAGGTTTCTCATGAATGAATTTTATATGCTTTTATTGGGGGTGGTGGATAATAATCATTGTCAGTTTGATTGGAATGAGGAGCACCTGGAATATTAGCAAAATCCATCTCTGATGCATCTATGGGGATACTTCTGGAGGTTAAATGGAGGTGGGAGGCCCATCCTGAACATGGGCCACACTATCTCAAAAGCTGGGATTTGGATGGAATAAAAGGGAGAAAGTTCTTTCTTGCAGGCAGGCATCCTCTGTCCTGGGCTGTCAGGCTGTGAGCTACGGTGCTCTGCCACGCCTTCCTGCCACGACGGACTGAAACCTCTGATGTGGACAGAGTAAACCCTTCCTCCCTTAAGATGTTCCCCTGCGGTTTCCGCTCACAGGAGCAGAAGAGTCTCACATGCCTGCCCTCAGCCCTATGTTTTGACAGCTGGAGCCACGGTCTTAGATGACTAATGCTAAACAATGCACTTTAACATCTGTAGGGGAGTCTTCTCTCATTCTGTCTCTCATCAAGTGGAGGAAGAACCTTCGGCTCCTCTTTAATATTGAGACTAAAGGTGCCCATTATCCCTGCCTCGAAAGGAAACTCTGTCCTTGATGGGCACACTGGGAGGACTTCTTCAGATGGGCACACTGGGAGGACTTCTTCAGATGGGCACACTGGGAGGACTTCAAATGGGCACACTGGATTTTCTCTGTCTATACTTATTCGTCAAATGTGAACAAGGCCCAACTAAAGGCTTAGCCAGATGGAAATGGACAAGACCTTTGCTTGAGAAAGACAGGCTATGGAACAGGCCGGGAACTCAGAGGACATACTGCAAAAGGGTTTCAGCTTCCTGTGACTGACGGAGCTAGAAAGCTGGGACAGTCAAGGACAGTCCTGCTTCCCAGAGGCACCGCTTGCCTCCATTTCCTACTGGTTTCCCAACAAGTGATACCAGTGAAGCTGCCCTCTCCAGGGCAAAGCTTGAGACAGGCTGATGGGTGGTTTTAATTGTCAATTTGATTGGACTGTGAAATACTTAGATAGAAAAGAATATTTTGGAGTGTGTCTATAACGGCATTTCCAGAGTCCATCGGCCTGTCAGATAGCAACTCAGCAGGGACAGCCACCCTGGACACAGGGGGCAGCAGGCATTAGGGTGGGGGCCCGGATGGCACAAAAAGCAGAAAAAAACGAAGTTTGCTAGGCAGGCATGTGCTGCACTGCTTCTCTGCCTCTGGGCTGCCATGAGGTGAGCCATGCTCACACTCTCCACCGTGATGATCTGCCTCACCAGAAACAACAGACCCCAGTGACCAAAGATCGAAAACTCTGAGCCAAAACAACCCTCCTTCCACTGTTCCTCCCAGGTGAGGTTACAGCACGAGAATTCTCACACCCTGCAGAGAGAGGAGCATTCCAAAGCCCTGATGCTGGGCCTCAGGCTTCTCATAAAGGTCACCTTGAGCTCACCAGTCAGCACACGTGGGAGACACTAGACCATCTGATGACAGATGTTCCCCCTGTCCTTCCTTTTGAGGTCCCTAGGCCTCTGACTCAGAATCTGGAAGGGTCTAGTGTTTACTAAGGAAACTAAGACCTGAAGGGTTATGTGGCTTATGCACACAGGATCAGCTCCAAAGCTAGCTCCAAACCACACCACCTGTACATGGGCTAGTGACCTAGGTGAGGGACGAGGTCCAGATCCCAGGACAATGCTTCCAGAGCTGCAGGACAAAATTTACCCCTGTCCTGCCAGGAGCGCAGCCCACTACAGGGGACTTATAACCAAGCCCTTCACATCGGTGGCTTCTGGCCACCTCTCATCACTAACATCACAATCAGTACAGCCTGAGAGGCCACACACACCTAGGACCCCACCCTGGGACTTACCCAGGTAATGCAGAGTACAGTGTCTGCTTCCACTTGTACGCGGTGTTTTTTCGGTCCCGAGTCACTACCAAGGAGTTAGGGGTAGCCTCCACAAAAAGGGGAGGTTCTTGGATGCGCACACTGATCCATGAGAAACTGCCATTCTCATACACACCTGCCACCAAAAGCCCTAAGAAGACCAGACCAGAGAGTTCAAAGTCAATTCTGGGCACTGGCCTGAGCAGGAGGTCTCTCTGACTATGTCCTTCCTGGAACTGGGTCCTCGGAAGGGTCGCTCTCCCTCAGCAATTCAGGTCTAGTTCTCTCTTTTTTTTTTTTTTTCCTTTTTCTTTTTTGAGACAATATCTCACCTAGTAGCCTAGGCTGGCCTAGAAACACAGTATGTAGACCAGGCTGGCCTCAAATTCACAGAGATCAGCCTGCCTCTGTTTCCCAAGTGCTGGGATTAAAGCTGTGTGCCATCATGCCTGGTTCGGGTCTAGTTCTTATGATTTCTACACTCAAGTTTTGGTTTCCTGTGGATTTGGACCTCAAATCATGTGGATGGCCACCTAGTTAGACTTTTGATCATGAGGGTGTGCGTGGGTCTTGTTTCAAGTATCTAAGCATTCATTGGTCCCCTGCAGTGTCGCTGGGTCCCAAGCTCACTGCTTGGCTGAGAGTGAGGTGGGAAGTCCCTGCCTCAGGGACAAGGCAGGCATGTGAGCCTGACGGATGAAGCAGGAGATCACATTGTTTTCAGAGGAATGAAGGAGTTGTGTCTGTCCCAGAGTACTTTGTAGCTCAGCATAAACACTGCTGACTGCTGTACCCACCTGCGTCTGCCTGGACACTTCAGCTTGACCAGTGAGGCCATTCCCGAATTAGTGAGTGGGAGTCTGGCTAGCATATGTTTCCTCAACCACTCCCCTCCTCCATATTACTCCATGGAAACAAAGGGCCCCTGTGTTCCTCAGCTCTGTGTCCTCTACCTGGGACACCCTTACCCTTTTCTCGGCCCATCTGACAATCTTGGGTGACCCTGTACAGATCCCTGACTCTAGGCATCTCTAGCCTCCTCTCAGCTCTGGAAGCTGGGGAGTTCCCGGTGAAAGCTTGTAGGCGGCTGCGGGAGGGAATGCCTTTTTGGTACACAGGACATTTGCCCACAATGGGTGTGTTGCTGTGATAAGTCATATGAGTAGGGTCTGGGTTTCTATGTGGATACCTGCGATGCATCTCTTACCTTGATCAGGGTCTATGAACAGCTTCATGGGCTCCCGGGAACGTGTGATATCCACACAGAGCTGGCCCTCACTGGATCCAGGAAGTGGCAAGATCATAGCAGGAGCCTGCAAGTGGGCTGAAACAGCCAGGACACAGTTCCTGGGTCAGGAAGAATCTAGCGGGACAAAGGTGGGGTGGGATGCTGGGAGGGCTAATTACCTGGCTGTGGAGCTTTATCTGGTGTGGTGCTTTCTAAAAGAAGAAAGAAAAAGTCTGGGTTCGGGCAGTCCCTTTCTGAGGAAGAGGGCATTGTGGATGGAGGAGCAGGGGACTGTGGCTGGTGCTTTCTCTTTCCACTTTCACATGTAGAATATCACATAACAGGTTATAGAGTCCTAGGGCTCTCCCTTACTTCCAGGGCTCCCCTTTTCCAGTATCTCCCGGAGCTACTGCGGGAGCTCTGGCTTGGGCATCTTTAAGTTTTTGCTTGTTTCTGGTGCTGGGAAGCAAATTCAGGGACCTGTGCACTCCAGGCAAGCGGTCCATTACATCCCTAGGCCCAGTACCTTTACCTTTCTCCATGCTTCGTAACACAGCTTGACTTGAGACCACAGGAACTTTGGATGCTGAGGTGAGTGAGCACAGGAACAGTCACGGACAGAAAGGGAGAGGTAGTCAGGTCACACAGCCCGCTGCACCTGCAGGGCCCCTGCCCCTGTCCTTACTGCCCATCAAGCTCAGGCCTCGAGGGGCAGGCAGGGGAGATTTCAAGGAGATAGGTCCTGACTGAGTCTGAGTTCACACTGGGAGCGGGAAGCAGTGCCAGGGACCAGAGTTGACTTTGGAAATGGGGGAAGGCTTCCTTTCCCATCATGGGGAGTGGATCTTCAGTGAGAACAAAGAATGGATAAAACACTGCTCTGGGGGAGGGAAGAGGTATCTCAAGAAGGAAAGAATTGGCCATGGTGGTCCAAAGAGCCTCGTCACGAGTCCTCTCGGGGCCCAGGGTTCACAGCAGCGGGTACCCTGTCAGGGCTTGTGGGCTGGCGATCTAGGGGCAGAGCAAGAGTCAGGGCAGCATGCTCCTGACACACAACGCTGAGCACAGGGCAAAGGGGAGGCTGGTTGAGGGATGGAAAGTGGGGGTCGTCACCGGAGATGATGGCTCACCTCCAGCCCCTGGATCCTGGTTCTGCTTTAGGACGGGGTCCTAGCTAGGCCTAGGCCACCTGCTCTCTCTGCAGATGTGCTTGCAGATGTGCTTGCCTAGCCTGCGCTTGCCTTTTCTCCCTCTATGGGTCAGAGTCATTGAGTTATGAAGAAAAAGAAGGCAATTGTGGGTCAGAAAGGAAGGGGGCTCACATAAGGATGGCATGTCTGGTGTGCTTCCCACGAAAGGATGCCGTCTGAAATAAAAGCTATCAAAGCTAGCCGAGGAGAGATGAGGTTCACCAGGGGGTCCAGGAAGTCCATGAAATCCAGGAGAAATGTGTTGTCTGGACGTAGTGCCAGCACCACGCAGGCTGGGATCTGCGTGCAACCTAGTGGCTAGTTTAAAAACACTCCGTGAGCGGAGTTCTCACAGGCAATGTCCTGGTTCCCCTGTTTCTCTGCTGGAGAACCTCCCCCAGGCAGGAGACAACCACTGGTGGGATGGCCCCCCTGGAAGATCAATCCTCCCCTGGGCTGTGCCCTTTAGATTACTCCGATTACTAAATCCCCTTCTCTGGGTCAAGTAAGGTTCTAGATGGCCAACTTCTAATTAAACACACCTGATCTTTAGTCACAGGCCTGTTCCCAGCCAAACGAACTAGGCCAGGCACTGTCCTTCCACAGCCTAGTGCAGAGCCCAGCCTATATCCTGCCAGAGTTCTACAAACTTCTGCTTCTCATCCCTTCTTCCATTGTTACCTGTTGGTCTGAGCCGTGCAGGTCTTCTGCTTTGAGGCTTGAGAAAATGGTTTCTACCTGAAAGACAGTGAGACCTGTGTTTACTCCCTGGAGCCAACCCTCTGGGGCTCCATCTGGATGAGGACTGTGTACAGTCCAGGTCCAGGCCTGAAGGGTAGCCAGTATTTGAGTGAGCAAGTGACTATGTAGACCTGTGAGTCTGGTCAGGTAACACCAGCTCCTGGCTGCAGGACAGAAGGCGGCCTCCAGCATGCTGGTGGACCGTACACAGGCCTGCCTTTGAGCTGTGATAGGCCCTTACCTCCTAAGAAGACATTCCTTCGTCCGTTATCTGTACAAAGAAAAAGAAAAGGAAAGGGAGGTATTATGGAGTGGTTTTGCCAATTCGAAGTGCTTATGTTTAACTTGCTTCCCGAGTCCCAGACTACGGTGCATGGAGCGAATCTAGGGGGCTGCAAGACCTGTCCTCAGTTTCCTCCTTAGTGAACTGAGGTGGGTCTCCCTGGGTCTCTGGGAGTCTGTGGATGGATGGCAGGGCTTGGTTAGAAGGCAGTGAATCTTTGCCGATGATGAGGCCGAGACCCAGGCCCACACTCACCGGCTTCCACAGGCTTCTCAGCAACTTGAAATTGCTCTTGGCCTTCAGGTTTGGTGACCACCATATGTGTAAGAGGAGTGACAAAATTGTATGTGAGTGACAGATTCAGAGCTTGGGACTCAAGGGCCTTTAACTCGTCACCTGATGCTGAAACCCTGTGGGTTGAAGACATAAGAGCTCAGGAGGTCTCTGGGTATCTCGGCAGTCTCCCCCTCACTGGTCGCTTCTTGGGAGTCCCCTTGGGAGAATGTTCGGCCAGAATGCCTCATTCCACACCTGGGAGATAACCTGCACCAGCTGCGCCTGCCCCACCACCAAAAGGTTTATTGATACCATGTGAAACCCGCCGCAGTGGCCTGCAAGGGTCAGGGGTCACTCACATCTGCTCCAGCTGTTGGTTTATGGTCAGTAATGCCCAGAGTCTCTCCATGAAGTTGTGAAAGATGTATTTGGGGCTCTGGAACTCCTCCTCCTTCTGGGCTACGCTGGCCTCCGTTTGGAAAGTGATGTTCTGCATATGCTGGAAAGAGGTACCGGCCCGGGTGAGAGAGTGAGGGCCTGATGCCTACGGCGGACCAGCCTTTGGAGCTCTTCACTAGAACCCTGACTGGGACTCGGGCAGGGCAGGGCACAGAGTAACTATGAGGACTTCGTTCCTTTTGAGTATTGTGGGGGGTAGGAAAGGAGTTCAGGAGTATGAGGGTCTCCTACGGGTCCTCCAGGGTAAGAGGGAGGTGGGGAGAAATGTTAGCAACTGTCGGGGGGGGGGCCACGGGGGGTGGCAGGATAGCAAGACAGCTGTGTAGCTAGGAGCTTGGGTCATCTGACCTTTTATACAAAGGGGGACAACTTCCAGGCCAGTGTAGAAGGAGGGCGTCTCAAACACAATGTGGAGCAGAAAGGATTCCCCTCCCACACACATGGAGAAAAGGAAAAGAAAGAGAAGGAAGGGCCTTCCCCCGTAGTTAGCAGTAGAGATAGACTAGAACTTCAGATCCACAACAAGCTGTCTGCTCCACGTCACCCCTCTGCTGGGGCTAGCCCCTGTGGGGCCATGGCAGGAAACACGGGCCTCTCTATGGCTGCTTTCTTCCCAGGGGAAAGGTGGTCATGGTCTTAGTTTGGCCCAGCTGGCGGCCTAGGGAATCGGGGGGGACAGCAAAGATGCCCCAAGCCTCTTTCATCAGAAGAGCAGCTAAGAGACCCTGTACAATCTTCTGCCCAACCTGCTGGCACCAGCCTCTCCCTGGCTCTCACCCAGGGCCTGGCTTGCCAAAGCTTTGGCAATGAAGGCCACAGGCATGAGGTTTTCTCTATCTACGTAGTAAAGCTGCTTGTTGTTGTTTGTTTTTTCTCTTTTGGGGGGCCCGCTGCCCAGCTCCCAAATAAATCACACATGGAGGCTTATCATTACTTATAAATGCCCGGCCTTAACTTGGCTTGTTTCTAGCCACCTTTCCTTAACTTAAATTATCCCGTCTACCTTTTGCCTCTGGGCTCTTATCTTCCTCTTACTTCTGTAATCTTACTTTCACTCTTACTCTATGGCCGGCCCCTGAAGTCCTTCTTCCTCTCTCATTGTTTCTCCCTTTTCCCAGATCTCTCCTTCTACTTAGTCTCTCTGCCTGCCAGCCCTGCCTGTCCTTTCTCCTGCCTCACTATTGGCCATTCAGCTCTGCATTAGACCATCAGGTGTTTTAGACAGGCAAAGTAACACAGCTTCACAGAGTTAAAGAAAAGCAACATCAACAAAAGTAACACACCTGAAAATAATATTCTACAAAATAGCTGTTTACTTGATGTTTTCCCTTAAATGAATTTTGTTTTCCTGGGTTGACCCAAGGACTGAGTGTGGTGACACAAGCCTGTAATTCTAGCTACTCGGGAGGCTGATATGGGAGGATTAAACATTCAAGGCCTGTCTGGGCTACAGAGTAAGTTCAAGGCTATCTCAGGAGACTCACCAAGGTCTTGTCTCAAAATAAAAAGTAAAAAGAGGACTGGGGATATAGATCCTTGTTAGAATATTTGCTTAGGGCCCTAGATTCAATTCCCAATACTAGAAAAGTATAAGCAACCGTGTCCCTTATGTTTGAAGTCTGAGTCACGTTTGTGTTTACGGGTTGTTGGGCCACACAGTCTTCAGGAACAGTCCTACCACTTGGCTGTGTCTGAGACGTGGCCCTGGGCCCCCACACCCACTGCGGCTCTCTGCAGACAAGGTGCCGGGCTGGCCTATGGGCCTAATAGCCCTTCCTTCCTTCTGGGTTCTGCTTCCTCCTATCATCACTCGATCTCAGCAGACCCTGTGCCGAATTCCTGGATCTGTGTTGTACAAGTTGTCTGTCCCAGAAGGGTAAGGAGGGTCGGCCTTATTTCCTTCTGCATGCCTCAACCTAAAGACTCTGTTTTCATGTGTGACATGACAGGCTGAGCCTCCTGCACCCAGAGGCAGAGAAGGCTGAGCAAGGCTGGGGCTCTATGAGGTGGCCAAGGAGAGGAGGGGACCAGCATACATTGTCTGTCCTGCCTGGACCTTGGCCTGCTCACCTGTGAAAGGGAAGTAGTCCTCTCTGTCTATCCACACCCTCCAAGGCCTAGTATGAGGACGGAGGGAATGGGGCATTGGGAAAGAACACCTGCCATCATCATATGCCCACAGGAAAGTCGGGTGGCCGCAGGGCAGACTGAGTGATCAGTTCCTGTATGTGCTAGGTTCTCTCAGGAGCATCACTACATCATTTTATTGGATTTCTACCCATGCATCTGGGGCTGGTGTCCTTTAGGAAAACCTGAGGAAAAGTGTCCTTTGGGGACTCACTAAGGGTCAATCTGCTGGAACTTGGAAAGGCTGGGACTTGAGCCCAGTCCCTCTAGCTGCAAATGAGGAGGCTGCCCAGGCGTCCCCAGCTGCCCCTTGGCTCCAGGATGATCCAGCCACACTCACCATCTGCCCAGTGATTTTGGCTGAGAGGACATCAGGGCCCTGGTCCTGGAGCTTCCCAGCCACCACCATCTCTGAGCCCTTAAAGTGGTGTCGGAAGTTGTCCTGCGTCACCACCTCCACAGCGTCACTGGGGTATTCAAAGGCCACTGCCAATAGCAGTGGGTTGGCTACTTCGTGGTAGAAGTCCTACAGGGCGGCAGGGGGGATATGTCACAAAGGCGAGGCAAACGGGGACTGCCTGACTGTCTGTATCCCACCTCAGGTCAAACCGGTACCTGGAGCTGCAGTGCAGAGTCTGAGTCCTCATAGATGCGCCGGGCCAGGCCACCGTTGTCCTGTGCCAGCTTCTCCAGGAAAGGATAGTGGACATCAAACCCGAAGCCCAAGCAGAAGACACTGTACTTGTTGTCGACGGCTTCATGAACGTTCTTCTGGATAGTTGCGGGATTCGTCTCCCCTAGACTCATGGATGTGGGAAGAGGATGAGAAAAGAATAATTTGCTCAATGGATATTTCTGGAACTTCAGAGCCAAAGGGATTCCCCCTTCTCCCTGCCCCGGGTTTCACAGCCAGCCCGGAAGCAGTTCCAGCCTTGCTCCATGTGTCCTCACCCGCGGTGGGTTCCCCGTCCGTGAGCAGGATGATGAGGGAGACACTCCCCGAGGGCAGTAGCTCAGCCTGGTTGCTGGTGTCCAGCAGCCTCACAGCCATTAGCATCGCGTCATTGATGTTGGTCCCTGAAGGGCACATCCTCAGGACCGATCCCAGCTAGTGACCACGGAAGCCCCCAGCCTCCCACGATGCAGGGACACTCACCTCCCAGAGCGTAGATCTTGGAAGCGTAGATTGTGGCCTCCTTCAAGTTCTCTTCTGAGGCTTCCAACAGGGATGGCATCCATTGGGTTATTTCCTCATTGAATACAATGAGGTTGAACTTGTCTTTGGGGCTGAGGTCATTCAAGATCTTGATTAGGGCTTCTCGAGTCTAATCAGGGGAAGAGAAAACAAGGCAGGTGTCTCTGGGGAGCTCCCTAAAGGCGTGTGATCCTTGGGCTAGTATCTTGGTATCTTGGGTGGGCTCATAATGTATGCCTGGGGCCAAACTTGGCCCCAGGAAGCCTCCACCCATGATGCCATAACAGGTCAGGCTTCTGCTGAGCTCAGGGTTCAGGAGACCTACCTGCTGGATTTTCTTGCCTGACATGGATCCGCTTTTATCAATGACAAAGACCACATTTTTGGGCATTGTAGGAAGGTCCTCAGGGGCAAAGTGGTGCACGAAGTAGCCGTTCTCAATCTGTGACCAGAGTGAGAGCCCACCCAGGTGATCAGAACTTCAACCTTGCCCTGCTTCCGGCCGACCTCCTCATCCCCAATCCCCGGAGCCCATGTTCTCCTTTCCTGACCCCTCTCTATCCCAGCTCCTTAGCTCCCCCAAATCCTCACCATTTGTCAAAGCTCAGCCCCTTGCTAACGAAAGACTTCCATATTCATGTAGAGCCCTAGAACTCTCTCCATAACTCTGTCCCCTGTTTTAGTATTTGAAGTGGCTTGAGACACAGAGAACCCGGTACCCATCCAGAGGGAATGCTGGGAAAATAAGGAGTTACAGGAAGCACAAATGATGACCACCGCTGCTAGACTTGCCTACAAGCCTGAGCTACGAGCCTCTGGGCAGCAACGGCAAAGAAGGAAACCCCACAAAGCAGGTCTTTGTAGAGACAAACCTTTTCTGCCCCCAGAAAGAAAATAGTATTCAGGATCACCACACCTGAACTGCCATTTTCTGTCTGAGCCAACTCCCAGGGCAACGTACAAAGGAGGGCCATCATTTCCCTCTTCCGGAACATTCATGCTTAGAAATGGACTTTGAGGTTTCACTGCTCTTGCCTGGAGTCCACCCACCTGAATGGAGCCCCCCGAGACAGACCGGTCCACATCATAGCGGACAATGAAGTTCCCATCCAGGATTGTGTCCTGCTCATGTTGAGAGTTTTGCTGCTGGGAGAGTGTTGGCTTGAACCGGATATGTGCCTGGAGGAGCAATCAAAGCTGAAGTCGAAAGGTCCAGTGAGGCCAACACCCACTTCTGTGTCCACATTGGGAAATCAGATTCCATATGCAGCCGTGGGTGAAAATTCTAGGAGACTCATTCTGAGCTGGACGGTGACTGCTTCCATTTGGTATGTGTGTGAGGGCATGTTCATGTGTGAATCCCAGTTCTGGGGACATGCAAGCATCTGCGATCAGTGTAATCCAGTTACCTCTGTTGAGGACCCTCGCATCAGTTTACTCTCCAAGTTTGTCTACCATAAGCCCCAAGCTCTTCTACAGGTCCACTGGCCATCTCTAGTTCTTACCTCCTATCTTCTTGACAGTGGCCTTCAGGGAACTATGGGAATCTAGACCATAGTCAGCTGTACTAAAGACACCCCGGGGTGTCCTCAATTGGTGGTCATAGCAGACCCACCTTGGTCTTGTTCTGTGAGGTGGTAAGGGCATCTGCCAGCTCCTGGGTCATGAAGGTGCTCTCTGTCTCCAAGAAGCTGATACCCTGAGGCTCGAAGATGTGGATGTCCATCTGGAAGCAAGATATGGGTCACCAGGGGATCCATGAGGTGGGCTGTGCTCCCAGGAAGCTAGGTGGCAAGGAGAGGCTGCCTTAGTTGGAAGGAAAATCTAGGGGGCTTCCTGGAGAGCGTGGTGCCAGCCAGGTACCTGAAGGTGCCTGACCAGCTGCTGTGGCTTTACTTTGAGGAGGAGCTCATATGTTCCCAGTTGCCGCCTGAGCAGTTCCTGGTATACCAGTTCGAAAATAATCTTGGCATTAGGAGCCACGGTGACTGACACTTGGAACTGCTCTGTCTGTCTCCCAGTGGTCCTGGGGGATAAGAACAGCAAGAACCCATTGGATCAGGTAGGGGATGGCTGCTGGAGGGGAGCGAGGCTAAAAGGTCAAGGTAGGGGCCGTCTCTGCCTACATGCACCCTCCCCACAGGCTCACTTGACGAGGCCAGCGCTCTCTCCCCGGGCCACTGCGGCACTGTACTGCTCCTGGGCTGCAGCCTTGTCTTGGACAATCCCTGGGTAGGTCTCGCCATCGATGACCCTAGGTAGGGAAGAGAACAGTTGAGAACTTCTTTTAGAAGGGTCTTTCTAGAATTTGGTGAGCTTCTTGATGTGACTCCTGTGTGGAAGTCCTCATGTATGACACTGGCAGAGGCTTTCAGCTATCCTGAGACATACACCGTGTCAGTACACATGGGTGTTACTGCAGAGATAGGGCAGAAGGTTTTAGGGGAGGCAGGACTGGGCTAAACTCAGCCCACATTCCGAGCTCCTCCATGACCCTTATGAACTGTTCTGAGACTCCGGCCAGTCACAGCAAAACAACACCGTAACAAACTGTTCTCTACGCAGCCCTGAATCTACCTCTTGTGTGGCCAGACTTGAGCAGGAGGAAGACGAAGGACTGAAGGATGTGATCCCATTCTCTGCAGCTTCTCCCTCAACCCTCCTGCTTAGGATGGGTGTTGCTGGGAGCTTGGCATCTTTGGGAGCAGGTTTGGGGTACCTAGCGGTGGAGACAAGCTTCTAGCCGTCATCTATTGAGGTTGAGAAGGAACTGCCAGGCCATTTCTCTGCACAGAAAACAGCTGTTCCAGGAGTTCCTTGTGGGGTGAATAGGGACGTAAATGGACACCTGCTCCTCCTGGGAGTGGTGTGAGAGGGTGGAAGTGTACAGAGAAGGGGAAAGGAGAGGACCTAGCTGAACACACAGAACAGGTATCTTTCTCTCTCTTCTCTGGTCAGGGTGTAACTCTGGGTCAGAATAGGGATGAACAGGAAGCCTGGCTCCTTCTGCTGGATAGGAAGTTCATAGTTTCTCCAGATGCTATGCTGGGGTTCCTGGCCAGGGCAGGGAACAGGGAAACCTGCCCTGCTCTTCTCTGTCTCACGCAGTGGAAAGATCTGAGGGCCCACTGGCCTAGGCGCCAGGGTCAGAGAACAGAAACTGTTCTGGGGGAGAGGTGGGTGGGGAGAAAGGGAGGGGCCAACCACAGGGAACCTAGTCCCACCCCTGCCATTTTTTCCAGAAACACCCACCCTAGCCAATGCTCTTGCTCTCTTCTACCCCTAAATGCTCCCCCTACAGGAATCAGCCTGCCTTCAATGCCTGCCTCTCCAGGAGGCTAGGGCCAAGCATGGATTTTTCCCAAGTTTAATAAACATTGCAAAATAGATCAGGGCGGGGGTGTGAAGGAAGGCGGGGGGGGGGGGTATGGACTACTGCCAGCTCGGAGTCCACAGGAACCCTGGCATCTCCTGAGGAAACACAGTAGACCCACCTGCCCTCTGCAGTGACAAAGAGGACCCCAGGAGTTAGGGTTTCTACTTTTCCAGCTGATTTTGGTGACTTCCTGTTCCTAGCTCTGGCCTAGAGTTGCCCTAGGCTTGTACTTCTCAAAGGCAAAGACTCCAAGATGCTGTGGTTCGTGGTCTGCCACCTAGCAGTTCTTAGAGAGGAGGCTGGATGACAGGAGGGACAGAGATATCTCTGGGCTTGATAACACCCTTGTTCCCTGTGAGGCTCACAGGTAGAGCAGCATCCCGAGTGACCAGCTTCTGGGCCAACACATCTCAGGCCCAGAGGAGATGGAGTTGCAGGGCTGGGTTGGGGATCGGACGTGGTAGGAAGACACCTACATGGAGAAGTTGGTGATGAAGGCTTTCCTGGGTAGCTCTATTTGGAAAGTAGCTTCTTGAGCATCACTGGCTCTGTTGACCACCCGGCTGGTAACAACAGTGTGGGCAAATCGGGAAGACACCCGGGAGTCCACCGTCAGGCTGTAGATGTCGATGCCATTCTGGACAAGGGAAGGGGAAGAGAGCTGGGCTGTTTAGCTGACACCCCCCAACTCTTCAGAGTAGGCTTCGACTCTGGTTCCGGACCAAACCCCACCCTTCCCAATGACACAGACACTGACTAGGCCCCAGGCTGAACCCCGCCAAACATATCACATGGGAACATTTCTCTGAAGTCAGAGGCAGCTGTGGACCTCATTCCCCACAAGACAGCACCACAGAGCCAGTCTCCAGAGGCCCCATGGGAAATAGCAAGCACAAAGAGGTAAAGGGTAATCAGTCCAAGCCCGGCAGGATCACACTGGGCAGAGGTGAGAGGCCGGAGTCAGGGACCTTGTGTCTAGGCTGAGCTCTGCCTAGTAAAAGGGCAGTGAACAAGTTCTTTGAGTTTTGGAAATTCTGAGCTTCGTGAAAACAGGACGCCATTAGATAGTCACAGGAGCTGCGAGAATCTGTAGAGGACCAGGTCTCGAAGGAGTGACCATCTTCTTCGCCCATTTTGCCGGTAATGGGCCCTCTGTCCCAGTCCCTCCACAGGGTTGCTACTCAGCACATAGACTTTGCCCTGAGGCTGGAGAATGGATTTGTACACACATACAGGCCTATGCTCCTGTGCCTGCTCCATGTGCCATGCTGTGCACACACAGACTGTTCAGATACTCATCGTCACCGGCCCCAGTTTAGCACGGAGGGACAGTATGACTCGTTTACAGGTTAGACGTCAGCTCTGTACCATGTGTGGCACGGAACGCTTCCGAGGCATCATGAGCTTGATTTTCAACCAGCACTGCCCTCTGAGTGGTTACATTATTACTCTCAGGGGAGGAAACAGAACGTAAGTATTTCCCAGAAATCACACATGCAGAACTTCTAGAAGAGCTGGGCTCATACAGCCACATTCTGACCTACTTAGCTCCGCTGTCGGCCTCAAGGGGCAACTGGCTAAGCTTTCCTTCATCTATAAAGTGGCAAGAACAGGGTCACTCCTTCTGTTAAGTAAAGGAAGCGGTAAGGATCTCTGGGTAGTGCCCGGTGACTAGTCAGAACCAGGTCTTTGCACACACACTGACCTGCCTGCACACACACCTATGTAAACACTTGCACACCCAGAGGCGCTCCCCAGCTTCCCAGATGTGTTCGCTCCTTCCCCGGCTCATACCACACATACACGGAGGCCCCTGTGGGTACTGCTACCTTCGTGGCAGTGGTGGTCTGAAGCACAGCCAGTAGTGAGGGCAAGACCAACACAATGCTCCACATGTGGCCAGAGGCTGGGCTCTTCATTGGCCTTCAGTTGCCTGCCAGGCTGCTTCTGGACTCGAGAGCAAGTTGGTTATAAATTGGTAACTTGCTGGGTGTCCTGCCCCCACTGGCGCAAGTTCTGGGAAATGGGGTTTCCAAGCCAAAAATCCCCGGGGCTTCAGATAAGAAGACAAATGACCTATGTACAGTGAACTTGGCTCACAGCAGGGCATACCCTGAGGAAAGGCAGGCTCACGTTGGGGCTGGGTATTAGCTCCCCTTCTGCAAGGTCCAGATTTTCAGGAATCACAACCTCACAAAGGTCATCCACCAAGCTTTGTAAGGCCAGAGGCACCCAGCAATGAGGCCAGTCTGCTCTTCATGAGTCTGGCCTGGGTGGAAATACAGGCTACACCAGGAATACCAGGGCTAGGAAGGAAACCCTAGGTGGCTTCCTGGAAGAGACAGGGCCTTACTAGCCAGGTAGGCACGCCTGGGGTTTCCTGAAACATCAAGAGGCCTAGAGGTGTCTGAGGACACCAACAAGGATATATGCTTTTTGGAGCAAAAGATGCTGGGCCAAGAGCCTCTGTTCACTCTCTGGTTCAAGGCTGGTGGTTCCTGTTACTGTAACCGAACTTCAGGTTCAAGTCAAGTAGACAGACCCCTGTCAGAACCAGTCGACCTGTCTAACAGCACCTGAAACAGGGTGTAAAGATCAAGAAAAGACAGAGACATAGGACAGATTCGGGAGGACTGTCAGTGAACACTGCAGCCCCTAGTTTATTCTGCCCAGTGCTTGTATACAGCTTAGAAATAGGCATAGGAGCATCAGCAAAGAATACTACATTGTTACAGACTTCTTTATCTGAAAGTAGCTTGGGATCAAGGTACGGAACAGTTAAACCACTTCCCAGTTTTCAGTGAGGTAAAGTGTGCTGTTTCTCTTGGCAAAACATCCTGTTTGTCCTATTTCAGTAAAGCTGAGCAAAAAAAGTATGCATTTTTGATTCATCAGACCAAGATGGAGTCACTCAAGCTCCCGCAGACCCCCAAACAGGTCTGCAATTTGACAACACCCAAGAGTGGTGAAGATGCATATCCTCAGCCTAGAGCTGTGATGTTCGACAGTCTCTGCGGGAAGGTGGGACACACAGGAGCCAGCTGCGCGGGGTTCCTGAAAGTCGTGTACAGGTAGAGTGGTGGCCTGATTTGGCCACAGCAGAACCATGAGAGTATTACGTAAGTGCTGCTAGTGGCTTTTCTCCATATGTCCTTGATAAAGTTGAAGTACTGTTTTTTTTGTTTTTTTTGTTTTTTTTTTTTGGTTTTTGTTTTTTTTTTTTATAACAAATAGTGGTAAGTGAACAGACTGGGTACTTGGTGAAGACGGTGTTGATGTTCTTCAGTGGCTCTGGAAAGGCCACTCCTGGGTCTGTGGACATGGAAAGGTGGCCAGCTGCTGGTGTGCTATCACTAGTACAGTTTAGTCAAGGCTGTGGTATCTGGCCCTAGGACAGGGTATCATAGACTTTGGAACAATTTCTGCTGCTTCCATTAAAACCTTCCCTTTCCTTTCAAGGTTATGGCCAGAGGCCACACTTCTGTTCACCTGCTCACCCTCTTGGCTCTGGATGGGACTGGGGTTACTCAGGGGACACAGCTCTTCTGGGAAGAACGTTCTTAAGAGATCCAATGAGCAAATCCAGGTTCTGTCCCCACAGAAGGTCTGCTCCTCTGGGACACAGAGCACAGGCCCAGCCTGGAGCCAGAGCTATATAAGGCCAGGCTGGCTAGGTCTCGAGAAATGCCCCGAGAAAGTTCTAGCTGCCCAGGGCACACAAGGGGCTTCGCAGCAGAAGTCATCCACAAGCCAGGCCCTGCTCTGAGGGAGCCACGATTAGCCTGTCTGTGGTCTACAGACCTGTGGATGTGCCAACATCCCAGCTGGCAGGCTTTTCGTCTCCTCCTTCTGACACAGCAGACACAGGACACAGGTCTGAAGAGGTCATACCCAGCTAGGCACCTGGTAGTCTCACAACCCAGACAACATGCTGGGGTGAGTGGGTGAGAGTCCAGGAAACTCACCACCACTGGCCAGAGGAACCACACCTAGTTTTGTCTCTGAGATGGAGACACACAGTAAAGCAGCAGCCTAACAAGGTGGAAGGGGCTGGGAGCTGAGGACCTTGGGAACATCTCAGTGGCTTCCGTGGCAGGCAGAGGGAGCTAGGCCTCCAATGACTTAACTCTGAGAAGTGTCACTGTGACCTGCTTTAAGCATCAACTCAACTCTCCTGTTGCATATGACGGGAAACCAGGGGCTAGCTTTAATTTTTTATTTTATTTTATTTTATTTTATTTTATTTTATTTTATATTTTATTTTATTTTATTTTATTTTATTTTATTTTATTTTATTTTATTTTATTTTATTTTATTATTTCATTTTATTTTATTAAGGTATATGAATATTTTGACTGCAGGCGTACCACATGTATGCAATGCCCACAGAGGCCAGAAGAGGGTGATAGAGTTAAATGGTTGTGAGCCACCGTGTGCCTATTGGGAATTGAACTAGGGTCCTCTGCAGGAACAGCAAGTACTTTTAACTCTTCATGAGTCTGGCCTGGGTGGAAATACAGGCTACACCAGGAATACCAGGGCTAGGAAGGAAACCCTAGGTGGCTTCCTGGAAGAGACAGGGCCTTACTAGCCAGGTAGGCACGCCTGGGGTTTCCTGAAACATCAAGAGGCCTAGAGGTGTCTGAGGACACCAACAAGGATATATGCTTTTTGGAGCAAAAGATGCTGGGCCAAGAGCCTCTGTTCACTCTCTGGTTCAAGGCTGGTGGTTCCTGTTACTGTAACCGAACTTCAGGTTCAAGTCAAGTAGACAGACCCCTGTCAGAACCAGTCGACCTGTCTAACAGCACCTGAAACGGGGTGTAAAGATCAAGAAAAGACAGAGACATAGGACAGATTCGGGAGGACTGTCAGTGAACACTGCAGCCCCTAGTTTATTCTGCCCAGTGCTTGTATACAGCTTAGAAATAGGCATAGGAGCATCAGCAAAGAATACTACATTGTTACAGACTTCTTTATCTGAAAGTAGCTTGGGATCAAGGTACGGAACAGTTAAACCACTTCCCAGTTTTCAGTGAGGTAAAGTGTGCTGTTTCTCTTGGCAAAACATCCTGTTTGTCCTATTTCAGTAAAGCTGAGCAAAAAAAGTATGCATTTTTGATTCATCAGACCAAGATGGAGTCACTCAAGCTCCCGCAGACCCCCAAACAGGTCTGCAATTTGACAACACCCAAGAGTGGTGAAGATGCATATCCTCAGCCTAGAGCTGTGATGTTCGACAGTCTCTGCGGGAAGGTGGGACACACAGGAGCCAGCTGCGCGGGGTTCCTGAAAGTCGTGTACAGGTAGAGTGGTGGCCTGATTTGGCCACAGCAGAACCATGAGAGTATTACGTAAGTGCTGCTAGTGGCTTTTCTCCATATGTCCTTGATAAAGTTGAAGTACTGTTTTTTTTGTTTTTTTTGTTTTTTTTTTTTGGTTTTTGTTTTTTTTTTTTATAACAAATAGTGGTAAGTGAACAGACTGGGTACTTGGTGAAGACGGTGTTGATGTTCTTCAGTGGCTCTGGAAAGGCCACTCCTGGGTCTGTGGACATGGAAAGGTGGCCAGCTGCTGGTGTGCTATCACTAGTACAGTTTAGTCAAGGCTGTGGTATCTGGCCCTAGGACAGGGTATCATAGACTTTGGAACAATTTCTGCTGCTTCCATTAAAACCTTCCCTTTCCTTTCAAGGTTATGGCCAGAGGCCACACTTCTGTTCACCTGCTCACCCTCTTGGCTCTGGATGGGACTGGGGTTACTCAGGGGACACAGCTCTTCTGGGAAGAACGTTCTTAAGAGATCCAATGAGCAAATCCAGGTTCTGTCCCCACAGAAGGTCTGCTCCTCTGGGACACAGAGCACAGGCCCAGCCTGGAGCCAGAGCTATATAAGGCCAGGCTGGCTAGGTCTCGAGAAATGCCCCGAGAAAGTTCTAGCTGCCCAGGGCACACAAGGGGCTTCGCAGCAGAAGTCATCCACAAGCCAGGCCCTGCTCTGAGGGAGCCACGATTAGCCTGTCTGTGGTCTACAGACCTGTGGATGTGCCAACATCCCAGCTGGCAGGCTTTTCGTCTCCTCCTTCTGACACAGCAGACACAGGACACAGGTCTGAAGAGGTCATACCCAGCTAGGCACCTGGTAGTCTCACAACCCAGACAACATGCTGGGGTGAGTGGGTGAGAGTCCAGGAAACTCACCACCACTGGCCAGAGGAACCACACCTAGTTTTGTCTCTGAGATGGAGACACACAGTAAAGCAGCAGCCTAACAAGGTGGAAGGGGCTGGGAGCTGAGGACCTTGGGAACATCTCAGTGGCTTCCGTGGCAGGCAGAGGGAGCTAGGCCTCCAATGACTTAACTCTGAGAAGTGTCACTGTGACCTGCTTTAAGCATCAACTCAACTCTCCTGTTGCATATGACGGGAAACCAGGGGCTAGCTTTAATTTTTTATTTTATTTTATTTTATTTTATTTTATTTTATTTTATATTTTATTTTATTTTATTTTATTTTATTTTATTTTATTTTATTTTATTTTATTTTATTTTATTATTTCATTTTATTTTATTAAGGTATATGAATATTTTGACTGCAGGCGTACCACATGTATGCAATGCCCACAGAGGCCAGAAGAGGGTGATAGAGTTAAATGGTTGTGAGCCACCGTGTGCCTATTGGGAATTGAACTAGGGTCCTCTGCAGGAACAGCAAGTACTTTTAACTCTTCATGAGTCTGGCCTGGGTGGAAATACAGGCTACACCAGGAATACCAGGGCTAGGAAGGAAACCCTAGGTGGCTTCCTGGAAGAGACAGGGCCTTACTAGCCAGGTAGGCACGCCTGGGGTTTCCTGAAACATCAAGAGGCCTAGAGGTGTCTGAGGACACCAACAAGGATATATGCTTTTTGGAGCAAAAGATGCTGGGCCAAGAGCCTCTGTTCACTCTCTGGTTCAAGGCTGGTGGTTCCTGTTACTGTAACCGAACTTCAGGTTCAAGTCAAGTAGACAGACCCCTGTCAGAACCAGTCGACCTGTCTAACAGCACCTGAAACGGGGTGTAAAGATCAAGAAAAGACAGAGACATAGGACAGATTCGGGAGGACTGTCAGTGAACACTGCAGCCCCTAGTTTATTCTGCCCAGTGCTTGTATACAGCTTAGAAATAGGCATAGGAGCATCAGCAAAGAATACTACATTGTTACAGACTTCTTTATCTGAAAGTAGCTTGGGATCAAGGTACGGAACAGTTAAACCACTTCCCAGTTTTCAGTGAGGTAAAGTGTGCTGTTTCTCTTGGCAAAACATCCTGTTTGTCCTATTTCAGTAAAGCTGAGCAAAAAAAGTATGCATTTTTGATTCATCAGACCAAGATGGAGTCACTCAAGCTCCCGCAGACCCCCAAACAGGTCTGCAATTTGACAACACCCAAGAGTGGTGAAGATGCATATCCTCAGCCTAGAGCTGTGATGTTCGACAGTCTCTGCGGGAAGGTGGGACACACAGGAGCCAGCTGCGCGGGGTTCCTGAAAGTCGTGTACAGGTAGAGTGGTGGCCTGATTTGGCCACAGCAGAACCATGAGAGTATTACGTAAGTGCTGCTAGTGGCTTTTCTCCATATGTCCTTGATAAAGTTGAAGTACTGTTTTTTTTGTTTTTTTTGTTTTTTTTTTTTGGTTTTTGTTTTTTTTTTTTATAACAAATAGTGGTAAGTGAACAGACTGGGTACTTGGTGAAGACGGTGTTGATGTTCTTCAGTGGCTCTGGAAAGGCCACTCCTGGGTCTGTGGACATGGAAAGGTGGCCAGCTGCTGGTGTGCTATCACTAGTACAGTTTAGTCAAGGCTGTGGTATCTGGCCCTAGGACAGGGTATCATAGACTTTGGAACAATTTCTGCTGCTTCCATTAAAACCTTCCCTTTCCTTTCAAGGTTATGGCCAGAGGCCACACTTCTGTTCACCTGCTCACCCTCTTGGCTCTGGATGGGACTGGGGTTACTCAGGGGACACAGCTCTTCTGGGAAGAACGTTCTTAAGAGATCCAATGAGCAAATCCAGGTTCTGTCCCCACAGAAGGTCTGCTCCTCTGGGACACAGAGCACAGGCCCAGCCTGGAGCCAGAGCTATATAAGGCCAGGCTGGCTAGGTCTCGAGAAATGCCCCGAGAAAGTTCTAGCTGCCCAGGGCACACAAGGGGCTTCGCAGCAGAAGTCATCCACAAGCCAGGCCCTGCTCTGAGGGAGCCACGATTAGCCTGTCTGTGGTCTACAGACCTGTGGATGTGCCAACATCCCAGCTGGCAGGCTTTTCGTCTCCTCCTTCTGACACAGCAGACACAGGACACAGGTCTGAAGAGGTCATACCCAGCTAGGCACCTGGTAGTCTCACAACCCAGACAACATGCTGGGGTGAGTGGGTGAGAGTCCAGGAAACTCACCACCACTGGCCAGAGGAACCACACCTAGTTTTGTCTCTGAGATGGAGACACACAGTAAAGCAGCAGCCTAACAAGGTGGAAGGGGCTGGGAGCTGAGGACCTTGGGAACATCTCAGTGGCTTCCGTGGCAGGCAGAGGGAGCTAGGCCTCCAATGACTTAACTCTGAGAAGTGTCACTGTGACCTGCTTTAAGCATCAACTCAACTCTCCTGTTGCATATGACGGGAAACCAGGGGCTAGCTTTAATTTTTTATTTTATTTTATTTTATTTTATTTTATTTTATTTTATTTTATATTTTATTTTATTTTATTTTATTTTATTTTATTTTATTTTATTTTATTTTATTTTATTTTATTTTATTATTTTATTTTATTTTATTAAGGTATATGAATATTTTGACTGCAGGCGTACCACATGTATGCAATGCCCACAGAGGCCAGAAGAGGGTGATAGAGTTAAATGGTTGTGAGCCACCGTGTGCCTATTGGGAATTGAACTAGGGTCCTCTGCAGGAACAGCAAGTACTTTTAACTGTGGAGCCATCTCTCCAGCCCGAAAATGGAGGATTAGAAAGGAGAACAGAACCTGGGCATGGTGGCGCACACCTTTAATTTCAGCACCCAGGAGGCAGAGGCAGGAGGGTCTCTGTGAATTCAAGGCCAGCCTGGTCTACAGAGCGAGTTCTAGGACAGCCAGCGCTGTTAGAAAAACTGTCTCGGAAAAAAAAAAAAAAAGAGAGCAGAGAGGTGTACAGTCATCAGGTCTGCATTGTGTCAGCGTGTCTTTCTAGTACATCTCAGCAGCCCGGAAAGCCAGCACGCAGGATCCCCTGCCCCGCCCACCCCAGAGCCCAGGAAGGGCGCTGACCGTGTTCCATGCCCACACTGCCCTCTCCTCCTCGGCCATGGCCACTGACCAACTGACACCTTCCCAAGGTTGGAGCCACTGGGGCACCTCTTTATTAGTGTTTCCAAGGTGATGGTAAAGAAGGGCTAGGGTTGTGGGGAGTCAGGATGGTTCCGGAGACAGCAGGGAAAAGTCATCTTCCAGCATTTAAAAAAAAAAAAAAAAAAAAAAAAGAATGAGCTCGTGGGAGAGGCTCCTGTGTCCAGGTGTGTGGAGTGGTGCAGTGCACACTTCTCAGCCAAAGACGCTCTTGGCAGGTCCCTCTTTGGGCTTCTCAAAGACTGTCTCGGTGCCTGTGCGGTTGCGGCTGAATACCGATGGGGCAGCTGAGCCAGCTTGCTCTGCAGGTAGAAGAGGTGGAAGAGAGGAGTCAGGGGCCTACACTGGGTTTCTCAGGGGCAAGGCTCCCTATGCTGGGGTCAGCCCCTGTTATACCCAGAAACTCTCAACACCTCTCAGCTACCACTGGGAGATGCTTATGCTTGCAGTCCCGCCACGTGCCCTGGAGTACTCGCCACAGTCCCCCACGACCCAGAATACACTCGCCACGGTCCCGCATGACCCGGAATACACTCGCCACGGTCCCGCATAACCCAGAATACACTCACCACAGTCCCGCATGACTTGGTATGTCTTAGACTTGATCTCCTGGTTCTTGGCCAAGTTCCCTCGGGCGCCCTTCAGGTCTTCTTCCTTCACAGGGGGACGCTTCTTCTTGATGGGGGCTTCAGAGGTGCCAACCTTTGGAAAGCCCAGAGCCGTACAATTTGAGGCCTTGAGATGAACTCCTCCAACTCTGGCAGGGGTTCATCTTTGCAGATCATTGAACTCGGTCAATTCAAAGCCCATTCCTTTCCCAGCCTCTGCAGGTTCCCCTGCCCTCTTGGTCTGACTTGGACATCTGACCTTAGCCCACAGAGAGCTCCTGGGGGTGATGGCCACTGCATCCTCATGCTGGCCTGTCTGCCTGGCCAAATTCAGGACTGGGCACAAGGGGCAGAGGGGAAAAGGATGGACTTCAAGACTGAGCAGCCCTAGGGAATCCGGTGAGTTCTAAGACCTGTTCACTGGGTAGCAAAGAGTCCAATAAGGACTGTCCTGCTTTCCCCAAACCAAAAACACTGGTATTTTTTATTATTGTGTTTGGAAAGGAGATGGGGTAGACAGCCGTGGAGCAAGCAGCAAGGACAACCTTGCTGTTCTGTCCCAGTAGAGCTGAAAAAGCCAAACTCTGCTTCCCCTTCCCCTCCACCCCCGGCGCCTGTGAGGTTGAAGCCTTAGTCCTTCTTAAGCCCTGCAGGCAGGTGCAGGGCTTCCCTCACTCAGCCTGGGCTGGGCTCCCAGGGAAACATGGGCCTGCCCAGAGACACACCCTGCCAGGGAGACAGAAGGACACAGCGCTGTGACCTATAGGTACAGCCACCCTCCCTCACCCTTCCTCCAGATTACAAATGTATATAACCGGATACGCTAAGCTATCCAAATCTGCTCCCTCATACACATACAACAGTACACACAGTTCTATGTAAGTATTCCCCCAACACCTCACAACAAGTTGTGGGACAACCAAGGCCATTCACCAGAGCCTGGTGGGACCCAGAGTGTCTTCTCTGACAGGGCTGCAGAGCCCCCGGTTAGGCTTGGCTTTTAGTTCAAAGCGGACACCACCAATTAGTGTCCAGACTTGCTCCTTCCCAACTCCCTTTTGCCCCCACTGGGCCTTCTTACCTCGGACATGGTAGATGCCAAGCAAGTTCTCTGTAGGTAACTCTCTGGCAGGCAGTAGCCACAGGAAGAGATCTGTGTGAAGTCCAACCCTCAGGAACTTATATAACCTGCTTGTCTGTCCCGGGCAGTCACTCCCCTCCTCTGGAAGCTCCCAGATGATTCAGATCCACGCAGCTACTAGCTGGTGTTTATTCTTGGAAATGATGGGCAGCAGCCTTGGTGAAAGTAGACAGCTGGGGGTACCCCATGCTTTTGGGAACAGCTGCTCCCTTGCAGGTGGGAGGTACTGGCACTGTGTCCACACACTGTGTTTATGAACGAGAACCCTGGGATGTGTGTGACGGTCTAGGCAGGCTGACTATAAGAACCCATCCCAGCGCAGGGGTGGGAGGGGAATCTCTGAGGAAAGGGAGGGCCCTGAACCAGGGTGGATGCTCTGAGCTTGTTTGTCTTTCTCTTCTAACCCTGGATTCCAGTGGAAATACATTTTCCATCTCGGCACACTGGTAGGGCAGAAACTTCCTGTCGGTTGCTTGGAGGCATTTTCTCACAGTAAGTAGCCACCTCTGGTTCACAGTGGAGACTCGGAGGCTGAGGAGATCCTGGTGAGCTGCTATGTCACAGTTTTGCTATGTCACAGTTTTGCTGATGCCCTGGTCCTCCACCCAGCCCTGAGACACTTAGTAAAGGGGCAAAGCGAGGCAGGGTATGGGCCCAGGAAGGACCAGGAGACCATGCTTGCTGGTGAAGGTCTAGAGAGGGCTTCTGCCTAAGATGGGAACTGGGCAGCTGACTGCTACCTGAGGGGAGAGGGGCAAAGTCCACTTCAGCAGTTAAGCTGTGAGGAAGAGGGCAAGGCTCCCTTGGAAAGTCCTTCAGCATTCCTAATGGCCTCATCGTTGCAGAGAAAGATCACCTCGGCACACACAGGGACCCTAAGCCTGAGGGGGGCAGTGGCAGATGTGGGTCAGAGATCGGTCTCTGTTAGACCTATCTCAGTTCCCTCCAGTCTACAATGGACATTATTCTTACCCCTGAAAGCTCCAGGCAGATGAAATCCAACCAGGCACTACCATACAATGATCCTAAATGTCACTCCATGGCTGTCGTACCTCACACTCCACCCTAGCCTCAGCCTGGGCTCTGGTTCCCGGCAGGTCAACACGGGCAGGCACTACCAGGTTTAGCTTGGGATAAGTGTTGCCCTGGGCAATGCCCGTGACTCCAAAGAGAGGCGAGGCCTTGCCTCGTGAAGAGTGCCCACACCTGGCTCGGTCTAGTTCTGGTCTCAAGGACAAGGATGTGGGATGTCTGCCTCTCTCTCAGGCCCAAACACAGCACCTTCCCCAGGAGGTAAACTGGCTTAGACTCCCATCAGCAAGGAAGAAGGCGAGATTGTTTGGTTTCTTTCCTTGCAGATTTGACCCCACAGCTGCCACGATGCATTAAAAGGTTTATCAGCTCATTGAGCTAGTTCAGTTACAGAGGACGCACAACCAACGGCCACAGAAGCGATGGTTTCCTTTTCCCTTCTTTTTTAAAATGTAATAAGATGTGGAACTTTATGGTAAACCAGTTTACATTTTGTACACCATCTTCCCTTTCGTCTAAAAAATGTGTTTCTGTGACTCACAACACCACTGATTAAACACCTCCCTGGAGAGGCAGCTGAAGTGGGAACGGTGTCCTTCACACAGGTCTGATTTCTAATAAATCCTATGGAAAGAAACATTAAAAACCAAAGCAGGCAACCCACCCACCCACCCACCCACCCACCCACTCAGAACTCAGGGTGCTCAAAGCAAGACTGACCACAGGTCCCTCACTGCAAACAAGTCTCTCACTGGAAGCTGAGTGACGCTTCATTTAAGACAGTGGTTCTCAACCTGGGAGTCGTGACCCATTTGGGGGGGGTGTCACCCTTTTACAGGGGTCACCGAAGACCACCCAAAACCACAGATATTTACAATTCATAACAGTAGAAAAATTAGTTATGAAATAGCAACAAAAATAATTCTATGGTTAGGGGGGTCACCACAACATGAGGAACTGTTCCGGGGTCACAGCATTAGGAGGGCTAAGAACCACTGATGTAAGCCAGCTCACATCCTACAAGGTGGTCGCTGCCTGGCAGCAGGGACAGTCTGGGCCCGCTCCTTCCAGGGTCCTGGGGCACCTTTTGGATGTGGACCCTGGGCCGTGCCAAAGGGAAGTGACAACTTGGATTCGAGCTTTTTTTGTTTTCCCCGAGGAAAGAGGCACAAGAAATGACGTGAGCTCGTATCTCCTTGTTGCCAGAGAGTTCACAATTTAAAGTTTGAGGCAGGAGGCTACCAACATGCTCCAGGGCTGCGGGGCCACAGACTCTTACCTCACACATCTTCCGGTACACAGACTGAGAAGACACTGCCACACAGGCCCTCGGCGTTCACCCTTGCCTTTATCAATGTCTCGCCCACAGCCAAATGAAATTAAAAAACAATAGCCACCATCTCTTGGAGTTAGACGTCAGCTCTGTCATCGGTTTATTTCTGTTAGTTACAAAAAACTCACTCATCGCCTTGGCTTTGCAAGCTTCCACCGAGAGCAGCTTGGCCAAGACACCGATTCGGACAAATCAGATTGACAGCACACCATAGCTAAGTCAGCATTCCACTTTTTTTATTTTCTTCCTAGCCTGGTGATGTCTTGCCATCAGCCAATAAAAGGTCCCACCTCATAAGGCACCTTGGAACAAGTGATGGGGACACTCATCCCAGGGAGGGAGGACAGCTCAGGAAGACATCCTGATCAGAGCCCTCTACATCCACTCCAGTAGGGCAGTGCACCGCGGTAACAGGAAGGCCTCAGCGACCACCGGAGGCTCTCCTGAGGGATGCAGAAGGGTGTGAGTGTCCGTGCTTACGCTGCATGTGTGCATGCACACACCCACACAGAAAAGGGGGAAGGGCAACCACCCCGAGCCTGCACACAGCTCCAATATCAGATACCCGCTGGACCTCCTTTCCCACTGAGCCAGCTCCACAGCTGCAGCTCAGAGACTAGAGCCCTTAGTGAGAATCGGGATGCACAAAGAACCTACCCTCACTTCCTCTGTCCCTCAGGCCCCGTGCTTGGGCGCCGGGAGAACCTTACAGATCACCTCTGGGAGGCCTGTGCAACTGGAGTTTCCATCCTTGGCAGTGGTTCCCCCGCCTCTGTGGCTGGTTTAGAAACTCTAGGCGCTCAAGTCTGAAGATGAGGTTCCAACCCTGAGCTCCAGAAGGACGGTCATCTCTAGCACAGTGAAACAGGAGGGGCTGTGACATCAGCAACGCCACTAGGAGCTGACCATCTCCCTCAGGAGTTCCAGTTGTACTCTTCCCACAACACTCAGCGCATCCTCACTAGAGAGGGGGAAGGGAATGACCAGGGCTGTAGGCTGGAAAGGAAACAGGAGCAATGCAGGGCCTGACCAATCCATTTCACAGGTCACTGGCCTCTGCCTCACCCGGCTGTGAAGCGTCCAACGGTAATCTCTCTTCTCGGTGGTGCTTGCACGAGAAGATGAGCCGAGAGAGACACCCCAGAGCACACCCTCTGTCTAGGACAAGTAAGACTTCAAGTGGCAGAGGACAGCCCCGGGTACTCTGGATAAAGGCTGGGTTCACATGCCACAGGCAGACTTAGATCCTGGATGCTTAAGCAAAACATTCTTACGTAGGTTTAGAAGAAGGATCTGAGGAGAGTTGGCTCCTCTGTGCTCGCCTCACCTAAGGCCTCAGCCACACCATGAAGTAGTGGGGTGTCCTTGGGCTCCTTACCACTGTGCCTGCGTGCTGGACGACAAGCCGCCAGACACTCTTCTACAGCAGAGAGGGCCAGGTCAGCCTGTACCACCAGGTGAACTGTGGCCAGGCTGAGAAGTGGGCGGAACCACCATGAAGGAGCCATAGTCTAGAAATACCTCATACCAGCTACACAGTAAGACATGGCTCTCACTGGAAGCTGCTCTGCCCCTGCTGCGTCACAACTTTGGAGGGCATGACAGCAGGCTTCTCTGGCCAGGCAGTTGAGCAAGCAAGCAGGTGACAGCTGGTGACAGGCACCAAGGCAAAGGTTGGCTCTTCGAGCTGCTGGACTGGGAGCAGAGGCTGGGACCATGTTCTCATTTGAGATTCGGAGGCCCCGAGAGAGGCAGGACACCAACAGGAGGAGCCCGGTGGTCTTGAGTCCTCCGGACACAAATGTCTAACTCTTGAGCTCCTTCCTCAGTCAGGTTTAACCAAAGCCTCTGACATGCCAGCTTGTATGCCCTGGCTCTGCTCCTACACGCTGGAGCACACAGACCCATTCGGAACAGCTGCCTCCAGCCCAGGTCTGACCTTAACACACTGTGGATTTCTGACCGCAGATAAAGGCTATCTGCTCTTCCCATCAGGACCCTTCACCTCCTCATCAGGTGTTACCTAACAATATTCCCGGCTAAAAACTCCTGACTTTTACCCACGTCCCATCAGCTCATACCCCATGAAAGGCAAACAAATCCATTTCTTTGGGGATTAAAAAGAGTTTTAAATACAGTAGTATGAAAATATAACTTAAAAAATATAAAAGTCAAACAGCATACGGAAGACTTAAAAATCTGTTTGCCCATTAGACCATAGATACTTTGTAGGAAATAAACACATACTCAAAAAACAGTAACACTGTCACAGCTCATAAAACTGGCTTTAGAAATAAAGAGTTACAAAAGCCATTTTGAGTAAGAAAGCATTCCTGTTCCAACTTGGGTCAACCCGTGGCTGTTAACCCCAAGCACGTCACATGTCCACACGGCCCCAGCCTCAGCACGAGGACCCGCAACAGTCTGTGTGTGCTCTGTTTCCTTCCATCACGCCTGCTGGTCAGACACAGGACAGGGTCTCACGACACCCCAAGGGACGATGACAAGACGACGACAACGACAAACACAGCTCTTCGCTTGCATATTTGGTCAGTGTTTGTAGTGCAACTGAGCGGGACCTCCAGCTGCCCACAGCCCCCGGGCACGGTCCTCTTCCCTCTCTGCAGTCACAGTAGTCTGGGGCGGGCTGGCGGAGAGCAGGCAGAGACAGCAAGAGGAGCGGAGGTAGAAGAGGAGGGGAGAGAGAGGAGGGAAGGGACGCTGCGGCAGGGCTGGGCCCCAGGACTGTCACTGGCAGCGTGGGAGTGTGTCACACAGGCAGCCCAAAGCGGTGCTTCTTCTTCTTCACAGGTTTGAGGGGGGTCAGTCTACGGAGGTCCTCCTCGGCATCAGACTCCTCCATTTCGTCGTCAGCTGAGATCAGGATCTGCGGCGGCGAAGAGGCAAGGCCTAAGACACCAGTGCAGCGCTTCTGTGCCTATCTTTCTGGGAGGCCTCGAGGCTCCCACATTCTTAGAAGGGGTTGTGGGGAGGGCCTCCTTCCACAGGGACATGTGCTGGCATTAGAGTCACCACCCCTCATCTGCCAATTATCAATGCTCCCCTCCCCATGCCTTCATCCAACTTCCAGCCAGCCCCAAATCCTATCATCAAAGCCAACTGAGTGCATGGAATCTCAGGGTCCTGCATCTGCCAAAAGGGAATGAAATCATCCCAGGGACCATATAAGGCATGCTGAGCCAACTGTCCCTTCTCAAGATGAAGAGGGAAACTTGCTTTCCGCATCCATGCAGCTGAGACACCGAGGACAAATCTGCTCATTCCCTGCCACAGCTGCTGGCCTCACATCTGAGAACCATGGAAGATCAGAAAAGCCCTCGTGAAGGTTTAAGGGCAGGGGATTGTGAACTCCCACTCCAGTGGTGGGGCAAACGGCCTTCCAGTGGACTGAATCACTCGATGGCTCCCTGCTTTGGCCAACGTGCACTGTGCACCTCACTTTATCGTCAGAGGGCAAACCGTGTGGCTGTGACTGCCTAGGAGCCGCACTATTTATCACTCAGCAAATGTCTGCCAGGCCTTAGGATGGGATAAGCCCTGTAACCAGATTCTATGAACACAAACTTGGAGATGTGGGCTTGCCCTCTAGTCTATTCACTTTCTAAAACCCCCTCCAGTCTGCCCAGGGCTCTCCAGGGGGTTGCTTAGTTACAGGACGCACTGCAAGTGTGATGATGACTATCTGTGCATTTTCTCTTCCTCATCCTCAAGTCTCAGGGGGGCAGCAATCCCAGTCTTTTTCTTTCTTTTTTTTTTTTTTTGGGAAACAGGATCTCACTATAAAGCCCTGGCTGGCCTGGGACTTGCTATGTAGACCAGGTTGATCTCAAACCCACAGAGATCTGAGTGTGTCTACTGTCTAAGTGCAGGATTAAGGCCATGTACCACCAAGCCTGGCTAACCTCAGCCACTTCTGTGGCTCCCATCGTCAGCACAGTGCTCGGCACTATGGGAGTTTCCTTAGGCCAACCCAGCCTCGACTTGCTGAGGCACAAAGGCGCAATGCACACTGCAGAGCAGCTAGGACACCCACTCCTGCCCCAGGCTTCGTCCCTGAGTGCTGCTCCCTCACACCAGGCCCTTGAATTTAGACCCCAGCAGATAGAAGGAGATGAGGAGACCTCTGTGAGATGTAGCTGGTCCTATATTTTGGAAGCTTGCAGCCAACACTTCCTCTGCTTGTTGGTGAAGGACAGGGCTCTAGGTACCTTCATGCTTCCCTGGAATAAGGTGTATTTCGCCTTACCTCGCTGTCTCCACTGCTAGTCCACAGGGACTAAGTGTGGCAAGTCACCCTGACTACATACGGCATCTGTTTGATCCAGGCAGGTACATGTGGCAGCGTTGGGCTCTGAGGGACCTGGGCTACTCTTCAGCTCAGCTTTTTCCTCCCCTCCGACTACTACTATGACTCAGCATGCAAAGATGGGATGCAAGCATGAGACCTGAGGCCCCCGGAGCCAAAGGTCTGATGGCTAGGCTCTTGGGGAGAGTCAAGGGCTCCTACCTCAGACTCTGACTCTTCATGGGATGCTGCCCTCCGGTATCGAACCTTGCTCCCATTCCTTGAGTCCTGGTTGGCTCCTCTTTCTTCTAGCTTGGCTTTCGTCTTCCCCTTTCTCATGAGGAAATTGTCTACTACCCAGAACATGAAAGCCTGTGGGAAGGAAGAGTGCAGGTTACGCTGGGTAAGCCAGAACACAGCAAAGCAGAGGGATGCTAGCCACCCTCCAGAGCGGTAAGAAAGGAGAACCTCACTCAGCCCTGACTATCTCCCAGAACATTCAAGAGGAATTACCTCTCTATTTCCCTTGCTGTGCTTTTACTATCAGAGACCAGCAGGGTAATTCCTGCTGTGTTCACTTGTGGGTCTTTGTTGTGTTAAATAATGGGCAGCCTGAGGCCAAGTGTGATGGTACACACCTTTAGTCCCAGCACTTGGAGCCATTCAAGGACAGCCTGGTCTACATAGTGAGTTCCAGGACAGCCAGGGCTAGAGAGACCCTGTCTCAAAACACAAACCACCAAGCAGGTAGCCTGCTTTGGGCATAGAACCAAGGCCGCTAACTGCTAGCCTGGAGCCCTTATGGGTCCTTCACAGGTGGCCACCCAGCTGGCTGCTTCGGGGAGGCCCCGACTCCTTCAGCACTCACACCATGGGCTCCTCACATTTGGCCACTGTGCTCATGAGTTGCTCTGATCACTGTCCTCAGCAATCAGGATCTGGAGAACACTTGAAATGACCCTGATCTAGAAGTTACTATCAGACATAATCTGGGATATTTCAGTGGGAAGTGGCCCAGCAGGGAAGGTAAGTCATACTTCCTAGGATCCTTCTTCTGAGACAGGAGCCCTGGGGAGGGCACCTGTATTCTGACGAAGGACCCCCGCCATTTCCAAGGCTGGTTATGGGATGGGAAGTAGCAACTGGTTACAGACAGAACGGTCTGGGGGCTGGAAGGTGACTTTTGTGTCACACTCAGAGCTTTGAACAAGAACCCTTGAAGTCAGGGGACAAACTGGGGTAAACAACACAACAAGGCACTGACATTGACAAAGAAGGGGACTATCAGCATGACGATGGCCAGCTTCAGGTCTGGGTTTTCAATTGGATTCAATAGGGCCACCTGCAGAGAGAACAGACACAGTGAGGAGGAGACCACAGGGGCAGCACAGAGACGCAGACACTCCCAACAGCCACTGGAAACAACCCCTTACACCCATGGCTGCACAGACCCTAGATCGGATGCTGATAGGAAACCCGTCAGCCACTGTGGACCTCTAGCACTTTAGCAGTTTCCCCTTGTTGAGGACTCGAGGCCACTGCGTCAGATGCAAGCGGGACCCACGTCCAGTAGGGAGCAATAGGGACAGCCTGAAGCCCTGCAGAGCAGCAGTGTCGGCACGTGCCTTAGGGGTTTAGAGGGAGGACATTCAGTGGGTGATCATTAGAGATTTGGACAATGACGTGCTAGACCACTCTCCAGCAAAAATCCCACACAGCTATCATCTCTGGGGCACAGCAGCTCAGGAACATTCTGGCTTAGTTTCTTAAAAAAGGTAAAAACTCAGCCACAGATAAAACCAAAGGAAAGCCAATATCTGAGCCACATGTTCTGGAAGGCTCCTTGGCTGTTTTATATGGGAATGAGTCGCATAGGTTTATCTAGGTAGCTCTGGGATCAGAGGGCAGAGGGCAGGGCTGGGAAAGCCATGGGCTCTCCCAGGTATTAGTATGTGGGTGGGGAGAGACCTCAGAAACTGCTTGTGGCACACAATGGCTTCAGCTGAACGAGCTAGCCCAGACACACGTGTGAAGGACATTTGCCAGTGTAGACACAGTCAGTTACAAAGTCTGAAGACTAACCAGACCAAGGAACACAGCAGAAGGGGCCGTGTTTCCATGAAGTTCGCATACACCCACGGTCTAATCTAGAGAAGACATGTATTTACATGAAGTGTGTGGACACCCAGCACAGGCACGACAAATTAGTGCTCTTGTAAATAGCTGCTCTATCAGACCAAATCCAGGACTCTCATGGAGCTAAAATAAAAACAAGCAGGCTGGGCTGGGGCTGGGGCTGGGGCTGGGGCTAGGGGGGATGCGGGATGCTGTTGCTTGGCTTAGCAGGGAGCTGCCGAAGCAGGAGTAGGAGGCAAACCTTTTTCCACTGGAGAATGAGCAGGACGATGAAGACCACGGACTTTTCAAAGATCATGATCACGATGTAAAGGGCACACTGCCCCACCCAGGCCCCACACTGCAGAGGGTCTCCTGCAGGGACAGGTAGGCGCTTAGGCACATGGGCCCAGGCTCTGAGTAGGACAAGCACCACCCAAGCCCCCTGCAGCTTGTACCGCTGGCTGCATCCCAGAACCCTGGCTCTAAGGTACTTCATGAGTCCCTAAAGCTCTACAAATCACCTCATTCCTAAAACAGGCAGTGCTCTGAATAAAGTCAGAATTCCTAATTTGGACACACCAGAATGTTTTTCTTTCAAAAAATTTTAGGATAGAGTTAAGAGGCACTAAAGTTAGTAAGAGCTGACTGCTGGCTCTCTTGGTGAAGCGAGAGCACTATTATTATCTACAGCTGATTTCCCCAGTGACTGGTGCTATCCCTCCCTTTCTCTGTCCACCGTGAGACTGGCACTGCAATCATAAACGCAGTAATCAACCTCTCTGTCCACTTTCCTCCTTTCTGCCACCCACTTCTTAGGCCATTACCCACCACCCCTGCTGTCCTCAGCCCTAAGACCATCAACCTGATTGAGAAACTCAGATTCAGAAACACTGAATTAATGTAAAAGAATGACAAGTTAATTACTGCTTTTCAGGACTCTTTCAAACAATTAAAACAAAAACTAATTTTGGGGACAACCTAATTAACGTTGGATAGGACAAAGACGACAGAAGCCCTCAAGACGAGGGGGAGTGGAAACAGGCTGAGGGCAGCAGCCATGATCGAGGCTTGTCTGTGAGTCTGTCAGTGGCTGAGAAATGATTGGGAAGGGCCCAACAGTCCACAATGGGGGACATTTGGGTCCCAAAGTACCTCTAGAATGCTTCAAAAAGGGATTCAATGAAGGGTGGAGGCCCAGCCTCTCTAGAAGATGATCTAACAGCATGTAGAACCTTAGGATAGGCCTCCTCAAAGAGTGGGTGCCCAGCTGTGTCCTGGACACTCAACCATAGCAGCCTGCGCTACACTGACCAAAACAGGGGCACATTAACATTCCAGGGAGGCTCTGAAAAGAGAATCTGGTCTGGAGTGAACTCTCCAACTTCTCATTTGATTCTTCTGTTTCCATAGCAACCCCAGGCATTCATGCTGCAGGCCCCCAAGCCCTGCCTGGGCCTGCAAGCTGAACCTAGTGGAAGCAAGTGAATGCCATTACACAGCTGCCATGAACACACACCAGACTGTGCTGTTTCCTTTTCTGGACAATGCTAGGAGAAAGGTAGGAAGCGGGCAGACACACACTAACTGCCTGTTCTAATGCCTTCCTACTTACTTCTGCCCTGGGCAGGGGGCAGGGCCTCTGAGTTGCAGCAAAGCATCTCAGAAGGACCAACCCTCCTGGCTAAGCTGCTAATTCAAGTTTTGCAATGCTTTTGGTAAAACACCTGACCTCACTGAGAAAAAACAGGAGAAGAAACTATTTGCTAAAACTTTTAGGCGATGTTGGTGATGGCCATGTAGGAAGTACCACCGGGGAGTGTCTGAAAAGGAACTGGTGTGTCTGGAGGTAAGCAGACAAGTGACACCATCTGTTTACTGTAACAAGGACACTCACTCGCTCAGAGTGTACATTCATTCCATTTGCTTGTAAGCTGCGAGACACTGATGGAAGATAGAAATGCTTTTCCTCCTCCTTCCGAGTTTGTCTGCACAGTGGAGTGGCCACTGCTCTTTGTTTATTGATACTAAAATAAAAATGTCCAAAACCACCAAAGAGGGGGAAGAGCACCCGTGTCCGGCTGACACACGCCCACACCCTCTCCTCCTGTGTACCCAGGCCACAGGTCACTGAAGCTGGACTGAGTGTACACAGGACAGTTTGTTTGCTTATTTCTGTTCCCTCAAGAGTTTTTCAAATGCTCCCTGAAGTTGGTCTCTTAAGGACAAATATGGTTACTAAGCATGGCCATGTGTCCTGCTTTCTACTGTAGTGGATGACCTCAGGGATACTGGTTTGTTTTGGTAAATTATTCCCTCAGGCTAAGTTGTAGGAGTAGGGGCCAAAAAGAAACATCTGTGCTGAGAAGCTTCTGAAAGGGAGCATTTAGACGGTGCAGGCAGGAAAGTCTATGATATACAGTGCTGCCGAACACCACCTTGTTTTGGGGGCATGAGAGGCTTGCTCATCTCTTGATATATTGTATACCCCAATAAAGCTTAGCTGAAAGATCAGAGAAGCAGAAAAGCTAGCCCCTAGCTTACCTCTAGGAAATCCTCAGCCTCAAGATAGCGAGTTCCTGTTTTCTCACGCCTTATACACCTTTCTGTGTCCTGCCTTATTACTTCCTGGGATTAAAGGCGTGTGTCACCACTGCCTGGCTCTGTTTCTCTCCTGTAGCCCAGTGTGGCCTTGAACTCACAGAAATTGAGACAGATATCTGCCTCCCAAGTGATGGAATTAAAGGTGTGTGCCACCACCGCCTGACCTCTATGTCTAATTTAGTGGCTGGCTCTGTCCTCTGATCCCCAGGTAAGCTTTATTGGGGTGCACAATATATCACTGTAAGGATTATGTCCTTAACTACTCACTAGCCTGTGATGGTGTCCCAGCCTAAAAAGTGGGCATGTCCTCTGTGCCCTCTCTTTTCCGCACTCTCTCCTTCCATACTGTCCCCCCTCTGCGAGGTCTCTCTCTCTCTCTCTCTCTCTCTCTCTCTCTCTCTCTCTCTCTCTCTCTCTCTCCCCCCCCCTTCTCTCCCAATAAAGCTCTGGAAAGGTAACCATGGCTAGTGCCTCTTCTGTCACCAGCACTCTCTCCTCCAGCACTCTCTCCTCCAGCACTCTCTCCTCCAGCACTCTCTCCTCCAGCACACTCTCCTCCAGCACTCTCTCCTCCAGCACTCTCCTCCAGCACTCTCTCCTCCAGCACTCTCCTCCAGCACTCTCCTCCGTCGGCGTCACCACACTCATCAGACTGCAGATGTCACGAGTCACTCAGAAACTATTCCCCCCTCAAACCAAATAACTCTGGCTTACGTTCCAACTCCCAAGATCTCTTCTAGAACCAAGTAAGCTATCTTTTCTCAAGTAAATCCCTCTTCTCTGTTTACCTGAGAGCTGTGGGGCCTACATGGAGTTCCTGCCTCAACTGGACAGGTAAATTCACAGGTATAGAAGGCAGAATAATGGTCCTGCAAAGATGTCCACCTTCCAATCTCTAGAACCCACGATATGTGCTGTGACCTAACCAAGGGGAATGCTGTCTGTTAATGGAATTAAGGTTGTGATTCAGACCTAAATGGAATATCTGGAGTGTCCAGGTGCACTCTGGGTAATCACAGGGGCCCTTCAAGGTAGAAGGTCAGACTGGTATACCTTAAGAAGAACTCCGCTACTGACTTTGAAAGCAGAGGGAGAGAATCATGAGCCAAGGGACCCAGACAGAACTAGAGGCGGGGCAGGACAACAGAACAACCATCCTTATTACCTACTGATGCCCTCCTGTCCCACTGGGTGGGACTTCCGGAGGAACTGGAGATTAAATCAATGGGCTTGTCTTATCGCTAAGCCTGTGTTGATTTGTTACAGCAGCAACAGAAATCAACAACAATCAACAAGCACGGAGCAGCAGGAAGGGGGAGTCTAGGAAAGGAGGACTTGGGATGGTCTCTGGCAAAGGGACATTTTCTCTGCAGACACCCCGGCTTGAAGACACTGGTTCCCAACAACAGTGACTGAATCAAGGGACTGGCCCAAGAGGACAGGGCTCACACACAGCCACTGCCTCCTTCCTTTCTCTCCATCCTTGGGTAGGCAGACAAAACTTGCTTCAGAACGGGTGGTACCTGGTCTACTGGGACCAGACCTGACCCCTGTTCTCAGTCAACTGCTGACTGTGGAGAACCCACATCATCACCAGTCAGCTACGGTGGGGCTGACAGCTCTGCCCTCCAGAAGGGATCTCCACAGCAAAGGCATAATGTGAGCAGTGTTGACGGAGGCGGTGAAGGTGTTAGGACTCCTGGTGCAGAGGACCGAAGCCCTTAAACACGCCCTGACTGGGTGTGTCACTTCCCTCCTCCAGGTGTCCTTTTATAAATGAGAATGATGTAGAATTGGTCCCCACGTGCTGTGGCCCATTTCTGTCCTGCCAGCCGAGAGCTCCATGACTCGGCATTCAGAATCCTTCCCTCTCTGGAGTCCTGCGGCACAGGCTGTGTCGGGCACTATCTTAAGTCAGTGACTCATCAGCATCAAGTAACAGGCTAAGAAAAGCCCTCCCCTGAGCTCATCTTCCCTCACTGAAGACAAACAATTACTTAAGATTTCTAGAAATACCCAAGGCACTCCACAGCCAGCTCCACCAATCATGCGCCCTTTCAAACTGTCAGTCCCTCTGAGATCTTCAGCCACCTAGAAGTGAGTAGGTCTCCGGGCCCAGAGCCATGGGCTGTTTGGATGGCCTGACAAGGAAAGGCCAATGTGGATCCAGACTTCACCCACAACCCTCACGCTTGCCCTGGTGCCCTCTTGTGGTGAAGTTCTGCTAACACTGTTCCAGAAGAGGAGCTCCGCGCTAGGAGCTCCTATCAACTCTTCCTCAACTCTTCCTCGTGCTTACAGCTGACTTGAAAGCAGCTGCTTACTCAGGCTGTGACATGGGGGTCTTACAAGGTAGGCCAGCACCCACGAAGTTGCTGGTCTGAAGCCTTGTATCTGGGTGGTGATGACCTCACGTCTGAGTGACTGAGACATCCACATGCTAGGTGGGGGACAAGTCTACAGTTAGAAGAAGCAAGGCAGCTTGACCTCAGGAGGGCTGCACTCCGGTACTTGCCACGTGAGCTCTCCTGTCAGCAGAGTAACCTAGTGCCAGGGCAAACAGTGGGTAGCAGAAGGACAAACGCCCATCTCCCTATGGACGGACCACCTCTCAAACAAGAGTTGCTGCCACATCTCTAACGTGGCGGGCAGGTGGGGTGAGATCTTTGGGAATCTCAGCAGAACAAGGTGGCTTGGCAGTCCTGCAGGTGGAACCACAAGTGACCCTGGTGGAAGCGCTGTCTCCTGGCTGCTGCCACCTTCTCTCCCACAAAAGTGAGTGTCGTGGCCTTGAAGTACTTCCTCCTTGCCCCCAAGGAAAGTGATATTCAGACCCTAAAACAAACCCCTTTCTGTTTACACAGGAAGACAGTCAGCAGCTCCCAACCTTGCAGATTGCAGAGCTCCACAGTCGTCCCCAACATGCTCTCCCCAGTGTCCACGGACATTACCATATTCTCCAAACCGCAGGGATTCCCACTGCTGCCACTCCACCAAGACACTGACAGCGCGTACGCCCACATAAATGAGAAGCATGCCTACAGTGGCGTCCAGAAGAAAGTTGATGAGGTACCTAGAAAGAGAGGCCACACCAGCATGGTCAGGGGAGAAAGCCACTGAGCTGGGGCCTCAGTGAAGTACTTACCAGGGATGGGATCAGGCTAACAGACTCAGTCTTTGACCTTACTGGGGGAGAGTGGTACCCATACATGTATTTATGCAAGAGGCTATGGAAATGGCGGCTTCCATTTCCAGGTGTCTAAAAAGGTGCTAATATTAAAAATTTGAAGAACAGGAAAGAGAAGGACAGAGAAACTTTATAAATTTCAAGTGTATGTGCCAAGGCCAAGATTTAATAGAAGACAGCGTACCTGGAAGTGGCTAAGGAAACTGACAGGAAAACAAACCCAATTGAACAACAAACCCATTCAATGCTTCTGCTCATTCCCTGATGGTTCAGGCCACATGAGGTCATAGAGCTGCGCCACTTTCCCATGGCATTCAAAGAAAATGGTTTCTGAGACTTCTTAGACAAAGCAGACATGGCCACATGGCCACATAGTCACCCCTATCAGTAACGGTGTGTGCAAACAGTATTTTTACTTTCTTGTAGTGGTGCTGGTGATGGAACCCAGCACCCTATATATGCTAGGCAAATGCTCTACTACAGATACATTCCCGGACTTGACTTTTAACTTCAGTGAGAGTTCTGCTGCCCCAAGAAAAGGCCAGAGGATTGGAGGAAGGGGTGGGGGGAGGTATGCCCATAGTGACCACACATTCCTATAAGGTTTGTTTCCATTTTCCTGACACAAAACTTTTCTCACCAAGGTAAAGTACCTTGTTTACCTGCCCTCTCTCAAGGACCCTATATCCACATCTAACAGCAGTGCTGGACACAGGCCCCAGCTACTAGAGCAGACTAAGTAGAGAATGAGGCCACGGAGGCAGGTTCTGAACTCCCTATAGATAAGCTCGAGGAGAATGCAAGATTCAGCTTCAAGGAGCTTCCAAGCTGCTAGGACCTGAGACACTTTATGCTGACCTCTGCCCCAGTCTGGGCTTTGTGATGTGCACAACACTCCAATATGGGGGCAGCATACCAGAACCCAAAACACAAGCACTGAGTGGCAGGCAGGCAGCTTGCTCTTCCCCCTTAAAGACACAAGAGGTCACTCTCAGACCAGAGTCAGAAAGATCAGTCACAGCTTCCAAAGCAACTTCTGTTCTGGCAGGAGGCTACATCTCATTGATGAAGAATGCTATTCACAGCTGAGATAAAGCCTGAGAAATACCAAGGACAATGGGTATATCCAGTCTTGAACTCATCTATATACCTGCCAAATACTTCCTGAGCCTACTGTGTGCTGTCCTTGGAAACCAAGACCAGATTTTACACTCAGTACTCAACACAGGGGATCCATTCAGGCGTCAGAGCATCGTGGGGCCTTGGACACAGACTAAGTCTAGCTCCACCACTTCTGCACTGTGAACTTTAAGTACTGTAACATTTTTGTGCCTCTAACTTGAAGTTGGCGATAGGAAGTAAGAGTTGGGACTGGGGTAAATCCTCTGCCACTCTGTCTGCGAGGGGGATGACCACGCCTCCTCCCAGGAAGAAGTACAGACTCCCAGGGCACGGTGAAGGTTTCAGACACACTGCTCTGGCTATCACGTAGAAAGCAGTCCACACTGACAGCTGGAACAGGTGATGCTCCACAAGCACTGCCTGGGAGCATCTCACATCACATGGAAAAGCCTATGCGCTCTGTAACTGGCACAGAGCTGCTCTCGCAGTGTTATCCTGTCCTGCTTGGCGGAGGGGGTGGGGTGCTGGAAACATGGGACTACAAGGGCACCAAAGACAAAGGACTGAACTTGGACGGATGAGCAGAAAGCCGACACACAAGGTGACTGTCAAAGCCCAGAGAGCCAACCCAAAGCTGAGTATATAGAGCCATGAAGGCACGCACAGGATGAAACGAGAGAGGAGCCCAGAGGGGAAGGGTTTGGTGCCTCCCCCAAGCAAGGGGGCTGCACTGGAAGGGAAGGGAAGGCCAGTCCATATTTTCAATTGAGGTCAAATTCAAGTACAAGACTCACAGTGAACAAGGGTCCTCTTCAGTGAGATCTGCTAGGTACACATTGGCAAAGTGGATGAACAGCATCCCTATGGCTTGTTTGGAAGTATCTAAAAACCTGCGTAAAACAGAACCAGCAAGCGTTACCAACCTGACAGGACAGCAGCAACCGCTTCAGAGAACACAGACCAGAGAGCTCACCCAGACCAAGCCTCAAAACCATCCCTAAACCCATCAAAAGATAACGTGTGTAAGACGCGGAGGGCCTCAGAGCTAGGTCTTCGAGGTGTTCCTCACTAACTGTGACAGCAGGACTAAACGACCAGATTTAGGAGAATCGGTGACCGAGTGAGCACAAAGAAGAATTCTCAACATGTGGGAGGAATGACCTTAAGAACCAGCAAGTACATGTGTGACAACTTAGAAAGCGCTTTACTGACATGACGACGAGGTTTCTTCTGAAGGGGAGTGGAAGTTTCCTTAGGGCAGGAGTAAGCTTAGTGTGGCCCACACTGTTCCCCGAAGCCTGCCTGTTTCCTTCCAGATGACTTACTGTGTGGGAGTTTCGTCCTTGGAATCTATTTCTGAAGCTTTACCGCCACATACTGAACACACAACTGCTACTGCAGGGTCATTCTACACAAAATGAGTATGTTTGATATTCACAGATCTAAACTAAACATTCCATCTCCACCCCGACCCAGAGTCCCGAGGCCCCTGTAACTTCCCGAGTGCCAGAGGTGGGAGGAATCTTTTGTCCTAATACTTGATTTTTGGCCCCGGGCCCCCTCACAGAACTCCCAGTCCTTTGGACTGTCCTGGATGACAGGAACATCTTTTGTTCTAAAAAAAATGACTAGTTCCTAGAGGGCTTTAGGATGGGGAAGGCCACCGAAGGACTAAGCCGTGACTAAACCAAGACCCACCATACTCCAGGGTGAGAAGAAGGGCTGTAGACCAAGTTAACAGTCAGGCAAGCCTAGGGATTGTAAAACATGGGGCCTGGAGTGTTTTGGAACCAGTGAGCAAGTGAACTGGTACACAGGATGGTGCATGCTAAAGCCGTAGTCACAGAACTGTGTCAGGAGCACCCCAGTACACCGAACCTCTCCGTTTAGCCATTTATCTATGTCTTTCACAATAAATCCAGAAACGGAAATACTGTTTCTTTGTGTTTTGGGTTACATCTGGAGCGGGGGGGGGGGGGGGGGGGGGGGGGGGGGGGTTTCTAAGGATCTCTGACATATGCATGACTAATCTCCAAATAAATTTGTATTTGTTTATACATGTAGACGGTAGAAGTCAAGAATGTAAACATAATCTCGCAACAAGATGAAGAAACCCACAGCAGAGGGGGTCTCATTTGTATTGTCTTCCATCTCCCAGTACTGAAAGCAACATTATAAATAAAAGGAGGGGTCAATAGTTATATGAAAAAAACAAAAAACAAAAAACAAAAAACCAGGTCTGTTTTCATATTATACAGAATGCCTAATAATGAACTCAGTTGAGGAATTCTACATACTTTCTATGATACGTAATTTCCCCTATTCCATGCCCTAGCTATCCCAATACACTGCTGTCAGCCCCCAAACCAAAGCCCCAACACAGCAAAAAGCTTTCTAGGGGTGAGTCAGCACTTTGGTACATACCATATCCTCCATGGTCGTCTTTCATGCTTTGGTTCTCTGAAGCGTTTAACTGGAAGAACAGACAGATATCAGTAGTTTCTCAAACCAACAGCAAAGCAAAGCACAAACACAAGTCGGGTTATCAGCCCACTTGTTATTTACATTGCTAAGTTAAAATACTTTGTCTGTTAGCACGGGACAATGTATGCTGCTCAGTGAAGGTTACAGAGAGCCTGTACTGCTGTCTGTTAGCATGGACTCTCCAGAACTAGATACTATTAAAGCAGGACTTCTCACAGTGTGTGCAAACCTGCATTTTTCCCTTGTGAGGTAATCACTAGAAACAACAAAGGATAATGTAGTTGCTTCTGACCTTAGCATATGTTCTGTCTGAGGACAATCCACCCACTTACCCTGCAGTTTACTGTCTACTTCAAGCCAGACAGTGGGGATACAAATGTAAAGTTAGCTGTCTAGGAAACAGGGGAGAGCTATGTAACTATATGGGATGGAAAGCGCTAGAAAAGAGACAGATCTGAGGCTGGAAGCGGTAGTTAAGACACGCTTCCCTAACGGAAACAATCAAGCCAAGTCCTCAGGGCTAAGTAAGAGCTTGCGAAAGACCAGAGAGGAGAGCAGACACTGAGCAGACCCTGCTTCAGGGCTCACAGGTACAGCAACAGAGCATTGCTGTGTGTTTAGAATAATTTCATTTGTCTTACCATACTAGATAACAAGAAAGCCTGCTGGAGAAACAGCAGGTGAGAGGGTGACACATTGAACATGGACCAAATTGGGGGTGGGGGTGGTCCTGAGTGCTGTGTCAGGGGGTCTGGAGTGAATCCTGTAGGAAAGGAAGAGCCAGGGGAGTCTAAGCAGAATCGGCTTAGAAAAGCAGCCCCGAGAACTGTGCAGATATGGACTTCCTGGATGGAGGCCCTGAGTAAGGATGCTGGCTGTGCTCACAGCTCTAAGGAAGTGGCAGCAACAACCTGATCAACCTTGGCTGGCAAAGGACTCACCAGGTTCGCACCTGTGCCCAAGATGTCCGGCATACTGTCTAGAACAGAGGAAATAAGGTTTCACTACTACAAGTACCCCTGAGGTGCTTGGCAACATTCCACAACTAAAACAACCACTGGAAATGCTGCTTGTGTGATATTTACCCATACCAAAGTGCTAAGAAAGAACCAGATTGACTCAAGCCATGAAAAATCTCCAATCACAACTGGTAGCGGGAAAGAACCAACTTCTGGAGAAATCCCAAGCTGCCAGAGGAACAGCAGGAGGAGTGTAAGAGAGCAAACAGAACGCAAGTCAATAAACTCTGCTCTTTGAATAAATACAGCCAGTCCACATTTGGCAGGGCAAGGCTGCCTATACAAAGA